>NC_134540.1:122249118-122592744 GCF_050624435.1 Tenrec ecaudatus
CCTCTCCCCAGGTGTGTGGTTGTGCTCTTCAATCCCCGGAAACACAAGCAGCACCACATCCTCAAAAGCTCCAGGTAAATGGTCTCTGGGGCTTTGGGGAGTGACACCTTTCCCCAGGGACGGCCAGAGGGGTGCCACCTGCTTCTCTGTGGCACTGGGCCCTTTTGGGCCCCAGGCCTGGAAGGGAAGCAGCACAGGGAGGGCGAGTTTGCTGCCCTTGTTTTGAGAGGGGACTGTGAGAGGCCAGACCTGGGCCAGGCTGCCAGTGCCCCTCTTGAGCCTGCCCCCATTCCATTCAGGAAAACCATCACTGCCCTTGCCTTCTCTCCTGAAGGCAAGTACCTGGTCACCGGCGAGGTGAGTGAGGAAGGAAGCTCAGGCACTGCAGAGGGGGTGGCCTGGCCTTAGCAGAGGGTGACAGCCAGCCGCCCGCATAGGACTGGTGCCAAGTTTGACTTTCTGTATTGGTGTCCACGTTGGGTGTTTGGTCTGCCCTAGAGCAGTGTTCTTAGGCTGCAGCCTGCGTCAGAAGTGCTATGGTGACCCCGTGGTACAGACTGCTGGCTCTCGGGCTCAGCAGGTCTGGGGTGGCTCTCTTCAGTTTGCAATGCTAACAAGGAGTTCCAGATGAGGCTGAAGCTGCCAATTTGGGAACCACATTTTGGAAAACACCTCCTTAAAACATTGCTTATCCCTTGAGTCCCCTTGCTGGTCACAGTGTGGAATAGGGCTGCCCTCCCATAGACTTGCCCTGTGAGGCTGTGGGAGTAAACCGCCGGAGTGGTGGTTCTTGCCCATCCAAATCACGCCAGGAGCCCATCCCTGAGAGTCCCTGTTCCCCAACACTGATCACATTCCCTCTGGGGGTGTCCTTGATTCATGTGCAGGCACATTAGGTTAGGTGTCCTTCATTTATGTGCAGGCTCTTGTCCAGTGGCTGGGAGGGCCAGGCCTCCGTGGATGGGGAGGGAGCTGGATGCCTCTGGCCTTTACTTCGGGGTCTTCGTCCCCGCAGAGTGGACACATGCCTGCTGTGCGGGTATGGGACGTTTCGGAGCGCAGCCAGGTGGCGGAGCTTCAGGAGCATAAGTATGGCGTGGCGTGTGTGGCTTCTCACCCAGCGCCAAGTACATTGTCTCAGTGGGCTACCAGCATGACATGATCGTCAATGTCTGGGCCTGGAAGGTGAGTGGGCTGCTGGCCTCAGGACAGGCAGGGCCGGGAGGGGAGCCAAGAAACTGCTGACAGGTGTCCTTCACTTCCGCCTGCAGGCCTCAGTCCCTTTCTAGAGAACTCTGAGCAGAAAGGAGCTACTGGGTATCTAGGATGCTGAAGAAGGGCAGAAGGAGAGGTCAAGTTCACAGATTGTCTAACCTCCTTCAATGTGTAAGTTTCTTTTCCCTCAGCTCCTAGAAGCAGAGCCTTGATTTCCCTTGACTTTCTCTCCAGAAAAACATTGTAGTGGCTTCCAACAAGGTGTCCAGTCGGGTGACAGCAGTATCCTTCTCTGAGGACTGCAGCTACTTTGTCGTTGCAGGCAACCGGCACATCAAATTCTGGTACCTTGATGACAGCAAGACCTCAAAGGTGAGGCAGCAAGTAGCCACCAGGGTGGGGTCTGCCCAGATCTGTTCCACCTGCGCCCCCTTCTGCATGCTCAAAAGCCCCTTGGAAGTCTCAGCTGGGCCAGGTGCTATGTCAATCTGCAAGGGAAGACTTTTCCCTCTCTCCCCAAGGCCTGCTTTCCAGGGGATAGCCTGCAGGGTGGGTGGGTGGGTGGCACCTGTGGTGTGCCTCCACAGGTGAATGCCACTGTGCCCCTGGGGGCTGCTCGGGGCTGTTGGGGGACCTGCGGAACAACCTGTTCACTGATGTAGCCTGTGGCCACGGGAAGAAGGCTGACAGCACCTTCTGTATCACATCCTCGGGGCAGCTGTGCGAGTTCAGTGACCGGAGACTGTTGGACAAGGGGGTGGAGCTGAGGGTAAGTGAATGTTTTGTCGGCACCCTCCTGTCTGTCACCTCCAGGCTCCGGGGGTCCTGTGGCTAGCAGCGGGGTCTGCACGCACGCTGGGGGAGGCCCCAGCGGAGGAAGGTGTTTGGGAACCTCTCTGCTCGCTCGCGCTCTCTGTCTCTGCCTCTTCCTCTGCTTTCGTCTTCTGCTCAGCACAAAGACAGCATCACAGTAAGGGTGCTGGCCCTGTCTGCTGCCTCTGCTGCCTTTCTCTTGGCCTGCCTTTTCTGAGTGTGTCTTTTCCTAAACCTCAGGTGCCTTATAAGTCTTGCTGACTCGTTTCCCCTAATTGCAAGGGGCTGTGGGCCCTCTGGCCAGCTGCTGTTAGAGGGAGGGGCATTGAGGGTCTCCGGCCATGGCAACTGGCCTGCCTTACACTTGTCCTTGCCTCGGCTCATGGCTGTTGAGGTGTCGGGTGAAGGAGTGGGTAGACGCCCTTGCTGACTGGGGCTTCTGTGCTCACAGACCACAGTGGCCCACTGCATCTCGGTGAGCCAGGACTACATTTCTGTGGCTGTACTGATGGCACCATGCGCCTTATCAACCCCTCCAAACTGCACTTCCTCAGCACGCTGACCCAACCCATGCCCTGGGGACAGACATTGCCAGCATCACAGAGGCCAGGTGAGCGGTGTGGGTGGGCCCCTGAGTCCTGTCAGAGCCCCACTCTGTGCCAGGCCATCCTTGGCATGCTGCAAGGAGAGGAGGGCACACATAGACCTCTGGGAAGACCCTTGCAGTCAAGCACAAGTGGGTCTTTTAGCATTTCTTGCTCACTGTGGGCAACCGTGGTAATCTGAGTCTGCCGTGTGGTAATGCATTGTCCTGTAAAGACCACAGCTAGGACAGACGGGCAGTTCCTTAAGGTTTCTGAGAGAGACTGGAAACCTGATGGAGCAGGCCTTTCTCCCTCAGGGTGGTCCTGGGTTGCAGCTGCGGTAGGAAGGGCTTATTGTAGCCTCGGGCCTTGGGTTGGGTGATTGCAGGAAGTGAAGTTTTGCTCTGGTTTCAGTGCTGTCAGGAAGCGGGGCAGTTCTGCAGTTGGGTATATTAATTTCTCTTTCAGGGCAGGAGGGGACTAAATCTGCATTTGGTAGGAAATGATATATGACCATGGTTGTGGCTTGCACAGTGTCCTTCATTGTCCTCTGACGTGAGTCTAAAAGGGCCTGACATCTGCTTGGCTGCATCACGGCCACACACTGTCCCCGCCTGACGTTGGGGGCTATGAAATAGCTTGTGTTCTTTTGGAGAGCCCCATGGCAAGGAATGCCAGGCCAGCCGCTGCGTTCTTTCTCCAGTGACTGCTGGCCAACCTGCTGCTCCTCCCTTGAGTGCCCCATTTCATTAGCGCTCACTCACCAGTTTGCCCTGTCTGCCCTGGACACCCTGCCCCCTTCTTTCCTCAGTCGCCTTTTCGCTGGAGTGGCCAATGCGAAGTATCCGGACACCATCGCCTTGACTTTGATCCTGAAATCAGTGGCTGTCTTGTGTGTACAATGACCTTAGTATTTATGTCTGGGATGGGAAGGACCCCAAGAAAGTGGGCAAGGTTTATTCAGCTCTGTATCATTCCTCCTGCTTCTGGAGTGTAGAGGTACGTGGGCCAGTTCTGCTCAGACTGACCGTGTTTCCTGGGCTACCATTAGGAGCTGGAGTTACCCAAGTGTGGAATTTGTTTCCTCCAGCACCCTTGCTCCCCCAGCAGTGCCCTGGGTCCGTTCCTATCTGTTAATTGGCTGTGATGGAGCGCCCCAGTTGGGGCTCCCTAAGCCTAAGGGCTGGGGCGCCCCAGGCCTGGGGCTCCCAAAGCCTAAGAGCTGGGGTGCCCCAGGCCTATGGCTCCCAAAGCATAAGGGCTGGGGCGCCCCAGGCCAGGGGCTCTCAAAGCCTAATGTCTGGGGCGCCCCAGGTCTGGGACTCCCTAGACCTAAGTTTGGGGCTCCCCATGTCTGTGTCTCCCTAAACCTAAGGGCTGGGGCGCCCCAGGCCTGGGTCTCTTTTTGCCTAAGGGCAGGGGTGCCCCAATCCTGGGGCTCCCTAAGCCTAAGGGCTGGGGCGCCTCAGGCCTGGGGCTCCCTAAGCCTAAGGGCTGGGGCGCCCCAGGCCTGGGGCTCCCTAAGCCTAAGGGCTGGGGCGCCCCTGGCCATGGGCTCCAAAACCTAAGGGCTGGGGCCTCCCAGGCCTGGGGCTCCCAAAGCCTAAGGGCTGGGGCGCCCCAGGCCTGGGGCTCCCTAGCCTATGGGCAGGGGTGCCCCAATCCTGGGGCTCCCTAAGCCTAAGGGCTGGGGCGCCGCAGGCCTGGGGCTCCCTAAGCCAAAGGGCTGGGGCGCCCCAGACCTGGGGATCCCAAAGCCGAAGGGCTGGGGCGCCCCAGGCCTGCGGCTCCCAAAGCTTAAGGCCTGGGGCGCCCCAGGCTAGGGGCTTCCAAAGCCTAACGGCTGGGGCGCCCCAGGCCTGGTTCTCCCAAAGCCTAAGGGCTGGGGCGCCCTAGGCCTGGGGCTCTCTAAGCCCAAAAGCTGGGGCGCCCCTGGCCTGGAGCTCCCTAAGCCTAAGGGCTGGGGTTTCCCAGGCCTGGGGCTCCCAAAGCCTAAGGGCTGGGGCTTCACAGGCCTGGGGCTCCCTAAGCCTAAGGGCTGGGGCGCCCCAAGCCTAAGATCTGGGTCGCCCCAGGCCGGGGGTTCCCTAAGCCTAAGGGCTGGGGCGCCCCAGGCCTGGGTCTCCCTATACCTAAGGGATCTGGAGCCCCAGGCCTGGGGCTCCCAAAGCCTAAGGGCTGGGCGTCCCAGGCCTGGGGCTCCCGAAGCCTAATGGCTGGGGTTCCCAAAGCCCAAGGGCTGGGGCACCCCAGGCCTGGGGCTCCCAAAGTCTAAGGGCTGGGGCTTCACAGGCCTGGGGCTCCCTAAGCCTAAGGGCTGGGGCGCCCCAAGCCTAAGATCTGGGTCGCCCCAGGCCTGCGGTTCGCTAAGCCTAAGGGCTGGGGATCCCAAATCCCAAGGGCTGGGGCACCCCAGGCCTGGGGCTCCCTAAGCCTAAGGGCTGGGGCGCCCCAGGCCTGGGGCTCCCAATGCTTAAGGGTTCTGGCGCCCCAGGTCTGGGCCTACCTAAGCCTAAGGGCTGGGCGCCCCAGGTCTGGGGCTCCCAAAGCCTAAGGGCTGGGGTTCCCAAAGTCTAAGGGCTGCGGCGCCCCAAGCATGGGGCTCCCAAAGTCTAAGGGCTGGGGCGCCCCAGGCCTGGGGCTCCCTAAACCTAAGGGCTGGGGCGCCCCAGGCCTAGGGCTCCCTAAGACTAACGGCTGGGACACCCCAGGCCTGGGGCTCCCTATGCCTAAGGGTTCTGGCGCCCCAAGTCTGGGGCTCCCTAAGCCTAAGGGCTCGGACGCCCCAGGCCTGGGGCTCCCAAAACCTATGGGGTGGGTCGCCCTAGGCCTGGGTCTCCCTAAGCCCAAGGGCTGGGGCGCCCCAGGCCTGGGGCTCCCTAATCCTAAGGACTGGGGCTTCCCAAGTCTGGAGCTCCCTAAGCCTAGGGCTGGGGCGCCCCAGGCCTAAGATCTGGGTCGCCCCAGGCCTGGAGTTCCCTAAGCCTAAGGGCTGGGACGCACCAGGCCTGGGGCTCCCTATGCCTAAGGGCTCTGGCGCCCCAGGCCTGGGGCCCCCTATGCCTAAGGGTTCTGGCGCCCCAGGTCTGGGACTCCCTAAACTTAAGGCCTGGGCGCCCCAGGCCTGGGGATCTGAAAGGCTAAGGCCTGGGTGCCGAACGCCTGGGGCTCCCAAATTCTAAGGGCTGGGGCGCTCCAGGCCTGGGGATCCCTAAGCCTAAGGGCTGGGGGCCCGAGGCCTGGGGCTCCCAAAGCCTAAGGGCAGGGGTTCCCAAAGCTTAAGGGCTGGGATGCCCCAGGCCAGGGTCTCCCAAAACCTAAGGGCTCAGACGCCCCAGGCCTAGGGCTCCCAAAGCCTAATGTGTGGGGTACCCCAGGCCTGGGGCTCCCTAAGCCTAAGGGTGGGGCGCCCCAGGTCTGGGTCTCCCTAAACCTAAGTGCTGGGCGCCCTAAGCCTAAGGTATGTGGGACCCCAGGCCTGGAGCGCCCTAAGGCTAAGAGCTGGGGCGCCCCAGGCCTGGGGCTCCCTATGCCTAAGGACTCTGGCGCCCCAGGCCTGGGGCTCCCTAAGCCTAAGTGGTGGGGCGCCCCAGGCCTGGGTCTCCCAAAGCCTAAGGGCTGGGGCGCCCCAGGCCTGGGGCTCCCAAAGCCTAAGTGCTGTGCGCCGAAGGCCTGGGGCTCCCAAATTCTAAGGACTGGGGCTTCCCAGGTCTGGGGCTCCGTAAGCCTAGGGCTGGGGTTCCCAAAGCTTAAGGGCTGGATTTCCCCAGTCCAGGGTCTCCCAAAGCCAAATGGCTCGGGCGCCCCTGGCCTAGGGCTCCCAAAGCCTAAGTTCTGGGGCGCCCCAGGCAAGGGGTTCCCAAAGCCTAAGGCTGGGGCACCACAGGCCTGGGGCTCTCAAAGCCTAATGTCTGGGGCACCACAGGTCTGGGGCTCCCTAAGCCTAAGGGTGGGGCGCCCCAGGTCTGGGTCTCCCTAAACCTAAGTGCTGGGCGCCCTAAGCCTAAGGTATGTGGGACCCCAGGCCTGGAGCGCCCTAAGGCTAAGGGCTTGGGTGCCCCAGGTCTGGGGCTCCCTAAACCTAAGGGCTGGGGCACCCCATATCTGGGATTCCCTATGCCTAAGGTCTCTGGACCCCCAGGCCTGGGGTTCCCTAAGCCTAAGGGGTGGGGCGCCCCAGGCCTGGGTCTCCCAAAGCCTAAGGACTGGGGCACCCCAGGCCTGGGGTTCCCAAAGCCTAAGGGCTGGGCGCCCCAGGCCTGGGGCTCCCGAAGCCTAATGGCTGGGATTCCCAAAGCCTAAGGACTGGGGCGCCCCAGACCTAGGCATCCCAAAGACTAAGGGCTGGGGCGCCCCAAACCTAGGGCTCCCTAGGCCTAACGGCTGGGACACCCCAGGCCTGGGGCCCCCTATGCCTAAGGGTTCTGGCGCCCCAGGTCTGGGGCTCCCTAAGCCTAAGGTCTGGGCGCCCCAGGCCTGGGGCTCCCAAAGCCTAAGGGCTGGGTTCCCATAGCTTAAGGGCTGGGATGCCCCAGGCCAGGGTCTCCCAAAGCCTAAGGGCTCGGACGCCCCCGGCCTAGGGCTCCCAAAGCCTAATGTCTGGGGCACCCCAGGCCTGGGGCTCCCTAAGCCTAAGGGTGGGGCGCCCCAGGTCTGGGTCTCCCTAAACCTAAGTTCTGGGCGCCCTAAGCCTAAGGTATGTGGGACCCCAGGCCTGGAGCGCCCTAAGGCTAAGGGCTGGGGCGCCCCAGGCCTGGGGCTCCCTATGCCTAAGGGCTCTGGCGCCCCAGGCCTGGGGCTCCCTAAGCCTAAGTGGTGGGGCGCCCCAGGCCTGGGTCTTCCAAAGCCTAAGGGCTGGGGCGCGCCAGGCCTGGGTCTCCCAAAGCCTAAGGGCTGTGCGCCGAAGGCCTGGGGCTCCCAAATTCTAAGGACTGGGGCTTCCCAGGTCTGGGGCTCCGTAAGCCTAGGGCTGGGTTTCCCAAAGCTTAAGGGCTGGATTGCCCCAGTCCAGGGTCTCCCAAAGCCTAATGGCTCGGGCGCCCCAGGCCTAGGGCTCCCAAAGCCTAAGTGCTGGGCGCCCCAGGCAAGGGGTTCCCAAAGCCTAAGGCTTGGGCACCACAGGCCTGGGGCTCGCAAAGCCTAATGTCTGGGGCACCACAGGCCTGGGGCTCCCTAAGCATAAGGGTGGGGCGCCCCAGGTCTGGTTCTCCCTAAACCTATGTGCTGGGCGCCCTAAGCATAAGGTATGTGGGACCCCAGGCCTGGAGCGCCCTAAGGCTAAGGGCTTGGGTGCCCTAGGTCTGGGGATCCCAAAGCCTAAGGGCTGGGGCGACCCAGGCCTGGGGTTCCCAAAGCCTAAGGGCTGGGCGCCCCAGGCCTGGGGCTCCCGAAGCCTAATGGCTGGGATTCCCAAAGACTAAGGGCTGGGGCGCCCCAAACCTAGGGCTCCCTAGGCCTAACGGCTGGGACACCCCAGGCCTGGGGCCCCCTATGCCTAAGGGTTCTGGGGCCCCAGGTCTGGGGCTCCCTAAGCCTAAGGTCTGGGCGCCCCAGGCCTGGGGCTCCCAAAGCCTAAGTGCTGTGCGCCGAAGGCCTGGGGCTCCCAAATTCTAAGGACTGGGGCTTCCCAGGTCTGGGGCTCCGTAATCCTAGGGCTGGGGTTCCCAAAGCTTAAGGGCTAGATTTCCCCAGTCCAGGGTCTCCCAAAGCCTAATGGCTCGGGCGCCCCTGGCCTAGGGCTCCCAAAGCCTAAGTGCTGGGGCGCCCCCGGCAAGGGGTTCCCAAAGCCTAAGGCTGGGGCACCACAGGCCTGGGGCTCTCAAAGCCTAATGTCTGGGGCACCACAGGTCTGGGGCTCCCTAAGCCTAAGGGTGGGGCGCCCCAGGTCTGGGTCTCCCTAAACCTAAGTGCTGGGCGCCCTAAGCCTAAGGTATGTGGGACCCCAGGCCTGGAGCGCCCTAAGGCTAAGGGCTTGGGTGCCCCAGGTCTGAGGCTCCCTATACCTAAGGGCTGGGGCACCCCAGGCCTGGGATTCCCTATGCCTAAGGTCTCTGGACCCCCAGGCCTGGGGTTCCCTAAGCCTAAGGGGTGGGGCGCCCCAGGCCTGGGTCTCCCAAAGCCTAAGGACTGGGGCACCCCAGGCCTGGGGTTCCCAAAGCCTAAGGGCTGGGCGCCCCAGGCCTGGGGCTCCCGAAGCCTAATGGCTGGGATTCCCAAAGCCTAAGGACTGGGACGCCCCAGACCTAGGCATCCCAAAGACTAAGGGCTGGGGCGCCCCAAACCTAGGGCTCCCTAGGCCTAACGGCTGGGACACCCCAGGCCTGGGGCCCCCTATGCCTAAGGGTTCTGGCGCCCCAGGTCTGGGGCTCCCTAAGCCTAAGGTCTGGGCGCCCCAGGCCTGGGGTTCCCAAAGCCTAAGGGCTGGGGTTCCCAAAGCTTAAGGGCTGGGATGCCCCAGGCCAGGGTCTCCCAAAGCCTAAGGGCTCGGACGCCCCCGGCCTAGGGCTCCCAAAGCCTAATGTCTGGGGCACCCCAGGCCTGGGGCTCCCTAAGCCTAAGGGTGGGGCGCCCCAGGTCTGGGTCTCCCTAAACCTAAGTTCTGGGCGCCCTAAGCCTAAGGTATGTGGGACCCCAGGCCTGGAGCGCCCTAAGGCTAAGGGCTGGGGCGCCCCAGGCCTGGGGCTCCCTATGCCTAAGGGCTCTGGCCCCCCAGGCCTGGGGCTCCCTAAGCCTAAGTGGTGGGGCGCCCCAGGCCTGGGTCTCCCAAAGCCTAAGGGCTGGGGCTCCCCAGGCCTGGGTCTCCCAAAGCCTAAGGGCTGTGCGCCGAAGGCCTGGGGCTCCCAAATTCTAAGGACTGGGGCTTCCCAGGTCTGGGGCTCCGTAAGCCTAGGGCTGGGTTTCCCAAAGCTTAAGGGCTGGATTGCCCCAGTCCAGGGTCTCCCAAAGCCTAATGGCTCGGGCGCCCCAGGCCTAGGGCTCCCAAAGCCTAAGTGCTGGGCGCCCCAGGCAAGGGGTTCCCAAAGCCTAAGGCTTGGGCACTACAGGCCTGGGGCTCGCAAAGCCTAATGTCTGGGGCACCACAGGCCTGGGGCTCCCTAAGCATAAGGGTGGGGCGCCCCAGGTCTGGTTCTCCCTAAACCTATGTGCTGGGCACCCTAAGCATATGGTATGTGGGACCCCAGGCCTGGAGCGCCCTAAGGCTAAGGGCTTGGGTGCCCTAGGTCTGGGGATCCCAAAGCCTAAGGGCTGGGGCGACCCAGGCCTGGGGTTCCCAAAGCCTAAGGGCTGGGCGCCCCAGGCCTGGGGCTCCCGAAGCCTAATGGCTGGGATTCCCAAAGCCTAAGGACTGGGGTGCCCCAGACCTAGGCATCCCAAAGACTAAGGGCTGGGGCGCCCCAAACCTAGGGCTCCCTAGGCCTAACGGGTGGGACACCCCAGGCCTGGGGCCCCCTATGCCTAAGGGTTCTGGCGCCCCAGGTCTGGGGCTCCCTAAGCCTAAGGTCTGGGCGCCCCAGGCCTGGGGCTCCCAAAGCCTAAGGGCTGGGGTTCCCAACGCTTAAGGGCTGGGATGCCCCAGGCCAGGGTCTCCCAAAGCCTAAGGGCTCGGACGCCCCCGGCCTAGGGCTCCCAAAGCCTAATGTCTGGGGCACCCCAGGCCTGGGGCTCCCTAAGCCTAAGGGTGGGGCGCCCCAGGTCTGGGTCTCCCTAAACCTAAGTTCTGGGCGCCCTAAGCCTAAGGTATGTGGGACCCCAGGCCTGGAGCGCCCTAAGGCTAAGGGCTGGGGCGCCCCAGGCCTGGGGCTCCCTATGCCTAAGGGCTCTGGCGCCCCAGGCCTGGGGCTCCCTAAGCCTAAGTGGTGGGGCGCCCCAGGCCTGGGTCTCCCAAAGCCTAAGGGCTGGGGCGCGCCAGGCCTGGGTCTCCCAAAGCCTAAGGGCTGTGCGCCGAAGGCCTGGGGCTCCCAAAGCCTAAGGGCTGGGGTTCCCAACGCTTAAGGGCTGGGATGCCCCAGGCCAGGGTCTCCCAAAGCCTAAGGGCTCGGACGCCCCCGGCCTAGGGCTCCCAAAGCCTAATGTCTGGGGCACCCCAGGCCTGGGGCTCCCTAAGCCTAAGGGTGGGGCGCCCCAGGTCTGGGTCTCCCTAAACCTAAGTTCTGGGCGCCCTAAGCCTAAGGTATGTGGGACCCCAGGCCTGGAGCGCCCTAAGGCTAAGGGCTGGGGCACCCCAGGCCTGGGGCTCCCTATGCCTAAGGGCTCTGGCGCCCCAGGCCTGGGGCTCCCTAAGCCTAAGTGGTGGGGCGCCCCAGGCCTGGGTCTCCCAAAGCCTAAGGGCTGGGGCGCGCCAGGCCTGGGTCTCCCAAAGCCTAAGGGCTGTGCGCCGAAGGCCTGGGGCTCCCAAATTCTAAGGACTGGGGCTTCCCAGGTCTGGGGCTCCGTAAGCCTAGGGCTGGGTTTCCCAAAGCTTAAGGGCTGGATTGCCCCAGTCCAGGGTCTCCCAAAGCCTAATGGCTCGGGCGCCCCAGGCCTAGGGCTCCCAAAGCCTAAGTGCTGGGCGCCCCAGGCAAGGGGTTCCCAAAGCCTAAGGCTTGGGCACCACAGGCCTGGGGCTCGCAAAGCCTAATGTCTGGGGCACCACAGGCCTGGGGCTCCCTAAGCATAAGGGTGGGGCGCCCCAGGTCTGGGTCTCCCTAAACCTATGTGCTGGGCGCCCTAAGCATAAGGTATGTGGGACCCCAGGCCTGGAGCGCCCTAAGGCTAAGGGCTTGGGTGCCCTAGGTCTGGGGATCCCAAAGCCTAAGGGCTGGGGCGACCCAGGTCTGGAGCTCCCTACACCTAAGGGCTGGGGCACCCCAGGCCTGGGATTCCCTATGCCTAAGTTCTCTGGAGCCCCAGGCCTGGGGTTCCCTAAGCCTAAGGGGTGGGGCGCCTCAGTCCTGGGTCTCCCAAAGCCTAAGGGCTGGGCGCCCCAGGCCTGGGGCTCCCGAAGACTAATGGCTGGGATTCCCAAAGCCTAAGGACTGGGGCGCCCCAGACCTAGGCCTCCCAAAGACTAAGTGCTGGGGCACCCCAGGCCTGGGGCTCCCTAAGCCTTAGGGCTTGGGCGCCCCAGGCCTAGGGCTCCCTAGGCCTAACGACTGGGACACCCAAGGCCGGGGGCCCCCTATGCCTAAGGGTTCTGGCGCCCCAGGTCTGGGGCTCCCTAAGCCTAAGGTCTGGGCGCCTCAGGCCTGGGGCTCCCAAAGCCTAAGGGCTGGGGTTCCCAAAACTTAAAGGCTGGGATGCCCCAGGCCAGGGTCTCCCAAAGCCTAAGGGCTCAGGCGCCCCAGGCCTAAGGCTCCCAAAGCCTAAGTGCTGGGTGGCCCTAGGCCTGGGGCTCCCTAAGCCTAAGGACTGGTGCCCCCAGGTTGGGGCTCCCTAAGCCTAAGGGCTGTGGCGCCCCAGGACCTGGGCTGCCTAAGCCTAAGGGCTGGGCGGCCCCAGGCATGGGGCTCCCAAAACCTAAGGGCTGGGGTTCAGAAAACTTAAGGGTTGGGGACCCCCAGGCCAGGGGCTCCCAAAGCTTAAGGGCTGGGGCACCCAAGCCTGTGGCTCCCTAAGCCTAAGGGCTGGGGTGCCCCAGGCTTGGGGCTCCCAAGTCTAAGGTCTGGGGAACCACAGGCCTTGGGCTCCCTAAGCCTAAGGGCTCGGGCGCCCCAGGCCTGGGGCTCACTAAGCCTAAGGGCTGGGGTGCCCCAGGTCTGGGTCTCCCTAAACCTAAGGGCTGGGGCGCCCCAGGCCTGTGGCTCCCAAAGCCTAAGGCCTGCGGCGCCCCAGGCCTTGGGTTCCCTAAGCCACAGGGCTGGGGCGCCCCTGGTTGGGGTTCCCTAAGCATAAGGGCTTGGGCGCCCCTGGTTGGGGCTCCCTAAGCCTAAGGGCTGGGGCGTCCCTGGTCTGGGGCTCCCTAAGCCTAAGGGCTGGGGAGCCCCAGGCCTGGGGCTCCCTAATCCAAAGGGCTAGGGCGCCCCAGGACTAAGGGCTGGGGCGCCCCAGGCCTGGGACTCCCAACAAAAGGGTTGGGGCGCCCCAGGCCTGGCGCCCCCTATGCCTAAGGGCTGGGGCGCCCCAGGTCTGGTTCTCCCTAAGCCTAAGGGCAGGGGTGCCCCACTCCTGGGGCTCCCTAAGCCTAATGGCTGGGGCGCCCCAGGCATCAGATCTGAAGCGCCCCAGGCCTGGGGCTCCCTAAGCCTAAGGGCTGAGCGCCCCAGTTTGGGCTCACTAAGCCTAAGGGCTGAGGAGCCCCAGGCCTGGGGCTCCCTAAGCCTAAGGGCTGGGGAGTCCCAGGCATGGGGCGCGCTATGCCTAAGGGCTGGGGCGCCCTAGGCCTGGGGCTCCCTAAGCCTAAGGGCTGGTGTGCCGTAGCCTTGGGGCTCCCTAAGCCTGAGGGCTAGGGTGCCCCGGGCCTGGGGCTCCCTAAGCCTAACGGCTGGGGAGCCCCAGGCCTGGGGCGCCCTAAGTCTAAGGGCTGGGGCGCCCTAGGCCTGGGGCTCCCAAATCCTAAGGGCTGGGGCGGCCCAGGCCTGGGGCTCCCTAAACCTAAGGGCTGGGGTACCCCAGGACTGGGGCTCCCTATGCCTAAGGGATGGGGCACCCCAGATCTGGGGCTCCAGATGCTTAAGGGCTTGGGAACCCCAGGTCTGTGGCTCCCAAATCCTAAGGGCTGGGGCACCGCAGGCTTAGGCCTCCCTAAGCCTAAGGGCTGGGTCGCCCCAGCTCTGGTGCTCTGAAAGCTAAGGGCTGGGGCGCCCCAGGCCTGGGGCTCCCTATGCCTAAGGACTCTGGCGCCCCAGGTCTGGGGCTCCCTAAGCCTAAAGGCTGGGGCAACCCAGGCCTGGGGCTCCCTAAAACTAAGGGCTGTGGCGCCCCCGGTCTGGTTCTCCCTAAACCTAAGGGCTGGGGCGACCCATGTCTGGGGCTCCCTAAGCCTAAGGGCTACGGGGACCCAGGCCTGGGGTTCCCAAAGCCTAAGGGCTGGGCACCCCAGGCCTGCGGCTCCCAAAGCCTAAGGGCTGGGGTTCCCAAAGCTTAAGGGCTGGGGCGCCCCATGTCTGGTGCTCCCTAAACCTAAAGACTGGGGAGTCCCAGGCCTGGTGCTCCCTAAGCCTAAGGGCTGGGCGCCCCAGGCCTGGGACTCTCAAAGATTAATGTCTGGGGTGCCCGGCTTGGGGCTCCCTAAACCTAAGGGTGGGGTGCCCCAGTTCAGGGTCTCCCTAAACCTAAGAGCTGGTGCGCCCCAGGCCTGGGGATCCCTATGCCTAAGGCCTGGGGCGCCCCAGGCCTGGGGCTCCTTAAGCCTAAGGGCTGAGCGCCCCAGTTTGGGCTCACTAAGCCTAAGGGCTGAGGAGCCCCATGCCTGGGGCTCCCTAAGCCTAAGGGCTGGGGAGCCCCAGGCCTGGGGCACGCTAAGCCTAAGGGCTGGGGCGCCCTAGGCCTGGGGCTCCCTAAGCCTAAGGGCTGGGGTGCCCTAGCCTTGAGGCTCCCTAAGCCTAAGGGCTAGGGTGCCCCGGGCCTGGGGCTCCCTAAGCCTAAGGGCTGGGGCGGCCCAGGCCTGGGGCTCCCTAAACCTAAGGGCTGGGTTACCCCAGGACTGGGGCTCCCTATGCCTAAGGGCTGTGGCGCCCCAGACCTGGGGCTCCAGATGCTTAAGGGCTTGGGAACCACAGGTCTGTGGCTCCCAAATCCTAAGGGATGGGGCACCGCAGGCTTGGGCCTCCCTAAGCCTAAGGGCTGGGTCGCCCCAGCTCTGGGGCTCCGAAAGCTAAGGGCTGGGGCGCCCCAGGACTGGGGCTCCCTATGCCTAAGGGCTGGGGCGCCCCAGATCTGGGGCTCCAGATGCTTAAGGGCTTGGGAACCCCAGGTCTGTGGCTCCCAAATCCTAAGGGCTGGGGCACCGCAGGCTTAGGCCTCCCTAAGCCTAAGGGCTGGGTCGCCCCAGCTCTGGTGCTCTGAAAGCTAAGGGCTGGGGCGCCCCAGGCCTGGGGCTCCCTATGCCTAAGGACTCTGGCGCCCCAGGTCTGGGGCTCCCTAAGCCTAAAGGCTGGGGCAACCCAGGCCTGGGGCTCCCTAAAACTAAGGGCTGTGGCGCCCCCGGTCTGGTTCTCCCTAAACCTAAGGGCTGGGGCGACCCATGTCTGGGGCTCCCTAAGCCTAAGGGCTACGGGGACCCAGGCCTGGGGTTCCCAAAGCCTAAGGGCTGGGCACCCCAGGCCTGCGGCTCCCAAAGCCTAAGGGCTGGGGTTCCCAAAGCTTAAGGGCTGGGGCGCCCCATGTCTGGTGCTCCCTAAACCTAAAGACTGGGGAGTCCCAGGCCTGGTGCTCCCTAAGCCTAAGGGCTGGGCGCCCCAGGCCTGGGACTCTCAAAGATTAATGTCTGGGGTGCCCGGCTTGGGGCTCCCTAAACCTAAGGGTGGGGTGCCCCAGTTCAGGGTCTCCCTAAACCTAAGAGCTGGTGCGCCCCAGGCCTGGGGATCCCTATGCCTAAGGCCTGGGGCGCCCCAGGCCTGGGGCTCCTTAAGCCTAAGGGCTGAGCGCCCCAGTTTGGGCTCACTAAGCCTAAGGGCTGAGGAGCCCCATGCCTGAGGCTCCCTAAGCCTAAGGGCTGGGGAGCCCCAGGCCTGGGGCACGCTAAGCCTAAGGGCTGGGGCGCCCTAGGCCTGGGGCTCCCTAAGCCTAAGGGCTGGGGTGCCCTAGCCTTGAGGCTCCCTAAGCCTAAGGGCTAGGGTGCCCCGGGCCTGGGGCTCCCTAAGCCTAAGGGCTGGGGCGGCCCAGGCCTGGGGCTCCCTAAACCTAAGGGCTGGGTTACCCCAGGACTGGGGCTCCCTATGCCTAAGGGCTGTGGCGCCCCAGACCTGGGGCTCCAGATGCTTAAGGGCTTGGGAACCACAGGTCTGTGGCTCCCAAATCCTAAGGGATGGGGCACGCAGGCTTGGGCCTCCCTAAGCCTAAGGGCTGGGTCGCCCCAGCTCTGGGGCTCCGAAAGCTAAGGGCTGGGGCGCCCCAGGCCTGGGGCTCCCTATGCCTAAGGACTCTGGCGCCCCAGGTCTGGGGCTCCCTAAGCCTAAAGGGTGGGGCAACCCAGGCCTGGGGCTCCCTAAAACTATGGGCTGTGGCGCCCCAGGTCTGGGTCTCCCTAAACCTAAGGGCTGGGGCGACCCAGGTCTGGGGCTCCCTAAGCCAAAGGGCTACGGGGACCCAGGCCTGGGGCTCCCAAAGCCTAAGGGCTGGGCGCCCCAGGCCTGCGGCTCCCAAAGTCTAAGGGCTGGGGTTCCCAAAGCTTAAGGGCTGGGGAGCCCTAAGCCTGGGGCTCCCTAAGCCTAAGGGCTGGTGCGCCCCAAGTCTGGGGCTCCCTAAGCCCGAGGGCTCGGGCGCCCCACGCCAGGGGCTCCCAATGCTTAAGGGTTGGGGTGTCCCAGTTCTTGTGCTCCCTAAACCTAAGGACTGGGGCGCCCCAGGCCTGGGGCTCCCAAAGCCTAAGAGCAGGGGCGTCCAAGGCCGGTGACTCCCAATGTCTAAGGGCTGGGGCACACCAGGCCAGGGGCTCTCAAAGCCTAATGTCTGGGGCGCCCCAGGTCTGGTGCTCCCTAAGCCTAAGTGCTGGGGCGCCCCGGCTTGGGGCTCCCTGAGTCCAAGGGCTTGGGCACCCCAGGCCTGGAGCTCCCTAAGCCCAAGGGCTGGGGCGCCCCAGTTGGGGCTCCCTAAGCCTAAGGGCTGGGGCGCCCCAGGCCTGGGGCTCAATAAGCCTAAGGGCGGGGGAGCCCCAGGCCTGGGGCAACCAAAGCCTAAAAGCTGGGGCGCCCTAGGCCTGGGGCTCCCAAAGTCTAAGGGCTGGGGCACCCAAAGACTAAGGGCTGGGGCGCCCCAGGTCTGGGTCTCCCTAAACCTATGGGATGGGGCGCCCCAGGCCTGGGGCTCCCTAAGCCCAAGGGTTGGGGCGCCCCAAGGCTGGGTCTCCCAAAGCCCAAGGGGTGTGGCGCCCCAGACCTGGGGCTCCCTATGCCTAAGGGCTGGGGCACCCCAGGCCTGGGGCTCCCAAATCCTAAAATTTTGGGCGCCCCAGGCCTGGGGCTTCCTAAGCCTAAGGGCTGGGGTGCCCTAGCCTTGGGGCTCCCTAAGCCTAAGGGCTAGGGTGCCCTAGCCTTGGGGCTCCATAAGCCTAACGGCTTGGGCACCCCAGGCCTGGAGCTCCCTAAGCCCAAGGGCTGGGGCGCCCCAGTTGGGGCTCCCTAAGCCTAAGGGCTGGGGCGCCCCAGGCCTGGGGCTCAATAAGCCTAAGGGCGGGGGAGCCCCAGGCCTGGGGCAACCAAAGCCTAAAAGCTGGGGCGCCCTAGGCCTGGGGCTCCCAAAGTCTAAGGGCTGGGGCACCCAAAGACTAAGGGCTGGGGCGCCCCAGGTCTGGGTCTCCCTAAACCTATGGGATGGGGCGCCCCAGGCCTGGGGCTCCCTAAGCCCAAGGGTTGGGGCGCCCCAAGGCTGGGTCTCCCAAAGCCCAAGGGGTGTGGCGCCCCAGACCTGGGGCTCCCTATGCCTAAGGGCTGGGGCACCCCAGGCCTGGGGCTCCCAAATCCTAAAATTTTGGGCGCCCCAGGCCTGGGGCTTCCTAAGCCTAAGGGCTGGGGTGCCCTAGCCTTGGGGCTCCCTAAGCCTAAGGGCTAGGGTGCCCTAGCCTTGGGGCTCCATAAGCCTAACGGCTGGGGCGCCCCAGGCCTGGGGCTCCCTATGCCTATGTGTTCTGGTGCCCCAGATCTGCGGCTCCCTAAGCCTAAGGGCTGGGGCGCCCCAGGCCTGGGGCTCTCAAAGCCTAATATCTCTGGCTCCCCAGGCCTGGGTCTCCCTAAGCCTAATGGCTGGGGCGCCCCAGGCCTGGGGCTCCCTATGCCTAAGGGTTCTGGCGCCACAGGAATGGGGCTCCTATAGCTTAAGGGCTGGGCGCCCCAGGCCTGAGGCTCCCAAAGCCTAAGGGCTCAGGCGCCCCAGACCTAGGGCTCCCAAAGCCTAAGGGCTGGGGTGCCCCAGGCTAGGGGCTCCCAAAACCTAAGGGCTGGGGTTCCCCAGGCCTGGGGCTCCCTAAAACTAAGGGTGTGGTGCCACAGGTCTGGCTCTCCCTAAACATAAGGGCTGTGGTGCCCCAGGACTGGGGGTCCCTAAGCTTAAAGGCTAGGGGGCCCCAGGCCGTGGGATCCCAAAGCCTAATGGCTGGGGCGCCCCAAGCCTGGGGCTCCCAAAGCCTAAGGGTTGGGGCACTCCAGGATTGGAGCTTCCTAAGCCTATGTGCTGGGGCGCCCCAGACCAGGGGATCCCAAAACCTAAGGGTTCGGACGCCCCAGGCCAGGGTCCCCCAATGCTTAAGGACTGGGGCGGCTCAGGTCTGGTGCTCCCTAAGGCTAAGGGCTGGGGCGCCCCAGGTCTGGGGCTCTCAAAGCCTAATGTCTGGGGCGCCCCAGGCCTGGGCCCACTATGCCTAAGGGCTGGGGCCCCCTAGGCCTGGGGCTCCCGAAGCCTAAGGGCTGGGGCGCCACTGTTGGGGCTCCCTAAGCCTAAGGGCTGGGGGACCCCAGGCATGGGGCGCCCTAAGCCTAAATGCTGGGGTGTCCTAGGCATGGGGCTCCCAAAGCCTAAGGGATGGGGCTCCCAAAGCCTAAGGGCTGGGGCGCGCCAGGCCTTGGGCTCCCTAAGCCTAAGGGCTGGGGCGCCCCAGGTCTGGGTCTCCCTAAACCTAAGGGCTGGGGCGCCCCAGGCCTGGGGCTCCCTAAGCCTAAGAGCTGGGGCACCCCAGGTCTGGATCTCCCTAAACCTAAGGTCTAGGGCGCCCCAGGCCTGGGCCACCCTAAGCCTAAGTGTTAGGGCGCCCCAGACCTAAGACCTGAGGCGCCCCAGGCCTGGGGCTCCCTAAGCCTGAGGGCTGGGGCGCCCCAGGTTTGGGGCTCCCAAAGCCTAAGGGCGAGGGCGTCCCAGGCCTGTGATTCCCAAAGCATAAGGGCTGGGACGCCGCAGGCCTGGGCCTCCCTAAGCCTAAGGGCTGGGGCGCCCCAGGTCTGGGGCTCCCTAAGTCTAAGGCCTGGGGTGCCCGAGGCCTGGGGCTCCCAAAGCCTAAGGGCTGGGGTGCCCCAGGCCTGAGGCTAGCAAAGACAAACGGCTCGAGCGCCCCAGGCCTGGGGCTCCCTATGCTTAAGTGTTCTGGTTTCCCAGGTCTGGGGCTCCCTAAGCATAAAGCCTAGCGGGCCCCAGGCCAGGGGCTCCCAAAGCCTAAGGGCTCTGCGCACCAGGCCTGGGGCTCCCAAAGCCTAAGGGGTGGGGCTCCCAAAGCCTAAGGGCTGGGGCGCCCCAAGACTGTGGGTCCCAAGGCCTAACGGCTGGGGTGCCCCAGGCCTGGGGCTCCCTATGACTAAGGGCTGGGTGACCCAGGCCTGAGTCTCCCTAAACTTAAGGGCTGGGGCGCCCCAGGCCTGGAGCCCCCTATGCCTAAGGGCTGGGGCGCCCTAGGCCTGGGGCTCCCTAAGTCTAAGGGCTGGGGCGCCCCAGTTGGGGCTCCCTAAACCTAAGGGCTTGGGGGTCCCAGGCCTTGGGCGCCCTAAGCCTAAATGCTGGGGTGTCCTAGGCCTGGGGCTACCAAAGCCTAAGAGCTGGGGCTCCCAAAGCCTAAGAGCTGGGGCGCGCTAGGCCTTGGGCTCCCTAAGCCTAAGGCCTGCGGAGCCCCAGTTCTGGGTCTCCCTAAACCTAAGGGTTGGGGCGCCCCAGGCCTGGGGCTCCCTAAGCCTAAGGGCTGGGGCATCCCAGGTCTGGGTCTCCCTAAACCTAAGAGCTAGGGCGCCCCAGGCCTGGGGCTCCCTAAACCTAAGATCTGAGGCGCCCCAGGCCTGGGGCTCCCTAAGCCTGAGGGCTGGGGCGCCCCAGGTTTGGGGCTCCCAAAGCCTAAGGGCCAGGGCGTCCCAGGTCTGTGATTCCCAAAGCATAAGGGCTGTGGCGCCGCAGGCCTGGGCCTCCCTAAGCCTAAGGGCTGGGGTGCCCTAGGCCTGGGGCTCCCTAAGCCTAAGGTATGTGGGACCCCAGGCAGGGATCGCCCTAAACCTAATTGCTGGGGCGCCCCAGGTCTGGGGCTCCCTAAGTCTAAGGCCTGGGGTGCCCCAGGCCTGGGGCTCCCAAAACCTAAGGGCTGGGGTGCCCCAGGCCTGAGGCTACCAAAGACAAACGGCTCGAGCGCCCCAGGCCTGGGGCTCCCAAAGCCTAAGGGCTGGGGTGCCCCAGGCCTGAGGCTACCAAAGACAACCGGCTCGAGCGCCCCAGGCCTGGGGCTCCCTATGCTTAAGTGTTCTGGCTTCCCAGGTCTGCGGCTCCCTAAGCATAAAGCCTAGCGGGCCCCAGGCCAGGTGCTCCCAAAGCCTAAGGGCTGTGCGCACCAGGCCTGGGGCTCCCAAAGCCTAAGGGGTGGGGCTCCCAAAGCCTAAAGGCTGGGGCGCCCCAAGACTGTGACTCCCAAGGCCTAACGGCTGGGGTGCCCCAGGCCTGGGGCTCCCTAAACCTAAGGGCTGGGGCGCCCCAGGCCTGGGGCCCCCTATGCCTAAGGGCTTTGGCGCCCTAGGCCTGGGGCTCCCTAAGCCTAAGGGCTGGGGCGCCCCAGTTGGGGCTCCCTAAACCTAAGGGCTTGGGGGTCCCAGGCCTTGGGCGCCCTAAGCCTAAATGCTGGGGTGTCCTAGGCCTGGGGCTCCCAAAGCCTAAGAGCTGGGGTTCCCAAAGCCTAAGAGCTGGGGCGCGCTAGGCCTTGGGCTCCCTAAGCCTAAGGCCTGGGGCGCCCCAGGTCTGGGTCTCCCTAAACCTAAGGGTTGGGGCGCCCCAGGCCTGGGGCTCCCTAAGCCTAAGGGCTGGGGCACCCCAGGTCTGGGTCTCCCTAAACCTAAGAGCTAGGGCGCCCCAGGCCTGGGGCTCCCTAAACCTAAGATCTGAGGCGCCTCAGGCCTGGGGCACCCTAAGCCTGAGGGCTGGGGCGCCCCAGGTTTGGGGCTCCCTAAACCTATGGGATGGGGCGCCCCAGGCCTGGGGCTCCCTAAGCCCAAGGGTTGGGGCGCCCCAGGCCTGGGGCTCCCTATGCCTAAGGGTTCTGGCGCCACAGGAATGGGGCTCCTATAGCTTAAGGGCTGGGCGCCCCAGGCCTGAGGCTCCCAAAGCCTAAGGGCTCAGGCGCCCCAGACCTAGGGCTCCCAAAGCCTAAGGGCTGGGGTGCCCCAGGCTAGGGGCTCCCAAAACCTAAGGGCTGGGGTTCCCCAGGCCTGGGGCTCCCTAAAACTAAGGGTGTGGTGCCACAGGTCTGGCTCTCCCTAAACATAAGGGCTGTGGTGCCCCAGGACTGGGGCTCCCTAAGCTTAAAGGCTAGGGGGCCCCAGGCCGGGGGATCCCAAAGCCTAATGGCTGGGGCGCCCCAAGCCTGGGGCTCCCAAAGCCTAAGGGTTGGGGCACCCCAGGATTGGAGCTTCCTAAGCCTATGTGCTGGGGCACCCCAGACCAGGGGATCCCAAAGCCTAAGGGTTCGGACGCCTCAGGCCAGGGTCCCCCAATGCTTAAGGACTGGGGCGGCTCAGGTCTGGTGCTCCCTAAGGCTAAGGGCTGGGGCGCCCCAGGTCTGGGGCTCTCAAAGCCTAATGTCTGGGGCGCCCCAGGCCTGGGCCCACTATGCCTAAGGGCTGGGGCGACTAGGCCTGGGGCTCCCGAAGCCTAAGGGCTGGGGCGCCACTGTTGGGGCTCCCTAAGCCTAAGGGCTGGGGGGCCCCAGGCCTGGGGCGCCCTAAGCCTAAATGCTGGGGTGTCCTAGGCATGGGGCTCCCAAAGCCTAAGGGATGGGGCTCCCAAAGCCTAAGGGCTGGGGCGCGCCAGGCCTTGGGCTCCCTAAGCCTAAGGGCTGGGGCGCCCCAGGTCTGGGTCTCCCTAAACCTAAGGGCTGGGGCGCCCCAGGCCTGGGGCACCCTAAGCCTAAGAGCTGGGGCACCCCAGGTCTGGATCTCCCTAAACCTAAGGGCTAGGGCGCCCCAGGCCTGGGCCAACCTAAGCCTAAGTGTTAGGGCGCCCCAGACCTAAGACCTGAGGCGCCCCAGGCCTGGGGCTCCCTAAGCCTGAGGGCTGGGGCGCCCCAGGTTTGGGGCTCCCAAAGCCTAAGGGCGAGGGCGTCCCAGGCCTGTGACTCCCAAAGCATTAGGGCTGGGACGCCGCAGGCCTGGGCCTCCCTAAGCCTAAGGGCTGGGGCGCCCCAGGTCTGGGGCTCCCTAAGTCTAAGGCCTGGGGTGCCCGAGGCCTGGGGCTCCCAAAGCCTAAGGGCTGGGGTGCCCCAGGCCTGAGGCTAGCAAAGACAAACGGCTCGAGTGCCCCAGGCCTGGGGCTCCCTATGCTTAAGTGTTCTGGTTTCCCAGGTCTGGGGCTCCCTAAGCATAAAGCCTAGCGGGCCCCAGGCCAGGGGCTCCCAAAGCCTAAGGGCTGTGCGCACCAGGCCTGGGGCTCCCAAAGCCTAAGGGGTGGGGCTCCCAAAGCCTAAGGGCTGGGGCGCCCCAAGATTGTGGGTCCCAAGGCCTAACGGCTGGGGTGCCCCAGGCCTGGGGCTCCCTATGACTAAGGGCTGGGTGCCCCAGGCCTGAGTCTCCCTAAACTTAAGGGCTGGAGCGCCCCAGGCCTGGGGCCCCCTATGCCTAAGGGCTGGGGCGCCCTAGGCCTGGGGCTCCCTAAGCCTAAGGGCTGGGGTGCCCCAGTTGGGGCTCCCTAAACCTAAGGGCTTGGGGGTCCCAGGCCTTGGGCGCCCTAAGCCTAAATGCTGGGGTGTCCTAGGCCTGGGGCTACCAAAGCCTAAGAGCTGGGGCTCCCAAAGCCTAAGAGCTGGGGCGCGCTAGGCCTTGGGCTCCCTAAGCCTAAGGCCTGGGGCGCCCCAGGTCTGGGTCTCCCTAAACCTAAGGGTTGGGGCGCCCCAGGCCTGGGGCTCCCTAAGCCTAAGGGCTGGGGCATCCCAGGTCTGGGTCTCCCTAAACCTAAGAGCTAGGGCGCCCCAGGCCTGGGGCTCCCTAAACCTAAGATCTGAGGCGCCCCAGGCCTGGGGCTCCCTAAGCCTGAGGGCTGGGGCGCCCCAGGTTTGGGGCTCCCAAAGCCTAAGGGCCAGGGCGTCCCAGGCCTGTGATTCCCAAAGCATAAGGGCTGTGGCGCCGCAGGCCTGGGCCTCCCTAAGCCTAAGGGCTGGGGTGCCCTTGGCCTGGGGCTCCCTAAGCCTAAGGTATGTGGGACCCCAGGCAGGGAGCGCCCTAAACCTAATTGCTGGGGCGCCCCAGGTCTGGGGCTCCCTAAGTCTAAGGCCTGGGGTGCCCCAGGCCTGGGGCTCCCAAAGCCTAAGGGCTGGGGTGCCCCAGGCCTGAGGCTACCAAAGACAAACGACTCGAGCGCCCCAGGCCTGGGGCTCCCAAAGCCTAAGGGCTGGGGTGCCCCAGGCCTGAGGCTAGCAAAGACAAACGGCTCGAGCGCCCCAGGCCTGGGGCTCCCTATGCTTAAGTGTTCTGGTTTCCCAGGTCTGGGGCTCCCTAAGCATAAAGCCTAGCGGGCCCCAGGCCAGGGGCTCCCAAAGCCTAAGGGCTGTGCGCACCAGGCCTGGGGCTCCCAAAGCCTAAGGGGTGGGGCTCCCAAAGCCTAAGGGCTGGGGCGCCCCAAGACTGTGGGTCCCAAACCCTAACGGCTGGGGTGCCCCAGGCCTGGGGCTCCCTATGACTAAGGGCTGGGTGCCCCAGGCCTGAGTCTCCCTAAACTTAAGGGCTGGGGCGCCCCAGGCCTGGGGCCCCCTATGCCTAAGGGCTGGGGCGCCCTAGGCCTGGGGCTCCCTAAGCCTAAGGGCTGGGGTGCCCCAGTTGGGGCTCCCTAAACCTAAGGGCTTGGGGGTCCCAGGCCTTGGGCGCCCTAAGCCTAAATGCTGGGGTGTCCTAGGCCTGGGGCTACCAAAGCCTAAGAGCTGGGGCTCCCAAAGCCTAAGAGCTGGGGCGCGCTAGGCCTTGGGCTCCCTAAGCCTAAGGCCTGGGGCGCCCCAGGTCTGGGTCTCCCTAAACCTAAGGGTTGGGGCGCCCCAGGCCTGGGGCTCCCTAAGCCTAAGGGCTGGGGCATCCCAGGTCTGAGTCTCCCTAAACCTAAGAGCTAGGGCGCCCCAGGCCTGGGGCTCCCTAAACCTAAGATCTGAGGCGCCCCAGGCCTGGGGCTCCCTAAGCCTGAGGGCTGGGGCGCCCCAGGTTTGGGGCTCCCAAAGCCTAAGGGCCAGGGCGTCCCAGGCCTGTGATTCCCAAAGCATAAGGGCTGGGGCGCCGCAGGCCTGGGCCTCCCTAAGCCTAAGGGCTGGGGTGCCCTAGGCCTGGGGCTCCCTAAGCCTAAGGTATGTGGGACCCCAGGCAGGGAGCGCCCTAAACCTAATTGCTGGGGCGCCCCTGGTCTGGGGCTCCCTAAGTCTAAGGCCTGGGGTGCCCCAGGCCTGGGGCTCCGAAAGCCTAAGGGCTGGGGTGCCCCAGGCCTGAGGCTACCAAAGACAAACGGCTCGAGCGCCCCAGGCCTGGGGCTCCCAAAGCCTAAGGGCTGGGGTGCCCCAGGCCTGAGGCTACCAAAGACAACCGGCTCGAGCGCCCCAGGCCTGGGGCTCCCTATGCTTAAGTGTTCTGGCTTCCCAGGTCTGGGGCTCCCTAAGCATAAAGCCTAGCGGGCCCCAGGCCAGGGGCTCCAAAAGCCTAAGGGCTGTGCGCACCAGGCCTGGGGCTCCCAAAGCCTAAGGGGTGGGGCTCCCAAAGCCTAAAGGCTGGGGCGCCCCAAGACTGTGGCTCCCAAGGCCTAACGGCTGGGGTGCCCCAGGCCTGGGGCTCCCTATGACTAAGGGCTGGGTGCCCCAGGCCTGAGTCTCCCTAAACCTAAGGGCTGGGGCGCCCCAGGCCTGGGGCCCCCTATGCCTAAGGGCTTTGGCGCCCTAGGCCTGGGGCTCCCTAAGCCTAAGGGCTGGGGCGCCCCAGTTGGGGCTCCCTAAACCTAAGGGCTTGGGGGTCCCAGGCCTTGGGCGCCCTAAGCCTAAATGCTGGGGTGTCCTAGGCCTGGGGCTCCCAAAGCCTAAGAGCTGGGGTTCCCAAAGCCTAAGAGCTGGGGCGCGCTAGGCCTTGGGCTCCCTAAGCCTAAGGCCTGGGGCGCCCCAGGTCTGGGTCTCCCTAAACCTAAGGGTTGGGGCGCCCCAGGCCTGGGGCTCTCTAAGCCTAAGGGCTGGGGCACCCCAGGTCTGGTTCTCCCTAAACCTAAGAGCTAGGGCGCCCCAGGCCTGGGGCTCCCTAAACCTAAGATCTGAGGCGCCTCAGGCCTGGGGCTCCCTAAGCCTGAGGGCTGGGGCGCCCCAGGTTTGGGGCTCCCAAAGCCTAAGGGCCAGGGCGTCCCAGGCCTGTGATTCCCAAAGCATAAGGGCTGGGGCGCCGCAGGCCTGGGCCTCCCTAAGCCTAAGGGCTGGGGTGCCCTAGGCCTGGGGCTCCCTAAGCCTAAGGTATGTGGGACCCCAGGCAGGGAGCGCCCTAAGCCTAATTTCTGGGGCGCCCCAGGTCTGGGGCTCCCTAAGTCTAAGACCTGGGGTGCCCCAGGCCTGGGGCTCCCAAAGCCTAAGGGCTGGGGTGCCCCAGGCCTGAGGCTACCAAAGACAAACGGCTCGAGCGCCCCAGGCCTGGGGCTCCCAAAGCCTAAGGGCTGGGGTGCCCCAGGCCTGAGGCTACCAAAGACAAACGGCTCGAGCGCCCCAGGCCTGGGGCTCCCTATGCTTAAGTGTTCTGGCTACCCAGGTCTGGGGCTCCCTAAGCCTAAGGGCTAGCGGGCCCCAGGCCAGGGGCTCCCAAACCTAAGGGCTGTGCGCACCAGGCCTGGGGCTCCCAAAGCCTAAGGGCTGCGGCACCCCAGACCTGGGTCTCCCAAAGCCTAAAGTCTGGGAGCCCCCGGCCTGGGGCTCCCAAAGCCTAAGGGGTGGGGCTCCCAAAGCCTAAGGGCTAGGGCGCCCCGAGACTGTGGGTTCCAAAGCCTAACGGCTGCGTTGTCCAAGGTTTGGGGCTCCCAAACCCTAAGGGCTTGGGCGCCACAGGGCTGGGACTCCCTATGCCTAAGTGTTCTGGCGCCACAGGTCTGGGGCTCCCTAAGACTAAGGGCTAGGGGGCCACAGGCCTGGGGCTTCCAAAGCCTAAGGGCTGTGGCGCCCTGGCCAGGGGCTCCCAAAGCCTAAGGGCTGGGGTTCCCAAAGCTTAAGGGCTGTGATGCCCCAGGCTAGGGGATCCCAAAGCCTAAGGGCTGGGGCGCCCCAGGCCTGGGGCTCCCAAAGCCTAAGGGGTTGGGCTTCCAAAGCCTAAGGGCCGGGCGCCCCAGGCCTTGGGCCTCAAAAGCCTAAGGGCTGGGGCGCACTAAGCCTGGTTCTCCCTAAGCCTAACAGCTGAGGGCGCCCCAGGACTGGGGCTCCCTAAGCCTAATGTCTGGGCGCCCCAGGCCTTGGGCTCCCAACGCCTAAGGGCTGGGGTTCCCAAAGCTTAAGGGCTGTGATACCCCAGACTAGGGCCTCCCAAAGCATATGGGCTGGGGCGTCCCAGGCCTGGGGCTCCCTATGCCTAAGGGCCCTGGCGCCCCAGGTCTGGGTCTCCTTAAGCCTAAAGGCTGGGGCAACCCAGGCTTGGGGCTCCCTAAACCTAAGGGCTGGGGCGCCCCAGATCAAGGGCTCCCTAAGCCTAAGTGTTAGGGAGCCCCAGATCTGAAGCTCCCAAAGCCTAAGGGCTGGGGTTCCCAAAGCTTAAGGGCTGGGGAGCCCCAGGCCGGGGGCTCCCAAAGCCTAAGGGCTGGGCCCCCCATGCCTGGGGCTCCCAAAACTTAAGGGCTGGGGTTCCCAAAGCTTAAGGGCTGGGGAGCCCCAAGCCTGGGGCTCCCAAAGCCTAAGGGATGGGGCCCCCAGCCTTGGGTCTCCCAAACCTAAGGGCTGGGGTGCCCCAAGTCTGGGGTGCCCTAAGCCTAACGGCTCGGGCGCCCCAGACTAGGGGCTCACAATGCCTAAAGGCGGGGGTGCCCAAGTTCTTGTGCTCCCTAAGCCTAAGGACTGGGGCGCCCCAGGCCTGGGGCTCCCAAAGCCTAAGGGCTGGGGCGCCCCAGGCCTGGGGCTCCCAAAGCCTAAGAGCAGGGGCGCCCCAGGCCGGAGGCTCCCAATGTCTAAGGGCTGGGGCGCTCCAGGCCAGGGGCTCTCAAAGCCTATTGTCTGGGGCGCCCCAGGCCAGGGGCTCCCTAAACCTAAGTGTGGGGCGCCCCAGGTCTGGGTCTCCTTAAGCCTAAGGGCTGGGGTGCCCCAGGCCTTGGGCTCCCTATACCTAAGTGCTGGGGTGCCCCAGGCTTGGGGCTCCCTAAGTCCGATGGCTGGGGCACCCCAGGCCTGGGTCTCCCTAAGCCTAAGGTCTGGGGCGCCCCAGTTGGGGATCCTTAAGCCTAAGGGCAGGGGCGCCCCAGGCCTGGGACTCACTAAGCCTAAGGGCGGGGGATCCCAGGCCTGGGGCAACCTAAGCCTAAGGGCTGGGGCACCCCAGACCTGGGGCTCCCTAAGCCCAAGGGTTGGGGCGCCCCATGGCTGGGTCTCCCAAAGCCCAAGGGCTGGGGCGCCCCAGACATGGGGCTCCCTATGCATAAGGGCTGGGGCACCCCAGGCCTAGGGCTCCCAAATCCTAAAGGCTGGGGCACCCCAGGCCTGGAGCTCCCTAAGCCTAAGGGCTGGGGTGCCCTAGCCTTGGGGCTCCCTATGCCTAAGGGCTAGGGCGCCCCGGGCCTGGGGCTCCCTAAGCCTAACGGCTGGGGCGCCCAAGGCCTGGGTCTCCCTATGCCTAAGGGTTCTGGCACCCCAGGTCTGGGACTCCCTGAGCCTAAGGGCTGTAGCGCCGCAGGCCAGGGGCTCCCAAAGCCTAAGGGCTGGGGCGCCCCAGGTTTGTTGCTCCCTAAGCCAAAGGACTGGGGCGCCCCAGGCCTGGGGCTCCCTAAGCCTAAGGGCCGGGAAGCCCCAAGCCTGGGGCTCCCAAAATCTAAGGGCTTGAGCTCCCCAGGCCAAGGGGCTTCTTAAGCCTAAGGGCTGGGGCGCCCCAGGCCAGGGGCTCCCAAAGCCTAAGGTCTGTGGTGCCCCAGGCCAGAGGCTCCCAAAGCCTATGGGCTGGGGCACACCAGGTCTGGTGCTCCCTAAGCCTAAGGACTGGGGCGCCCCAGGCCTGGGGCTCCCTAAGCATAAGGGCTGGGGCGCCCCAGGCCTTGGGCTCTCAAAGCCTAATGTCTGGGGCTCCCAGGGCCTGGGGCACCCTAAGCCTAACGGCTGGGGCGCCCCAGGCCTGGGGCTCCCTATGCCTAAGCGTTCTGGCGCACCAGGTATGGGGCTCCCAAAGACTAAGGGCTGGGGATCCCATAGCTTAAGGGCTGTGATGCCCCGGCCAGGGTCTCCCAAAACCTAAGGGCTCGGGCGCCCCAGACCTAGGGCTCCCAAATCCTAAGGGCTGGGGTGCCCCAGGCTAGGGACTCCCAAAGCCTAAGGGCTGGGGTCCCCCAGGCCTGTGGCTCCCAAAGCCTAAAGGCTGGGGCAACCCAGGCTAGGGCTTCCTAAAACTAAGGGCTGTGGCGCCCCAGGTCTGGGTCTCCCTAAACCTAAGGGCTGGGGCGACTCAGGTCTGGGGCTCCCTAAGCCTAAGGGCTACGGGGCCCCACGCCTGGGCTCCCATAGCCTACGGGCTGGGCGCCCCAGGCCTGGGGCACCCAAAGCCTAAGGGCTGGGGTGCCCAGGCCCAGGGTTCCCTATGCCTAAGGACTCTGGTGCCCCAGGCCTGGGGCTCCTTAAGCCTAAAGGCTGGGGCAACCCAGGCTAGGGCTTCCTAAAACTAAGGGCTGTGGCGCCCCAGGTCTGGGTCTCCCTAAACCTAAGGGCTGGGGCGACTCAGGTCTGGGGCTCCCTAAGCCTAAGGGCTACGGGGCCACACGCCTGGGCTCCCATAGCCTAAGGGCTGGGCGCCCCAGGCCTGGGGCTCCCAAAGCCTAAGGGCTGGGGTTCCCAAAGCTTAAAGGTTGGGATGCCCCAGGCCAGGGTCTCCCAAAGCCTAAGGGCTCAGGCGCCCCAGGCCTAAGGCTCCCAAAGCCTAAGTGCTGGATGGCCCTAGGCCTGGGGCTCCCTAAGCCTAAGGACTGGGGCCCCCCAGTTGGGGCTCCCTAAGCCTAAGGGCTGTGGCGCCCCAGGACCTGGGCTGCCTAAGCCTAAGGGCTGTGGGGCCCCAGGCATGGGGCTCCCAAAACCTAAGGGCTGGGGTTCAGAAAACGTAAGGGCTGGGGACCCCCAGGCCAGGGGCTCCCAAAGCTTAAGGGCTGGGGCACCCAAGCCTGTGGCTCCCTAAGCCTAAGGGCTGGGGTGCCCCAGGCGTGGGGCTCCCAAGTCTAAGGTCTGGGGAACCACAGGCCTTGGCTCCCTAAGCCTAAGGGCTCGGTCACCCCAGGCTTGGGGCTCACTAAGCCTAAGGGCTGGGGTGCCCCAGGTCTGGGTCTCCCTAAACCTAAGGGCTGGGGCGCCCCAGGCCTGTGGCAACCAAAGCCTAAGGGCTGGGGCGCCCCAGGCCTGTGGCAACCAAAGCCTAAGGGCTGGGGCGCCCCAGGCCTGTGGCTCCCAAAGCCTAAGGGCTGGGGCACCGCAGGCTTGGGCCTCCCTAAGCCGAAGGGCTGGGTCGCCCCAGCTCTGGGGCTCCGAAAGCTAAGGGTTGGGGCGCCCCAGGCCTGGGGCTCCCTATGCCTAAGGATTCTGGCGCCCCAGGTCTGGGGCTCCCTAAGCATAAAGGCTGGGGCAACCCAGGCCTGGGGCTCCCTAAAACTAAGGGCTGGGGCGACCCAGGTCTGGGACTCCCTAAGCCTAAGGGCTACGGTGCCCCAGGCCTGGGGCTCCCAAAGCCTAAGTTCTGGGGGCCCCAGGCCTGGGGCTCCCAAAGCCTAAGGGCTGGGGTACCCAAAGCTTAAGGGCTGGGGAACCCCAAGCTCGGGGCTCCCTAAAACTAAGGTCTGGGGCGCCCCAAGTCTGGGCCTCCCTAAGCCTAAGGGCTCGGGTGCCCCACGCAGGGGCAACCAATGCTTAAGGGCTTGGGTGCCCCAGTTCTTGTGCTCCCTAAGCCTAAGGACTGGGGCACCCCAGGCCTGGGGCTCCCTAAGCCTAAGGGCTGGGGCGCCCCAGGCCTGGGGCTCCCAAAGCCTAAGAGCAGGGGCGTCCCTGGCCGGTGGCTCCCAAAGTCTAAGGGCTGGGTTCCCCAGGCCTGGGGCTCCCAAAGACTAAGGGGTGGGGTTCCCATAGCTTAAGGGCTGTGATGCCCCGGCCAGGGTCTCCCAAAGCCTAAGGGCTCGTGCGCCCCAGACTTAGGGCTCCCAAAGCCTAAGGGCTGGGGTGCCCCAGGCAAGGGGCTCCCAAAGCCTAAGGGCTGGGGTTCCCCAGTCCTGGCGTTCCCTAAAACTAAGGGTGTGGTGCCACAGGTCTGGCTCTCCCTAAACATAAGGGGTGGGGCGCCCCAGGACTGGGGCTCCCTAAGCTTAAAGGCTAGGGGGCCCAAGGCCTGGGGATCCCAAAGCCTAAGGGCTGGGGCGCCCCAGGTGTGGGGCTCCCAAAGCCTAAGGGCTGGGGCACCCCAGGATTGGAGATTCCAAAGCCTATGTGCTGGGGTGGCCCATACCATGGGATCCCAAAGCCTAAGGGCTCAGACGCCCCAGGCCAGGGGCTCCCAATGCCTAAGGGCTGGGGTGGCTCAGGTCTGGTGCTCCCTAAGGCTAAGGGCTGGGGCGCCCAAGCCTGGGGCTCTCAAAACCTAATGTCTGGGGTGCACCAGGCCTGGGGCTCCCTAAATCTAAGTGTGGGGCGCCCCAGCTCTGGGTCTCCCTAAACCTAAGAGCTTGGGCGCCCCAGGCCTGGGGCCCCCTAAGCCTAAGGGCTGGGGCTCCCTAGGCCTGGGGCTCCCTAAGCCTAAGGGCTGGGGCGCCCCAGTTGGGGCTCCCTAAGCCTAAGCCTGGGGGCCCCAAGCCTGGGGCGCCATAATCCTAAATGCTGGGGTGTCCTAGGCGTGGGGCTCCCAAAGCCTAAGGGCTGGGGCTCCCAAAGCCTAAGGGCTGGGGCGCGGCAGGCCTTGGGCTCCCTAAGCCTAAGGCCTGGGGCGCCCCAGGTCTGGGTTTCCCTAAACCTAAGGGCTGGGGTGCCCCAGGCCTGGAGCTCCCTAAGCCTAAGGGCTGGGGCACCCCAGGTCTGGGTCTCCCTAAACCTAAGGGCTAGGGCGCCCCAGGCCTGGGGCTACCTAAGCCTAAGGGTTAGGGCGCCCCAGACCTAAGATCTGAGGCGACCCAGGCCTGGGGCTCCCTAAGCCTGAGGGCTGGGGCGCCCCAGGTTTGGGGCTCCCAAAACCTAAGGGCTAGGGCGTCCCAGGCCTGTGACTCCCAAAGCATAAGGGCTGGTGCGCCCCAGGCCTGGGGCTCTCTAAGCCTAAGGTATGTGGGACCCCAGGCCGGGAGCGTCCTAAGCCTAAGGGCTGGGGCGCCCCAGGTCTGGGGCTCCCTAAGTCTAAGGGCTGGGGTGCCCCAGGCCTGGGGCTCCCAAAGCCTAAGGGCTGGGCGCCCCAGGTCTGGGGCTCCCTAAGCCTAAGGGCTAGCAGGCCCCAGGCCTGGGGCTCCCAGGGACTAAGGGCTGTGCGCACCAGGCTAAGGGTTGGGTTCCCAAAGCTTAAGGGCTGTGATGCCCCAGGGTAGGGGATCCCAAAGCCTAAGGGCTGGGGCGCCCCAGGCCTGGGGCTCCCAAAGCCTAAGGGCTCGAGTGCCCCAGGTCTGGAGCTCCCCAAGCCTAAGGGCTGGGGTGCCTCAGGTCTGGGTCTCCCTAAACCTAAGGGCTGGGGCGCCCCAGGCCTATGGCAACCAAAGTCTAAGGGCTACGGCGCCCCAGGACTAAGGGCTGGGGCGCCCCAGGCCTGGGACTCCCAAAAAAACGGCTGGGGCGCCCCAGGCCTGGGGCTCCCTATGCCTAACGGCTGGGGCGCCCCAGGTATGGTTCTCCCTAAGCCTAAGGGCAGGGGTGCCCCAGGCCTGCGGATTCCAGAGCCTAAGGCTTGGGGCGCCACAGGCCAGCGGCTTCCAAAGCCTAAGAGCTGGGGCGCCCCAGGCCTGGTTCTCCCAAAGCCTAAGGGCTGTGGTGCCCCAAGCCTGGGCCTCCCAAAGCCTAAGGGATTGGGCGCCCCAGGACTGGGGCTACCTAAGACTAAAGGAAGAGGCGCCCCAGGCCTGGGGCTCCCAAAGCCTAAGGGCTGGGGCACCCCAGTTGGGGCTCACTAAGCCTAAGGGCTGATGCACCCCAGGCCAGGGACTCCCAAAGCCTATGGGCTGGGGCGCCCCAGAACAGCAGCTTCCAAAGACTAAAGGCTGGGGCGTCCCAGGTCTGGTGCTCCCTAAACCTAAAGACTGGGGGGTCCCAGGCCTGGGGCTCCCTAAGCCTAAGGGCTGGGGCGCCCCAGGCCTGGGGCTCTCAAAGACTAATGTCTGCGGCGCCCCGGCTTGGGGCTCCCTAAACCTAAGGGTGAGGTGCCCCAGTTCAGGGTCTACCTATACCTAAGGGCTGGGGCGCCCCAAGCCTGGGGATCCCTATGCCTAAGGGCTGGGGCGCCTCAGGCCTGGGGCTCCCTAAGCCCAAGGGCTGAGCGCCCCAGTTTGGGCCCACTAAGCCTAAGGGCTGAGGAGCCCCAGGCCTGGGGCTCCCTAAGCCTAAGGGCTGGGGAGCCCCAGGCCTGGGGCGCCCTAAGCGTAAGGGCTGGGGCGCCCTAGGACTGGGGCTCCCTAAGCCTAAGGGCTGGGGTGCCCTAGCCTTGGGGCTCCCTAATCCTAAGGGCTAGGGTGCCACGGGCCTGGGACTCCCTAAGCGTAAGGGGTGGGGAGGCCCAGGCCTGGGGCGCCCTAAGCCTAAGGGCTGGGGCGCCCTAGGCCTGGGGCTCCCAAAGCCCAAGGGATGGGGCGCCGCAGGCCTGGGGCTCCCTAAAACTAAGGGCTGGGTTACCCCAGGACTGGGGCTCCCTATGCCTAAGGGCTGGGGCGCCCCAGACCTGGGGCTCCCTATGCTTAATGGCTGGCGCACCCCAGGTCTGTGGCTCCCAAAGCCTAATGGCTGGGGCGCCGCAGGCTTGGGCCTCCCTAGGCCTAAGGGCTTGGTCGCCCCAGCTCTGGGGCTCCGAAAGCTAAGGGCTGGGGCGCCCCAGGCCTGGGGCTCCCTATTCCTAAGGACTCTGGTGCCCCAGGTCTGGGGCTCCCTAAACCTAAAGACTGGGGCAACCCAGGCCTGGGACTCCCTAAAACTAAGGGCTGTGGTGCCCCAGGTCTGGGTCTCCCTAAACCTAAGGGCTGGGGCGACCCATGTCTGGGGCTCCCTAAGCCTAAGGGCTACGGGTCCCCAGCCCAGGGGCTCCCAAAGCCTAAGGGCTGGGCGCCCCAGGCCTGGGGCTCCCAAAGCCTAAGGGCTGGGGTTCACAAAGCTTAAGGGCTGGGGAGCCCCAAGCTTGGGGTTTCCTAAGCCTAAGGGCTGGGGCACCCCAAGTCTGGGCCTCCCTAAGCCTAAGGGCTCGGGCGCCCCACGCCAGGGGCTCCCAATGCTTAAGGGCTGGGGTGCCCCAGTTCTTGTGCTCCCTAAGCCTAAGGACTGGGGCGCCCCAGGCATGGGGCTCCCTAAGCCTAAGGGCTGGGGCGCCCCAGCCTGGGGCTCACTAAGCCTAAGGGCTGGGGCGCCCCAGGCCTGGGTCTCCCAAAGCCTAAGAGCAGGGGCGTCCCTGGCCGGTGGCTCCCAAAATCTAAGGGCTGGGGTGCCCCAGTTCTTGTGCTCCCTAAGCCTAAGGACTGGGGCGCCCCAGGCATGGGGCTCCCTAAGCCTAAGGGCTGGGGCGCCCCAGCCTGGGGCTCACTAAGCCTAAGGGCTGGGGCGCCCCAGGCCTGGGTCTCCCAAAGCCTAAGAGCAGGGGCGTCCCAGGCCAGTGGCTCTCAAAGCCTAATGTCTGGGGCGCCCCAGGCCTGGGGCTCCCTAAACCTAAGTGTGGGGCGCCCCAGGTCTGGGTCTTCCTAAGCCTAAGTGCTGGGGCGCCCCAGGCTTGGAGCTCCCGAAGTCCAAGGGCTGGGGAACCCCAGGCCTGGGGCTCCCTAAGCAAAGGGCTGGGGCACCCCAGTTGGGGCTCCCTAAGCCTAAAGGCTGGGGCGCCCCTTGCCTGGGGCTCACTAAGCCCAAGGGTTAGGGCGCCCCTTGGCTGGGTCTCCCAAAGCCCAAGGGCTGGAGGGCCGAGATCTGGGGCTCCCTATGCCTAAGGGCTGGGGCACCCCAGGCCTGGGGCTCCCAAATCCTAAGGGCTGGGGCGCCCCAGGCCTGGGGCTCCCGAAGCCTAAGGGCTGGGGTGCCCTAGCCTTGGTGCTCCCTAAGCCTAAGGGCTAGGGTGCCCTAGGCTTGGGGCTCCCTAAGCCTAACGTCTGGGGCGCCCAGGCCTGGGGCTTCCTATGCCTATGGGTTCTGGTGCCCCAGGTATGCGGCTCCATAAGCCTAAGGGCTTGGGCGCCCCAGGCCTGGGGCTCTCAAAACCTAATATCTGGGGCTCCCCAGGCCTGGGGCTCCCTATGCCTAAGGGTTCTGGCGCCACAGGTATGGGGCTCCCTAAGCCTAAGGTCTGGGCGCCCCAGGCCTGAGGCTCCCAAAGAATAAGGGCTGGGGTTCCCATAGCTTAAGGGCTGTGATGCCCCGGCCAGGGTCTCCCAAAGCCTAAGGGCTCGGGCGCCCCAGACCTAGGGCTCCCAAAGACTAAGGGCTGGGGTGCCCCAGGCAAGGGGCTCCCAAAGCCTAAGGGCTGGGCTTCCCCAGGCCTGAGGCTCCCTAAAACTAAGGGTGTGGTGCCACAGGTCTGGCTCTCCCTAAACATAAGGGCTGGGGCGCCCCAGGACTGGGGCTCCCTAAGCTTAAAGGCTAGGGGGTCCCAGGCCTGGGGATCCCAAAGCCTAAGGGCTGGGGCGCCCCAGCATTGGAGCTTCCTAAGCCTATGTGCTGGGGTGCCCCAGACCAGGAGATCCCAAAGCCTAAGGGCTTGGACGCCCCAGGCCAGGGGCTCCCAATGCCTAAGGGCTGGGGCGGCTCAGGTCTGGTGCTCCCTAAGGCTAAGGGCTGGGGCACCCCAGGATTGGAGCTTCCAAAGCCTATGTGCTGGGGTGCCCCAGACCAGGGGATCCCAAAGCCTAAGGGCTCTGACGCCCCAGGCCAGGGGCTCCCAATGCCTAAGGGCTGGGGCGGCTCAGGTCTGGTGCTCCCTAAGGCTAAGGGCTGGGGCGCCCAGGCCTGGGGCTCTCAAAGCCTAATGTCTGGGGCGCACCAGGCCTGGGGCTCCCTAAACCTAAGTGTGGTGCGCCCCAGCTCTGGGTCTCCCTAAACCTAAGGGCTGGGGCGCCCCAGGCTTGGGGCCCTCTATGCCTAAGGGCTGGGGAGCCCTAGGCCTGGGGCTCCCTAAGCCTAAGGGCTGGGGCGCCACAGTTGGGGCTCCCTAAGCCTAAGGGCTGGGGGGCCCCAGGCCTGGGGCGCCCTAATCCTAAATGCTGGGGTGTCCTAGGCCTGGGGCTCCAAAACCTAAGGGCTGGGAGCCCCAGGCCTGGGGCCTCAAAAGCCTAAAGGCTGGGGCGCACCGAGCCTGGTTCTCCCTAAGCCTAACAGCTGACGGCGCCCCAGGTCTGGGGCTCCCAAGCCGAAGGTCTGGGCGCCCCAGGCCTTTGGTTCCCAACGCCTAAGGGCTGGGGTTCCCAAAGCTTAAGGGCTGTGATGCCCCAGTCTAGGGCCTCCCAAAGCCCCAGGTCTGGGGCTCCCTAAGCCTAAAGGCTGGGACAATCCAGGCTTGGGGCTCCCTAAACCTAAGGGCTGGGGCGCCCCAGATCTGGGGCTCCCAAAGCCTAAGGGCTGGGGTTCCCAAAGCTTAAGGGCTGGGGAGACCCAGGCCAGGGGCTCCCAAAGCCTAAGGGCAGGGGTTCCCAAAGCCTAAGGGCTGGGGTGCCCCAGGCCTGAGGCTCCCAAGTCTAAGGTCTGGGGAACCACAGGCCTTGGGCTCCCTAAGCCTAAGGGCTGGGGTGCCCCAGGTCTGGGTCTCCCTAAACCTAAGGGCTGGGGCGCCCCAGGCCTGTGGCAACCAAAGCCTAAGGGCTGGGGCGCCCCAGGCCTGTGGCTCCCAAAGCCTAAGGCCTGAGGCACCCCAGGCCTTGGTCTCCCTAAGCCCAAGGCCTGGGGCGCCCCTGCTTGGGGCTCCCTAAGCCTAAGGGCTGGGGCGCCCCTGGTCTGGGGCTCCCTAAGCCTAAGGGCTGGGGCGCCCCAGGCCTGGGGCTCCCTAATCCAAAGGGCTAGGGTGCCCCAGGACTAAGGGCTGGGGCGCCCCAGGCCTGGGACTCCCAAAAAAAGGGCTGGGGCGCGCCAGGCCTGGGGCTCCCTATGCCTAAGGGCTGGGGCGCCCCAGGTCTGGTTCTCCCTAAACCTAAGGGCAGGGGTGCCCCACTACTGGGGCTCCCTAAGCCTAATGGCTGGTGCGCCCCAGGCATAAGATCTGAAGCGCCCCAGGCCTGGGGCTCCCTAAGCATAAGGGCTGGGGCGACCCAGGCATGGGGCTCCCTAAGCCTAAGGGCTGGGGCACCCCAGACCTGTGGCTCCCTATGCCTAAGAGCTCTGGCGCCCCAGGCCTGCGGCTTCCAGATCCTAAGGCTTGGGGCGCCACAGGCCAGGGGCTTCCAAAGCCTAAGAGCTGGGGCGCCCCAGGCCTGGTTCTCCCAAAGCCTAAGGGCTGTGGTGCCCCAAGCCTGGGGCTCCCAAAGCCTAAGGAATTGGGCGCCCAAGGTTGAGGCTACCTAAGACTAAAGGCAGAGGCGCCCCAGGCCTGGGGCTCCCAAAGCCTAAGGGCTGGGGCACCCCAGTTGGGGGTCACTAAGCCTAAGGGCTGAGGCACCCCAGGGCAGGGACTCCCAAAGCCTAAGGGCTGGGGCGCCCCAGAACAGCAGCTTCCAAAGACTAAAGGCTGGGGCGCCCCAGGTCTGGTGCTCCCTAAACCTAAAGACTGGGGGGTCCCAGGCCTGGGGCTCCCTAAGCCTAAGGGCTGGGGCGCCCCAGGCCTGGGGCTCTCAAAGACTAATGTCTGCGGCGCCCCGGCTTGGGGCTTCCTAAATCTAAGGGTGGGGTGCCCCAGTTCAGGGTCTCCCTAAACCTAAGGGCTGGGGCGCCCCAGGCCTGGGGATCCCTATGCCTAAGGGCTGGGGCGCTTCAGGCCTGGGGCTCCCTAAGCCTAAGGGCTGAGCGCCCCAGTTTGGGCTCACTAAGCCTAAGGGCTGAGGAGCCCCAGGCCTCGGCTCCCTAAGCCTAAGGGCTGGGGAGCCCCAGGCCTGGGGCGCCCTAAGCCTAAGGGCTGGGGCGCCCTAGGACTGGGGCTCGCTAAGCCTAAGGGCTGGGGTGCCCTATCCTTGGGGCTCCCCAATCCTAAGAGCTAGGGTGCCCCGGGCCTGGGACTCCCTAAGCCTAAGGGCTGGGGAGCCCCAGGACTGGGGCGCCATAAGCCTAAGTACTGGGACGCCCTAGGCCTGGGGCTCCCAAAGCCTAAGGGCTGGGGCGCGCCAGGCCTGAGGCTCCCTATGCCTAAGGGCTGGGGCGCCCCAGACCTGGGGCTCCCTATGCTTAATGGCTGGGGCACCCCAGGTCTGTGGCTCCCAAAGCCTAATGGCTGGGGCGCCGCCGGCTTGGGCCTCCCTAAGCCTAAGGGTTGGGTCGCCCCAGCTCTGGGGCTCCGAAAGCTAAGGGCTGGGGCGCCCCAGGCCTGGGGCTCCCTATTCCTAAGGACACTGGCGCCCCAGGCCTGGGGCTCCCTAAAACTAAGGGCTGTGGCGCCCCAGGACTGGGTCTCCCTAAACCTAAGGGCTGGGGCGACACAGGTCTGGGTCTCCCTAAGCCTAAGGGCTACGGGCCCCCAGGCCTGGGGCTCCCAAAGCCTAAGGGCTGGGGTTCTCAAAGCTTAAGGGCTGGGGAGCCCCAAGCTTGGGGCTTCCTAAGCCTAAGAGCTGGGGCGCCCCAAGTCTGGGCCTCCCTAAGCCTAAGGGCTCGGGCGCCCCACGCCAGGGGCTCCCAATGCTTAAGGACTGGGGTGCCCCAGTTCTTGTGCTCCCTAAGCCTAAGGACTGGGGCGCCCCAGGCATGGGGCTCCATAAGCCTAAGGACTGGGGCGCCCCAGGCCTCGGGCTCACTAAGCCTAAGGGCTGGGGCGCCCCAGGCCTGGGGCTCCCAAAGCCTAAGAGCAGGGGCGTCCCTGGCCGGTGGCTCCCAAAGTCTAAGGGCTCGGCGCCCAAGGCCAAGGGCTCTCAAAGCCTAATGTCTGGGGCGCCCCAGGCCTGGGGCTCCCTAAACCTAAGTGTGGGGCGCCCCAGGTCTGGGTCTCCCTAAGCCTCAGTGCTGGGGCGCCCCAGGCTTGGAGCTCCCGAAGACCAATGGCTGGGGAACCCCAGGCCTGGGGCTCCCTAAGCAAAGGGCTGGGGCGCCCCAGTTGGGGCTCTCTAAGCCTAAGGGCTGGGGCGCCCCGGGCCTGGGGCTCACTAAGCCCAAGGGTTAGGGAGCCCCATGACTGGGTCTCCCAAAGCCCAAGGGCTGGAGCGCCGAGATCTGGGGCTCCCTATGCCTAAAGGCTGGGGCACCCCAGGCCTGGGGCTCCCAAATCCTAAGGGCTGGGGCGCCCCAAGCCTGGGGCTCCCTAAGCGTAAGGGATGGGGTGCCCTAGCCTTGGTGCTCCCTAAGCCTAAGGGCTAGCGTGCCCTAGGCTTGGGGCTCCCTAAGCCTAACGGCTGGGGCGCCCAGGCCTGGCGCTTCCTATGCCTAAGGGTTCTGGCGCCACAGGTATGGGGCTCCCTAAGCCTAAGGTCTGGGCGCCCCAGACCTGAGGCTCCCAAAGAATAAGGGCTGGGGTTCCCATAGCTTAAGGGCTGTGATGCCCCGGCCAGGGACTCCCAAAACCTAAGGGCTCGGGCGCCCCAGACCTAGGGCTCCCAAAGCCTAAGGGCTGGGGTGCCCCAGGCTAGGGGCTCCCAAAGCCTAAGGGCTGGGGTTCCCCAGGCCTGGGGCTCCCTAAAACTAAGGGTGTGGTGCCACAGGTCTGGCTCTCCCTAAACATAAGGGCTGGGGCTCCCTAAGCTTAAAGGCTAGGGGGCCCCAGGCCTGGGGATCCCAAAGCCTAAGGGCTGGGGCGCCCCAGGATTGGAGCTTCCTAAGCCTATGTGCTGGGGTGCCCCAGACCAGGAGATCCCAAAGCCTAAGGGCTTGGACGCCCCAGGCCAGGGGCTCCCAATGCCTAAGGGCTGGGGCGGCTCAGGTCGGGTGCTCCCTAAGGCTAAGGGCTGGGGCGCCCCAGGCCTGGGGCTCTCAAAGCCTAATGTCTGGGGCGTACCAGGCCTGGGGCTCCCTAAACCTAAGTGTGGTGCGCCCCAGCTCTGTGTCTCCCTAAACCTAAGGGCTGGGGCGCCCCAGGCCCTGGGCCCCCTATGCCTAAGTGCTGGGGCGCCCTAGGCCTGGGGCTCCCTAAGCCTAAGGGCTGGGGCGCCACAGTTGGGGCTCCCTAAGCCTAAGGGCTGGGGGGCCCAGGCCTGGGGCGCCCTAATCCTAAATGCTGGGGTGTCCTAGGCCTGGGGCTCCCAAAGCCTAAGGCCTGGGGCTCCCAAAGCCTAAGGGCTGGGGCGCGGTAGGCCTTGGGCTCCCTAAGCCTAAGGCCTGGGGCGCCCCAGGTCTGGGTCTCCCTAAACCTAAGGGCTGGGGCGCCCCAGGCCTGCGGCTCCCTAAGCCTAAGAGCTGGGGCACCCCAGGTCTGGGTCTCCCTAAACCTAAGGGCTAGGGCGCCCCAGGCCTGGGGCTCCCTAAGCCTAAGGGTTAGGGCGCCCCAGACCTAAGATCTGAGGTGCCCCAGGCCTGGGGCTCCCTAAGCCTGAGGGCTGGGGCGCCCCAGGTTTGGGGCTCCCAAAGCCAAAGGGCTAGGACGTCCCAGGCCTGTGACTCCCAAAGCATAAGGGCTGGGGCGCCCCAGGCCTGGGGCTCCCTAAGCATAAGATATGTGGGACCCCAGGCCGGGAGCGTCCTAAGCCTAAGGGCTGGGGCTCCCCAGGTCTGGGGCTCCCTAAGTCTCAGGGCTGGGGTGCCCCAGGCCTGGGGCTCCCTAAGCATAAGGGCTCGGGCACCCCACGCCAGGGACTCCCAATTCCTAAGGGCTGGGGTGCCCCAGTTCTTGTGCTCCCTAAGCCTAAGGACTGGGGTGCCCCAGGCCAGGGGCTCCCTAAGCCGAAGGGCTGGGGCGCCCCAGGCCTGGGGCTCCCAAAGCCTAAGAGCACGGGCGCACCAGGCCGGTGGCTCCCAAAGTCTAAAGGCTGGGGAGCCCCAGGCCTGGGGCTCCCTAACCGTAAGGGCTGGGGCGCCCCAGGCCTGGGGCTCCCTAAGTCCAAGGGCTGGGGCACCCCAGGCCTGGGGCTCCCTAAGCCTAAGGGCTGGGGCGCCCCAGTTGGGGCTCCCTAAGCCTAAGGGCTGGGGAGCCCCATACCTGGGGCTCACTAAGCCTAAGGGCTGGGGCGCCCCAGACCTGGGGCAACCTAAGCCTAAAGGCTGGAGCGCCCTAGGCCGGGGGCTCCCAAAGTCTAAGGGCTGGGTCTCCCAAAGACTAAGGGCTGTGGCGTCCCAGGTCTGGGTCTCCCTAAACCTATGGGCTGGGGCGCCCCAGTCCTGGAACTCCCTAAGCCCAAGGGTTGGGGCGCCCCATAGCTGGGTCTCCCAAAGACAAGGGCTGGGGCGTCCCATCTTGGGGCTACCTATGCCTGAGGGCTGGGGCACCCTAGGCCTGGGGCTCCCAAATCCTAAGGGCTGGGGCGCCCCAGGCCTGGGGATCCCCAAGCCTAAGGGCTGGGGTGCCCTAGCCTTGGGGCTCCCTAAACCTAAGGGCTAGGGTGCCCTAGCCTTGGGTCTCCCCAAGCCTAAGGGCTGGGGCGCCCCAGGTCTGGGGCTCCTTATGCCTATGGGTTCTGGCGCCCCAGGTCTGGGGTTCCCTAAGCCTAAGGGCTGGGTGCCCCAGGCCTGGGGCTCCCAAATCCTAAGGGCTGGGGTTCCCAAAGCTTAAGGGCTGGGGAGACCCAGGCCAGGGGCTCCCAAAGCCTAAGGGCTGGGCGCCCCATGCCTGGGGCTCCCAAAACCTAAGGGCAGGGGTTCCCAAAGCCTAAGGGCTGGGGTGCCCCAGGCCTGGGGCTCCCAAGTCTAAGGTCTGGGGAACCACAGGCCTTGGGCTCCCTAAGCCTAAGGGCTCGGGCGCCCCAGGCCTGGGGCTCACTAAGCCTAAGGGCTGGGGTGCCCCAGGTCTGGGTCTCCCTAAACCTAAGGGCTGGGGCGCCCCAGGCCTGTGGCAACCAAAGCCTAAGGGCTGGGGCGCCCCTGGCCTGTGGCTCTCAAAGCCTAAGGCCTGAGGCACCCCAGGCCTTGGTCTCCCTAAGCCCAAGGCCTGGGGCGCCCCTGCTTGGGGCTCCCTAAGCCTAAGGGCTGGGGCGCCCCTGGTCTGGGGCTCCCTAAGCCTAAGGGCTGGGGCGCCCCAGGCCTGGGGCTCCCTAATCCAAAGGGCAAGGGTGCCCCAGGACTAAGGGCTGGGGCGCCCCAGGCCTGGGACTCCCAAAAAAAGGGCTGGGGCGCGCCAGGCCTGGGGCTCCCTATGCCTAAAGGCTGGGGCGCCCCAGGTCTGGTTCTCCCTAAGCCTAAGGGCAGGGGTGCCCCACTCCTGGGGCTCCCTAAGCCTAATGGCTCGGGCGCCCCAGGCATAAGATCTGAAGCCCCCCAGGCCTGGGGCTCCCTAAGCATAAGGGCTGGGTTTCCCAAAGCCTAAGGGCTGGGGTGCCCCAGGCCTGGGGCTCCCAAGTCTAAGGTCTAGGGAACCACAGGCCTTGGGCTCCCTAAGCCTAAGGACTCGGGCGCCCCAGGCCTGGGGCACACTAAGCCTAAGGGCTCGGGCGCCCCAGGCCTGGGGCACACTAAGCCTAAGGGCTGGGGTGCCCCAGGTCTGGGTCTCCCTAAACCTAAGGGCTGGGGCGCCCCAGGCCTAGGGCAACCAAAGCCTAAGGGCTGGGGCGCCCCAGGCCTGTGGCTCCCAAAGCCTAAGGGCTGAGGAGCCCCAGGCCTCGGCTCCCTAAGCCTAAGGGCTGGGGAGCCCCAGGCCTGGGGCGCCCTAAGCCTAAGGGCTGGGGCGCCCTAGGACTGGGGCTCCCTAAGCCTAAGGGCTGGGGTGCCCTATCCTTGGGGCTCCCTAATCCTAAGAGCTAGGGTGCCCCGGGCCTGGGACTCCCTAAGCCTAAGGGCTGGGGCGCCCTAGGCCTGGGGCTCCCAAAGCCTAAGGGCTGGGGCTCGCCAGGCCTGGGGCTCCCTATGCTTAATGGCTGGGGCACCCCAGGTCTGTGGCTCCCAAAGCCTAATGGCTGGGGCGCCGCAGGCTTGGGCCTCATTAAGCCTAAGGGCTGGGGCGCCCCAGGCCTGGGGCTCCCTATTCCTAAGGACTCTGGCGTCCCAGGCCTGGGGCTCCCTAAAACTAAGGGCTGTGGCGCCCCAGGTCTGGGTCTCCCTAAACCTAAGGGCTGGGGCGACCCAGGTCTGGGGCTCCCTAAGCCTAAGGGCTACGGGCCCCCAGGCCTGGGGCTCCCAAAGCCTAAGGGCTGGGGTTCTCAAAGCTTAAGGGCTGGGGAGCCCCAAGCTTGGGGCTTCCTAAGCCTAAGAGCTGGGGCGCCCCAAGTCTGGGCCTCCCTAAGCCTAAGGGCTCGGGCGCCCCACGCCAGGGGCTCCCAATGCTTAAGGGCTGGGGTGCCCCAGTTCTTGTGCTCCCTAAGCCTAAGGACTGGGGCGCCCCAGGCATGGGGCTCCATAAGCCTAAGGACTGGGGCGCCCCAGGCCTGGGGCTCACTAAGCCTAAGGGCTGGGGCGCCCCAGGCCTGGGACTCCCAAAGCCTAAGAGCAGGGGCGTCCCTGGCCGGTGGCTCCCAAAGTCTAAGGGCTCGGGCGCCCAAGGCCAAGGGCTCTCAAAGCCTAATGTCTGGGGCGCCCCAGGCCTGGGGCTCCCTAAACCTAAGTGTGGGGCGCCCCAGGTCTGGGTCTCCCTAAGCCTCAGTGCTGGGGCGCCCCAGGCTTGGAGCTCCCGAAGTCCAATGGCTGGGGAACCCCAGGCCTGGGGCTCCCTAAGCAAAGGGCTGGGGCGCCCCAGTTGGGCTCCCTAAGCCTAAGGGCTGGGGCGCCCCGGGCCTGGGGATCACTAAGCCCAAGGGTTAGGGAGCCCCATGACTGGGTCTCCCAAAACCCAAGGGCTGGAGCGCCGAGATCTGGGGCTCCCTATGCCTAAAGGCTGGGGCACCCCAGGCCTGGGGCTCCCAAATCCTAAGGGCTGGGGCGCCCCAAGCCTGGGGCTCCCTAAGCGTAAGGGATGGGGTGCCCTAGCCTTGGTGCTCCCTAAGCCTAAGGGCTAGCGTGCCCTAGGCTTGGGGCTCCCTAAACCTAACGGCTGGGGCGCCCAGGCCTGGGGCTTCCTATGCCTATGGGTTCTGGCGCCCCAGGTATGCGGCTCCATAAGCCTAAGGGCTGGGGCGCCCCAGGCCTGGGGCTCTCAAAGCCTAATATCTGGGGCTCCCCAGGCTGGGGCTCCCTATGCCTAAGGGTTCTGGCGCCACAGGTATGGGGCTCCCTAAGCCTAAGGTCTGGGCGCCCCAGGCCTGAGGCTCCCAAAGAATAAGGGCTGGGGTTCCCATAGCTTAAGGGCTGTGATGCCCCGGCCAGGGACTCCCAAAGCCTAAGGGCTCGGGTGCCCCAGACCTAGGGCTCCCAAAGCCTAAGGGCTGGGGTGCCCCAGGCTAGGGGCTCCCAAAGCCTAAGGGCTGGGGTTCCCCAGGCCTGGGGCTCCCTAAAACTAAGGGTGTGGTGCCACAGGTCTGGCTCTCCCTAAACATAAGGGCAGGGGCTCCCTAAGCTTAAAGGCTAGGGGGCCCCAGGCCTGGGGATCCCAAAGCCTAAGGGCTGGGGCGCCCCAGGATTGGAGCTTCCTAAGCCTATGTGCTGGGGTGCCACAGACCAGGAGATCCCAAAGCCTAAGGGCTTGGACGCCCCAGGCCAGGGGCTCCCAATGCCTAAGGGCTGGGGCGCACCAGGTCTGGGTCTCCCTAAAACTAAGGGCTAGGGCGCCCCAGGCCTGGGGCTCCCTAAGCCTAAGGGTTAGGGCGCCCCAGACCTAAGATCTGAGGTGCCCCAGGCCTGGGGCTCCCTAAGCCTGAGGGCTGGGGCGCCTCAGGTTTGGGGCTCCCAAAGCCAAAGGGCTAGGGCGTCCCAGGCCTGTGACTCCCAAAGCATAAGGGCTGGGGCGCCCCAGGCCTGGGGCTCCCTAAGCATAAGGTATGTGGGACCCCAGGCCGGGAGCGTCCTAAGCCTAAGGGCTGGGGCTCCCCAGGTCTGGGGCTCCCTAACCCTAAGGGCTGGGGCGCCCCAGGCCTGGGGCTCCCAATGCCAAAATGCTGGGGTGCCCCAGGCTTGGGGCTCCCTAAGTCCAAGGGCTGGTGCACCCCAGGCCTGGGGCTCCCTAAGCCTAAGGGCTGGGGCGCCCCAGTTGGGGCTCCCTAAGCCTAAGGGCTTGGGCGCCCCAGACCTGGGGCTCACTAAGCCTAAGGGCAGGGGGGCCCCAGGCCTGGGGCAACCTAAGCCTAAAGGCTGGGGCGCCCTAGGCCGGGGGCTCCCAAAGTCTAAGGGCTGGGTCTCCCAAAGACTAAGGGCTGTGGCGTCCCAGGTCTGGGTCTCCCTAAACCTATGGGCTGGGGCGCCCCAGTCCTGGGACTCCCTAAGCCCAAGGGTTGGGGCGCCCCATAGCTGGGTCTCCCAAAGCCCAAGGGCTGGGGCGCCCCATCTTGGGGCTCCCTATGCCTGAGGGCTGGGGCACCCTAAGCCTGGGGCTCCCAAATCCTAAGGGCTGGGGCGCCCCAGGCCTGGGGCTCCCCAAGCCTAAGGGCAGGGGTGCCCTAGCCTTGGGGCTCCCTAAACCTAAGGGCTGGGGCGCCCCAGGCCTGGGGCACCTTATGCCTATGGGTTCTGGCGCCCCAGGTCTGGGGTTCCCTAAGCCTAAGGGCAGGGTGCCCCAGGCCTGGGGCTCCCAAAGCCTAAGGGCTGGGGTTCCCAAAGCTTAAGGGCTGGGGAGACCCAGGCCAGGGGCTCCCAAAGCCTAAGGGCTGGGCGCCCCATGCCTGGGGCTCCCAAAACCTAAGGGCAGGGGTTCCCAAAGCCTAAGGGCTGGGGTGCCCCAGGCCTGGGGCTCCCAAGTCTAAGGTCTGGGGAACCACAGGCCTTGGGCTCCCTAAGCCTAAGGGCTCGGGCGCCCAGGCCTGGGGCTCACTAAGCCTAAGGGCTGGGGTGCCCCAGGTCTGGGTCTCCCTAAACCTAAGGGCTGGGGCGCCCCAGGCCTGTGGCAACCAAAGCCTAAGGGCTGGGGCGCCCCTGGTCTGGGGCTACCTAAGACTAAGGGCTGGGGCGCCCCAGGCCTGGGGCTCCCTAATCCAAAGGGCTAGGGCGCCCCAGGACTAAGGGCTGGGGCGCCCCAGGCCTGGAACTCCCAAAAAAAGGGCTGGGGCGCCCCAGGCCTGGGGCTCCCTATGCCTAAGGGCTGGGGCGCCCCAGGTCTGGTTCTCCCTAAGCCTAAGGGAAGGGGTGCCCCACTCCTGGGGCTCCCTAAGCCTAATGGCTGGGGCGCCCCAGGCATAAGATCTGAAGCGCCCCAGGCCGGTGGCTCCCAAAGTCTAAGGGCTGGGGCTCCCCAGGCCTGGGGCTCCCTAACCATAAGGGCTGGGGCGCCCCAGGCCTGGGGCTCCCTATGCCAAAGTGCTGGGGTGCCCCAGGCTTGGGGCTCCCCAAGTCCAAGGGCTGGGGCACCCCAGGCCTGGGGCTCCCTAAGCCTAAGGGCTGGGGCGCCCCAGTTGGGGCTCCCTAAGCCTAAGGGCTGGGGCGCCCCAGACCTGGGGCTCACTAAGCCTAAGGGCGGGGGGGGGGCCCAGGCCTGGGGCAACCTAAGCCTAAAGGCTGGGGCGCCCTAGGCCTGGGGCTCCCAAAGTCTAAGGGCTGGGTCTCCCAAAGACTAAGGGCTGTGGCGTCCCAGGTCTGGGTCTCTCTAAACCTATGGGCTGGGGCGCCCCAGTCCTGGGACTCCCTAAGCCCAAGGGTTGGGGCGCCCCATAGCTGGGTCTCCCAAAGCCCAAGGGCTGGGGCGCCCCATCTTGGGGCTCCCTATGCCTGAGGGCTGGGGCACCCTAGGCCTGGGGCTCCCAAATCCTAAGGGCTGGGGCGCCCCAGGCCTGGGGCTCCCCAAGCCTAAGGGCTGGGGTGCCCTAGCCTTGGGGCTCCCTAAACCTAAGGGCTAGGGTGCCCTAGCCTTGGGGCTCCCCAAGCCTAAGGGCTGGGGCGCCCCAGGCCTGGGGCTCCTTATGCCTATGGGTTCTGGCGCCCCAGGTCTGGGGTTCCCTAAGCCTAAGGGCTGGGTGCCCCAGGCCTGGGGCTCCCAAAGCCTAAGGGCTGTGGTTCCCAAAGCTTAAGGGCTGGGGAGACCCAGGCCAGGGGCTCCCAAAGCCTAAGGGCTGGGCACCCCATGCCTGGGGCTCCCAAAACCTAAGGGCAGGGGTTCCCAAAGCCTAAGGGCTGGGGTGCCCCAGGCCTGGGGCTCCCAAGTCTAAGGTCTGGGGAACCACAGGCCTTGGGCTCCCTAAGCCTAAGGGTTCGGGCGCCCCAGGCCTGGGGCTCACTAAGCCTAAGGGCTGGGGTGCCCCAGGTCTGGGTCTCCCTAAACCTAAGGGCTGGGGCGCCCCAGGCCTGTGGCAACCAAAGCCTAAGGGCTGGGGCGCCCCAGGCCTGTGGCTCCCAAAGCCTAAGGCCTGAGGCACCCCAGGCCTTGGTCTCCCTAAGCCCAAGGCCTGGGGCGCCCCTGCTTGGGGCTCCCTAAGCCTAAGGGCTGGGGCGCCCCTGGTGTGGGGCTCCCTAAGCCTAAGGGCTGGGGCGCCCCAGGCATGGGGCTCCCTAATCCAAAGGGCTAGGGCGCCCCAGGACTAAGGGCAGGGGTGCCCCACTCCTGGGGCTCCCTAAGCCTAATGGCTGGGGCGCCCCAGGCATAAGATCTGAAGCGCCCCAGGCCTGGGGCTCCCTAAGCATAAGGGCTGGGTTTCCCAAAGCCTAAGGGCTGGGGTGCCCCAGGCCTGGGGCTCCCAAGTCTAAGGTCTAGGGAACCACAGGCCTTGGGCTCCCTAAGCCTAAGGGCTCGGGCGCCCCAGGCCTGGGGCACACTAAGCCTCAGGGCTGAGGTGCCCCAGGTCTGGGTCTCCCTAAACCTAAGGGCTGGGTCGCCCCAGGCCTAGGGCAACCAAAGCCTAAGGGCTGGGGCGCCCCAGGCCTGTGGCTCCCAAAGCCTAAGGGCTGAGCCACCCCAGGCCTTGGGCTCCCTAAGCCCAAGTCCTGGGGCGCCCCTGCTTGGGGCTCCCTAAGCCTAAGGGTGGTGCGCCCCTGCTCTGGGGCTCCCTAAGCCTAAGGGCTGGGGCGCCCCAGGCCTGGGGCTCCCTAATCCAAAGGGCTAGGGCGCCCCAGGACTAAAGGTTGGGGCGCCCCAGGCCTGGGACTCCCAACAAAAGGGCTGGGGCGCCCCAGGCCTGGGGCTCCCTATGCCTAAGGGCTGGGGCGCCCCAGGTCTGGTTCTCCCTAAGCCTAAGGGAAGGGGTGCCCCACTCCTGGGGCTCCCTAAGCCTAATGGCTAGGGCGCCCCAGGCATAAGATCTGAAGCGCCCCAGGCCGGTGGCTCCCAAAGTCTAAGGGCTGGGGCTCCCCAGGCCTGGGGCTCCCTAACCATAAGGGCTGGGGCGCCCCAGGCCTGGGGCTCCCTCTGCCAAAGTGCTGGGGTGTCCCAGGCTTGGGGCTCCCTAAGTCCAAGGGCTGGGGCACCCCAGGCCTGGGGCTCCCTAAGCCTAAGGGCTGGGGCGCCCCAGTTGGGGCTCCCTAAGCCTAAGGGCTGGGGCCTCCCAGACCTGGGGCTCACTAAGCCTAAGGGCGGGGGGGCCCCAGGCCTGGGGCAACCAAAGCCTAAAGGCTGGGGCGCCCTAGGCTTGGGGCTCCCAAAATCTAAGGGCTGGGTCTCCCAAAGACTAAGGGCTGTGGCGTCCCAGGTCTGGGTCTCCCTAAACCTATGGGCTGGGGAGCCCCAGTCCTGGGACTCCCTAAGTCCAAGGGTTAGGGCGCCCCATAGCTGGGTCTCCCAAAGCCCAAGGGCTGGGGCGCCCCATCATGGGGCTCCCTATGCCTGAGGGCTGGGGCACCCTAGGCCTGGGGCTCCCAAATCCTAAGGGCTGGGGCGCCCCAGGCCTGGGGCTCCCCAAGCCTAAGGGCTGGGGTGCCCTAGCCTTGGGGCTCCCTAAACCTAAGGGCTAGGGTGCCCTAGCCTTGGGGCTCCCCAAGCCTAAGGGCTGGGGCGCCCCAGGCCTGGGGCTCCTTATGCCTATGGGTTCTGGAGCCCCAGGTCTGGGGTTCCCTAAGCCTAAGGGCTGGGTGCCCCAGGCCTGGGGCTCCCAAAGGCTAAGGGCTCGGGCGCCCTGGCCTGGGGCTTCCTATGCCTATGTGTTCTGGCGCCCCAGGTCTGCGGCTCCCTAAGCCTAAGGGCTAGGGGGCCCCATGCCTGGGGCTCCCAAAGCCTAAGGGCTGGGGTTCCCAAAGTTTAAGGGCTGGGGGGCCCAAAGCCTGGGGCTCTCTAGATTAAGGGCAGGGGTGCCCCTGCCAGGGGATTCTTAAGTCTAAAGGCTGAGGCGCCCCAGGCCAGGGGCTCCCAGAGCCTAAGTGCTGTGGCGCCCCAGCGAGAGGCTCCCAATGCCTATGGGCTGGGGCACCCCAGGTCTGGTGCTCCCTAAGCCTACGGACTGGGGCGGCTCAGGTCTGGGGCTCCCTAAGCCTAAGGACTGGGGCGCCCCAGGCCTGTGGCTCCCTAAGCCTAAGGGCTGGGGCGCCCCAGGCCTGGGCCTCTTAAAGCCTAATGTCTGGGGCTCCCCAGGCCTGGGGCGCCCTAAGCCTAAAGGCTGGGGCGCCCCATGCCTGAGGCTCCCTATGCCTAAAGGTTCTGGTGCCCCAGGTATGGGGCTCCCTAAGCCTAAGGGCTGGGCGCCAAAGGCCTGAGGCTCCCAAACACTAAGGGCTGGGGTTCCCATAGCTTAAGGGCTGTGATGCCCCGGCCAGGGTCTCCCAAAGCCTAAGGGCTCGGGCGCCCCAGACCTAGGGATCCCAAAGCCTAAGGGCTGTGGTGACCCAGGCTAGGGGCTCCCAAAGCCTAAGGGCTGGGGCGCACCAGGTCTGGGGCTAACTAACCCTAAGGGCTGGGGCGCCCCAGGCCTGGGGCTCCCTATGCCTAAGGACTCTGGCGCCCCCAGTTGGGGCTCCCTAAGCCTAAAAGCAGGGGCAACCCAGGCCTGGGGCTCCCTAAAACTAAGGGCTGTGGTGCCCCAGGTCTGGGTCTCCCTAAACCTAAGGGCTGGGGCGACCCAGGTCTGGGGTTCCCTAAGCCTAAGGGCTACACGGCCCCAGGCCTGGGGCTCCCCAAGCCTAAAGGCTGGGCGCCCCAGGCTTGGGGCTCCCAAAGCCTAAGGGCTGGGGTTCCCAAAGCTTAAGGGCGGGGGAACCCAAGGCCAGGGGCGCCCAAAGCCTAAGGGCTGTACGCCCCATGCCTGGGGCTCCCAAATCCTAAGGGCTGGGCTTCCCAAAGCTTAAGGGCTGGGGAGCCCCAAGCCTGGGGCTCCCTAAGCCTAAGGGATGGGGCCCCCCAGTCCTGGGTCTCCCAAAGCCTAAGGGCTGGGGCACCCCAAGTCTGGGGCTCCCTAAGCCTAAGGACTGGGGAGCCCCAGGCCTGGGGCTCCCTAAGCCTAAGGGCTGCGGCGCCCCAGGCCTGGGGCTCCCAAACTTAAGAGCAGGGGCGCCCCAGGCCGGCGGCTCCCAAAGTCTAACGGCTGGGGCGCCCCAGGCCAGGGGCTCTCAAAGCCTAAGGGCTGGGCCCCCCAGGCCTGGGTCTCCCTAAGCCTAAGGGCTGGGGCACCCAGGCCTGGTGCTCCCTATGCCTAAGTGCAGAGGCGCCCCAGGCTTGGGGCTCCCTACGTCCAAGGGCTGGGGCACCCCAGGCTTGGGGCTCCCCAAGTCTAAGGGCTGGGGTGCCCCATTTGGGGCTCCCTAAGCCTAAGGCCTGGGGTGCCCTAGCCTTGGGGCTCCCTAAGCCTAAGGGCTAGGGTGCCCTAGCCTTGGGGCTAGCTAAGCCTAACGGCTGGGGCGCCCCAGGCCTGGGGCTCCCTATGCCTAAGGTTTCTGGCGCCCCAGTTCTGGGGCTCCCTAAGCCTAAGGGCTCAGGCGCCCAGGCCTGGGATTTCCTACGCCTATGTGTTCTGGCGCCCCAGGTCTGCGGCTCCCTAAGCCTAAGGGCTAGGGGGGCCATGCCTGGGGCTCCCAAAGCCTAAGGGCTGGGGTTCCCAAAGCTTAAGGGCTGGGGAGCCCTAGGCCTGGGTCTCCCAAAGCCTAAGGGCTGGGGCACCCAGGCCTGGGGCCCCCTATGCCTCAGTGCAGGGGCGCCCCAGGCTTGGGGCTCCCTAAGTCCAAGGGCTGGGGCACCCCAGGCTTGGGGCTCCCCAAGTCTAAGGGCTGGGGTGCCCCATTTGGGGCTCCCTAAGCCTATGGCCTGGGGTGCCCTAGCCTTGGGGCTCCCTAAGCCTAAGGGCTAGGGTGCCCTAGCCTTGGGGCTAGCTAAGCCTAACGGCTGGGGCGCCCCAGGCCTGGGGCTCCCTATGCCTAAGGATTCTGGCGCCCCAGTTCTGGGGCTCCCTAAGCCTAAGGGCTGGGTGCCCCAGTCCTGGGGCTCCCAAAGCGTAAGGGCTCAGGCGCCCAGGCCTGGGGTTTCCTACGCCTATGTGTTCTGGCGCCCCAGGTCTGCGGCTCCCTAAGCCTAAGGGCTAGGGGGGCCATGCCTGGGGCTCCCAAAGCCTAAGGGCTGGGGTTCCCAAAGCTTAAGGGCTGGGGAGCCCTAGGCCTGGGGCTTCCAAAGCCTAAGGGCTGGGGCACCACAGGCCTGGGTCTCCCAAAGCCTAAGGGCTGGGGGGCCCAAAGACTGGGGCTCTCTAGCCTAAGGGCTGGGGCGCCCCAGGACTGGGGCTTCCTAAGCCTAAGGCCTGGGGCGCCCCAGGCCAAGGGCTCCCAAAGCCTAAGGGCTGGGGCGCCCCAGGTCTGGTGCTCCCTAAGCCTAAGGACTGGGAGGCCCCAGGCCTGGGGCTCCCTTAATCTAAGGGCCGGGGCACCCAAAGCCTGGGGCTCCCAAAGTCTAAGGGCTGGGCTCCCCATGCCAGGGGCTTCTTAAGCCTAAAGGCTGAGGCGCCCCAGGCCTGGGGCTCCCAAAGCCTCAGGGCTGTGGCGCCCCAGCTAGAGGCTCCCAATGCCTATGGGTTGGGGCACCCCAGGTCTGGTGCTCCCTAAGCCTAAGGACTGGGGCGCTCCAGGCCTGGGGCTCCCTAAGCCTAAGGGCTGGGGCGCACCATGCCTGGGGCTCTCAAAGCCTAATATCTGGGGCTCCCCAGGCCTGGGGCTCCCTAAGCCTAACGGCTGGGGCGCCCCAGGCCTGGGGCTCCCTATGCCTAAGGGTTCTGGCGCCCCAGGTATGGGGCTCCCTAAGTCTAAGGGCTGGGCGCCACAGGCCTGAGGCTCCCGAAGACTAAGGGCTGGGGTTCCCATAGCTTAAGGGCTGTGATGCCCCAGCCAGGGTCTCCAAAAGCCTAAGGGCTTGGGCGCCCCAGACCTAGGGCTCCCAAAGCCTAAGGGCTGGGGTGCCCCAGGCTAGGGGCTCCCAAAGCCTAAGGGCTGGGGTTCCCCAGGTCTGTGGCTCCCAAAGCCTAAGGGCTGGGGTGCCCCTTGCCTGGTTCTCCCAAAGCCTAAGGGCTCTGGTGCCCCAGGTCTGGGGCTCCCTAAGCCTAAAGGCTGGGGCAACCCAGGCCTGGGGCTCCCTAAAACTAAGGGTGTGTGCCACCGGTCTGGGTCTCCCTAAACATAAGGGCTGGGGCGCCCCAGGACTGGGGCTCCCTAAGCTTAAGGGCTAGGGGGCCCCAGGCCTGGGGATCCCAAAGCCTAAGGGCTGGGGCGCCCCAGGCCTGGGGCTCCCAAAGCCTAAGGGCTGGGGCACCCCAGGTTTGGAGCTTCCTAAGCCTATGTGCTGTGGCGCCCCAGACCAGGGGATCCCAAAACCTAAGGGCTTGGGCGCCCCAGGCCAGGGGCTCCCAATGCCTAAGGGCTGGGGCGGCTCAGATCTGGTGCTCCCTAAAGCTAAGGACTGGGGCGCCCCAGGCCTGGGGCTCCCAAGCCTAAGGGCTGGGGCGCCCCAGGCCTGGGGCTCTCAAAGCCTAATGTCTTGGGCGCCCCAGGCCTGGGGCTCCCTCAACCTAAGTGTGGGACGCCCCAGCTCTGGGTCTCCCTAAACCAAAGGGCTGGGGCGCCCCAGGCCTGGGGCCCCCTATGCCTAAGGGCTGGGGCGCCCTAGGCCTGGGGCTCCCTAAGCCTAAGGGCTGGGCAACCCAGTTGGGGCTCCCTAAGACTAAGGGCTGGGGGGCCTCAGGCCTGGGGAGGACTAAGCCTAAATGCTGGGGTGCCCTAGGCCTGGGGCTCCCAAAGCCTATGGGCTGGGGCGCCCAGGCCTGGGGCTTCCTATGCCTAAGTGTTCTGGCGCCCCAGGTCTGGTGCTCCCTAAGCCAAAGGGCTAGGGGGCCCCATGCCTGGGGCTCCCAAAACCTAATGGCTGGGGTTCCCAAAGCCTAAGGGCTGGGGAGCCCTAGGCCTGGGGCTTCCAAAGCATAAGGGCTGGGGCACCCCAGGCCTGTGTCTCCCAAAGCCTAAGGGCTGGGTGGCCCAAAGCTTGGGGCTCTCCAGCCTAAGGGCTGGGGCGCCCCAGGACTGTGACTTCCTAAGCCTAAGGGCTGGGGCGCCCGAGGCCAGGGGCTCCCAAAGCCTAAGGGCTTGGGCGCCCCAGGTCTGGGGCTCCCTAAGACTAAGGGCTAGGGGGCCACAGGCCTGTGGCTCCCAAACCCTAACGACTGGGCACCCCAGGCCTGGGGCTCCCAAAGCCTAAGGGCTGGGGTTCCCAAAGCTTAAAGGCTGGGGAGCCCTAGGCCTGGGGCTCCCAAAGCCTAAGGGCTGGGGCGCCCCAGGCCAGGGGCTCCCAAAGCCTAAGGGCTGGGGTTCCCAAAGCTTAAGGGCTGTGATGCCCCAGGCTAGGGGATCCCAAAGCCTAAGGGCTGTGGCGCCCCAGGCCTGGGGCTCCCAAAGCCTAAGGCTAGGGCGCCCCAGGCCAGGGGCTCCCAAAGCCTAAGGTCTGTGGCGCCCCAGGCCAGGGGCTCCCAAAGCCTTAGGGCTGGGGTTCCCAAACCTTAAGGGCTGTGATGCCCCAGACTAGGGGATCCCAAAGCCTAAGGGCTGGGCTTCCCAAAGCTTAAGGGCTGGGGAACCCCAAGCCTGGGGCTCCCTAAGCCTAAGGGATGGGGCCCCCTAGTCCTGGGTCTCCCAAAGCCTAAGGGCTGGGGCACCCCAAGTCTGGGGCTCCCTAAGCCTAAGGGCTCAGGCGCCCCAGACTAGGGGCTACCAATGGCTAAGGTCTGGGGCGCCCCAGTTCTTGTGCTCCCTAAGCCTAAGGACTGGGGAGCCCCAGGCCTGGGGCTCCCTAAGCCTAAGGGCTGCGGCGCCCCAGGCCTGGGTCTCCCAAACCTAAGAGCAGGGGCGCCCCAGGCCGGCGGCTCCCAAAGTCTAACGGCTGGGGCGCCCCAGGCCAGGGGCTCTCAAAGCCTAAGGGCTGGGCCCCCCAGGCCTGGGTCTCCCTAAGCCTAAGGGCTGGGGCACCCAGGCCTGGTGCTCCCTATGCCTAAGTGCAGAGGCGCCCCAGGCTTGGGGCTCCCTAAGTCCAAGGGCTGGGGCACCCCAGGCTTGGGGCTCCCCAAGTCTAAGGGCTGGGGTGCCCCATTTGGGGCTCCCTAAGCCTAAGGCCTGGGGTGCCCTAGCCTTGGGGCTCCCTAAGCCTAAGGGCTAGGGTGCCCTAGCCTTGGGGCTAGCTAAGCCTAACGGCTGGGGCGCCCCAGGCCTGGGGCTCCCTATGCCTAAGGTTTCTGGCGCCCCAGTTCTGGGGCTCCCTAAGCCTAAGGGCTCAGGCGCCCAGGCCTGGGGTTTCCTACGCTTATGTGTTCTGGCGCCCCAGGTCTGCGGCTCCCTAAGCCTAAGGGCTAGGGGGGCCATGCCTGGGGCTCCCAAAGCCTAAGGGCTGGGGTTCCCAAAGCTTAAGGGCTGGGGAGCCCTAGGCCTGGGTCTCCCAAAGCCTAAGGGCTGGGGCACCCAGGCCTGGGGCCCCCTATGCCTCAGTGCAGGGGCGCCCCAGGCTTGGGGCTCCCTAAGTCCAAGGGCTGGGGCACCCCAGGCTTGGGGCTCCCCAAGTCTAAGGGCTGGGGTGCCCCATTTGGGGCTCCCTAAGCCTAAGGCCTGGGGTGCCCTAGCCTTGGGGCTCCCTAAGCCTAAGGGCTAGGGTGCCCTAGCCTTGGGGCTAGCTAAGCCTAACGGCTGGGGCGCCCCAGGCCTGGGGCTCCCTATGCCTAAGGATTCTGGCGCCCCAGTTCTGGGGCTCCCTAAGCCTAAGGGCTGGGTGCCCCAGTCCTGGGGCTCCCAAAGCGTAAGGGCTCAGGCGCCCAGGCCTGGGGTTTCCTACGCCTATGTGTTCTGGCGCCCCAGGTCTGCGGCTCCCTAAGCCTAAGGGCTAGGGGGGCCATGCCTGGGGCTCCCAAAGCCTAAGGGCTGGGGTTCCCAAAGCTTAAGGGCTGGGGAGCCCTAGGCCTGGGGCTTCCAAAGCCTAAGGGCTGGGGCACCACAGGCCTGGGTCTCCCAAAGCCTAAGGGCTGGGGGGCCCAAAGACTGGGGCTCTCTAGCCTAAGGGCTGGGGCGCCCCAGGACTGGGGCTTCCTAAGCCTAAGGCCTGGGGCGCCCCAGGCCAAGGGCTCCCAAAGCCTAAGGGCTGGGGCGCCCCAGGTCTGGTGCTCCCTAAGCCTAAGGACTGGGAGGCCCCAGGCCTGGGGCTCCCTTAACCTAAGGGCCGGGGCACCCAAAGCCTGGGGCTCCCAAAGTCTAAGGGCTGGGCTCCCCATGCCAGGGGCTTCTTAAGCCTAAAGGCTGAGGCGCCCCAGGCCTGGGGCTCCCAAAGCCTCAGGGCTGTGGCGCCCCAGCTAGAGGCTCCCAATGCCTATGGGTTGGGGCACCCCAGGTCTGGTGCTCCCTAAGCCTAAGGACTGGGGCGCTCCAGGCCTGGGGCTCCCTAAGCCTAAGGGCTGGGGCGCACCATGCCTGGGGCTCTCAAAGCCTAATATCTGGGGCTCCCCAGGCCTGGGGCTCCCTAAGCCTAACGGCGGGGGCGCCCCAGGCCTGGGGCTCCCTATGCCTAAGGGTTCTGGCGCCCCAGGTATGGGGCTCCCTAAGTCTAAGGGCTGGGCGCCACAGGCCTGAGGCTCCCGAAGACTAAGGGCTGGGGTTCCCATAGCTTAAGGGCTGTGATGCCCCAGCCAGGGTCTCCAAAAGCCTAAGGGCTTGGGCGCCCCAGACCTAGGGCTCCCAAAGCCTAAGGGCTGGGGTGCCCCAGGCTAGGGGCTCCCAAAGCCTAAGGGCTGGGGTTCCCCAGGTCTGTGGCTCCCAAAGCCTAAGGGCTGGGGTGCCCCTTGCCTGGTTCTCCCAAAGCCTAAGGGCTCTGGTGCCCCAGGTCTGGGGCTCCCTAAGCCTAAAGGCTGGGGCAACCCAGGCCTGGGGCTCCCTAAAACTAAGGGTGTGTGCCACAGGTCTGGGTCTCCCTAAACATAAGGGCTGGGGCGCCCCAGGACTGGGGCTCCCTAAGCTTAAGGGCTAGGGGGCCCCAGGCCTGGGGATCCCAAAGCCTAAGGGCTGGGGCGCCCCAGGCCTGGGGCTCCCAAAGCCTAAGGGCTGGGGCACCCCAGGTTTGGAGCTTCCTAAGCCTATGTGCTGTGGCGCCCCAGACCAGGGGATCCCAAAACCTAAGGGCTTGGGCGCCCCAGGCCAGGGGCTCCCAATGCCTAAGGGCTGGGGCGGCTCAGATCTGGTGCTCCCTAAAGCTAAGGACTGGGGCGCCCCAGGCCTGGGGCTCCCAAGCCTAAGGGCTGGGGCGCCCCAGGCCTGGGGCTCTCAAAGCCTAATGTCTGGGGCGCCCCAGGCCTGGGGCTCCCTAAACCTAAGTGTGGGACGCCCCAGCTCTGGGTCTCCCTAAACCAAAGGGCTGGGGCGCCCCAGGCCTGGGGCCCCTATGCCTAAGGGCTGGGGCGCCCTAGGCCTGGGGCTCCCTAAGCCTAAGGGCTGGGCAACCCAGTTGGGGCTCCCTAAGACTAAGGGCTGGGGGGCCTCAGGCCTGGGGAGGACTAAGCCTAAATGCTGGGGTGCCCTAGGCCTGGGGCTCCCAAAGCCTATGGGCTGGGACGCCCAGGCCTGGGGCTTCCTATGCCTAAGTGTTCTGGCGCCCCAGGTCTGGTGCTCCCTAAGCCAAAGGGCTAGGGGGCCCCATGCCTAGGGCTCCCAAAACCTAATGGCTGGGGTTCCCAAAGCCTAAGGGCTGGGGAGCCCTAGGCCTGGGGCTTCCAAAGCATAAGGGCTGGGGCACCCCAGGCCTGGGTCTCCCAAAGCCTAAGGGCTGGGTGGCCCAAAGCTTGGGGCTCTCCAGCCTAAGGGCTGGGGCGCCCCAGGACTGTGACTTCCTAAGCCTAAGGGCTGGGGCGCCCGAGGCCAGGGGCTCCCAAAGCCTAAGGGCTTGGGCGCCCCAGGTCTGGGGCTCCCTAAGACTAAGGGCTAGGGGGCCACAGGCCTGGGGCTCCCAAACCCTAACGACTGGGCACCCCAGGCCTGGGGCCCCCAAAGCCTAAGGGCTGGGGTTCCCAAAGCTTAAAGGCTGGGGAGCCCTAGGCCTGGGGCTCCCAAAGCCTAAGGGCTGGGGCGCCCCAGGCCAGGGGCTCCCAAAGCCTAAGGGCTGGGGTTCCCAAAGCTTAAGGGCTGTGATGCCCCAGGCTAGGGGATCCCAAAGCCTAAGGGCTGTGGCGCCCCAGGCCTGGGGCTCCCAAAGCCTAAGGGCTAGGGCGCCCCAGGCCAGGGGCTCCCAAAGCCTAAGGTCTGTGGCGCCCCAGGCCAGGGGCTCCCAAAGCCTTAGGGCTGGGGTTCCCAAACCTTAAGGGCTGTGATGCCCCAGACTAGGGGATCCCAAAGCCTAAGGGCTGGGGCGCCCCAGGCCTGGGGCTCCCAAAGCCTAAGGGCTGGGGCGCTCCAAGTCTGGGGAACCCTAAGCCTAAGGGCTGGGGCGCCCCAGACCTAAGATCTGGTGTGCCCCTGTCCTGGGGCTCCTTAAGGCTAAGGGCTGGGGCACCGCATATCTGGGGCTCCCAAAGCCTAAGGGCTAGGGCGTCCCAGGCCTGTGGCTCCCAAAGCCTAAGGGCTGGGGTGCCCCAGGTCTGTAGCTCCCCAAGCCTAAGGGCTAGGGGGCCCCAGGCCTGGGGCTCCCAAAGCCTAAGGGCTGAGCGCCCCAGGCCTGGGGCTTCAAAAGCCTAAGGGCTGGGGCGCACCAAGCCTGGTTTTCCCTAAGCCTAACGGCTGAGGGCGCCCCAGGCCTGGGGCTCCCTATGCCTTAGGGGTCTGACGCCCCTGGTCTGGGTCTCCCTAAGCCTAAGGGCTGGGCACCCCAGGCCTTGGGCTCCCAACGCCTAAGGGCTGGGGTTCCCAATGCTTAAGGGCTGTGATGCCCCAGGCTAGGACCTCCCAAAGCGTAAGGACTGGGGCGTCCCAGGCCTGGGACTCCCTATGCCTAAGGGCCCTGGTGCAAACAGATCTGGGGCTCCCTAAGCCTAAAGGCTGGGGCAACCCAGGCTTGGGGCTCCCTAAAACTAAGGGCTGGGGCGCCCCAGGTCTGGGTCTCCCTAAACCTAAGGGCTGGGGCGCCCCAGATCAGGGGCTCCCTAAGCCTAAGGGTTAGGGCGACCCAGATCTGGGGCTCCCAAAGCCTAAGGGCAGGGCGCCCCAGGCCTGGGGATCCCTATGCCTAAGGGTTCTGGCGACACAGGTCTGGGGCTCCCTAAGCCTAAGGGCTGGGCGCCCCAGGCCTGTGGCTCCCAAAGCCTAAGGCCTGGGGTTCCCAAATTTTAAGGGCTGTGATGCCCCAGACTAGGGACTCGCAAAGCCTAAGGGCTGGGATGCCCCAGGACTGGGGCTCCCAAAGCCTAAGGGCTACGGGGCCCCAGGACTAGGGCTCCCAAAGCTTAAGGGCTGGGGTTCCCAAAGCTTAAGGGCTGGGGAGCCCCAAGCCTGGGTCTCCAAAAGCCTATGGGCTGGGGCGCCCCAGGCTTGGGGCTCCCTAAGTCCAAGTGCTGGGGCACCCCAGGCCTGGGGCTCCCCAAGCCTAAGGGCTGGGGCGCCCCAGTTGGGGCTCCTTAAGCCTAAGGGCTGGGGGCCCTAACCTTGGGGCTCCCTAAGCCTAAGGGCTAGGGGGCCCGAGCCTTGGGGCTCCCTAAGCCTAACGGCTGGGGTGCCCCAGGCCTGGGGCTCCCTATGCCTAAGTGTTCTAGCGCCGCAGGTCTGGGGCTCCCTAAGCCTAAGGGCTGGGTGCCCCAGGCCTGGGGCTCCCTAAGCCTAAGGGCTGGGGCGCCCCAGGCCGGTGGCATCCAAAGTCTAAGGGCTGGGGCGCCCCAGGCCAGGGGCCCTCAAAGCCTAATGTCTGGGGCGCCCCAGGCCTGGGGCTCCCTAAACTTAAGTGTGGGGGGCCCCAGGTCTGGTGCTCTCTAAGCCTAAGGGCTGGGGCACCCAGGCCTGGGGCTCCCTAGGCCTAAGTGCTGGGGCGCCCCAGGCTTGGGGCTCCCTAAGTCCAAGGGCTGGGGCACCCCAGGCCTGGGGCTCCCCAAGCCTAAGGGCTGGGGCGCCCCAGTTGGGGCTCCTTAAGCCTAAGGGCTGGGGGGCCCTAGCCTTGGGGCTCCCTAAGCCTAAGGGCTAGGGGGCCCTAGCCTTGGGGCTCCCTAAGCCTAACGGCTGGGGTGCCCCAGGCCTGGGGCTCCCTATGCCTAAGTGTTCTAGCGCCCCAGGTCTGGGGCTCCCTAAGCCTAAGGGCTAGGGGGGCCATGCCTAGGGCACCCAAAGCCTAAGGGCTGGGGTTCCCAAAGCTTAAGGGCTGGGCGCCCCAGGCTTGGGGCTCCCAAAGCCTAAGGGCTGGGGTTCCCAAAGCTTAAGGGCTGGGGAGCACCAAGCCTGGGGCTCCCTAAGCCTAAGGGATGGGGCCCCCCAGGCCTGGGTCTCCCAAAGCCTAAGGGCTGGGGCACCCAGGTCTGGGGCTCCCTATGCCTAAGTGCAGGGGCGCCCCATGCTTGGGGCTCCCTAAATCCAAGGGCTGGGGCACCCGAGGCCTGGGGGCCCCAAGCCTAAGGTCTGGGGCGCCCCAGTTGGGGCTCCCTAAGCCTAAGGGCTGGGGTGCCCTAGCCTTGGGGCTCCCTAAGCCTATGGGCTAGGGTGCCCTAGCCTTGGGGCTAGCTAAGCCTAACGGCTGGGGCGCCCCAGGCCTGGGGCTCCCTATGCCTAAGGGTTCTGGCGCCCCAGTTCTGGGACTCCCTAAGCCTAAGGGCTGGGTGCCCCAGTCCTGTGGCTCCCAAAGCCTAAAGGCTCGGGCGCCCAGGCCTGGCGTTTCCTACGCCTATGTGTTCTGGCGCCCCAGGTCTGCGGCTCCCGAAGCTGAAGGGCTGGGGTTCCCAAAGCTTAAGGGCTGGGGAGCCCTAGGCCTGGGGCTTCCAAAGCCTAAGGGCTGGGTCACTCCAGGCCTGGGTCTCCCAAAGCCTAAGGGCTGGGTGGCCCAAAGACTGGGGCTCTCTAGCCTAAGGGCTGGAGCGCCCCAGAACTGGGGCTTCCTAAGCCTAAGGCCTGGGGCGCCCCAAGGCAAGGGCTCCCAAAGCCTAAGGGCTGGGGCGCCCCAGGACTGGTGCTCCCTAAGCCTAAGGACTGGGGCGCCCCAGGCCTGGGGCTCCCTAAACCTAAGGGCAGGGGCACACCAAGCCTGGGGCTCCCAAAGTCTAAGGGCCTGGGCTCCCCAGGCCAGGGGCTTCTTAAGCCTAAAGGCTGAGGTGCCCCAGGCCAGGGGCTCCCAATGCCTATGGGTTGGGGCACCCCAGGTCTGGTGCTCCCTAAGCCTAAGGACTGGGGCGACCCAGGCCTGGAGCTTCCTAAGCCTAAGTGCTGGGGCGCCCCAGGCCTGGGGCTCTCAAAGCCTAATATCTGGGGCTCCCCAGGCCTGGGGCTCCCTAAGCCTAACGGCTGTGGCGCCCCAGGCCTGGGGCTCCCAAAGCCTAAGGGCTGGGGTGCCCCAGGCTAGGGGCTCCCAAAGCCTAAGGGCTGGGGTTCCCCAGGCCTGTGGCTCCCAAAGCCTAAGGGCTGGGGTGCCCCAGGCCTGGTTCTCCCAAAGCCTAAGGGCTCTGGTGCCCCAGGTCTGGGGCTCCCTAAGCCTAAAGGCTGGTGCAACCCAGCCTGGGGCTCCCTAAAACTAAGGGTGTGTGCCACAGGTCTGGGTCTCCCTAAACATAAGGGCTGGGGCGCCCCAGGACTGGGGCTCCCTAAGCTTAAGGGCTAGGGGGCCCCAGGCCAGGGCCTCCCAATGCCTAAGGGCTGGGGCGGCTCAGGTCTGGTGCTCCCTAAGGCTAAGGACTGGGGCGCCCCAGGCATGGGGCTCCCAAAGCCTAAGGGCTGGGGCGCCCCAGGCCTGGGGCTCCAAAACCCTAAAGGCTGGGGCGCCCCAAGACTGTGGGTCCCAAAGCCTAACGGCTGGGGTGCCCCAGGTCTGGGGCTCCCTAACCTAGGGGTTGGGTGCCCCAGGCTTGGGGCTCCCAAAGCCTAAGGGCTCGGTGCCCCAGGTCTGGGGCTCCCTATGCCTAAGTGTTCTGGCGCCCCAGGTCAGTGGCTCCCTAAGACTAAGGACTAGGGGGCCACAGGCATGGGGCTGCCAAACCCTAACGACTGGGCACCCCAAGCCTGGGGCTCCCAAAGCCTAAGGGCTGGGGTTCCCAAAGCTTAAAGGCTGGGGAGCCCTAGGCCTGGGGCTCCCAAAGCCTAAGGGCTGGGGCGCCCCAGGACTGGGGCTTCCTAAGCCTAAGGGCTGGGGCGCCCCAGGCCAGGGGCTCCCAAAGCCTAAGGGCTGGGGTTCCCAAAGCTTAAGGGCTGTCATGCCCTAGGCTAGGGGATCCCAAAGCCTAAGGGCTGGGGCGCCCCAAGTCTGGGGCACCCTAAGCCTAAGGGCTGGGGCGCGCCAGACCTAAGATCTGGTGTGCCCCCGTCCTGGGGCTCCTTAAGGCTAAGGGCTGGGGCGCCCCAAGTCTGGGACTCCCAAAGCCTAAGGGCTAGGGTGCCCCAGGCCTGTGGCTCCCAAAGCCTAAGGGCTGGGGTGCCCCAGGTCTGGAGCTCCCCAATCCTAAGGGCTAGGGGGCCCCAGGCTTGGGGCTCCCAAAGCCTAAGGGCTGAGCGCCCCAGGCCTGGGGCTTCAAAAGCCTAAGGGCTGCGGCGCACCAAGCCTGGTTCTCCCTAAGCCTAACGGCAGAGGGCGCCCCAGGCCTGGGGCTCCCTATGCATTAGGGGTCTGGCGCCCCAGGTCTGGGGCTCCCAACGCCTAAGGGCTGGGGTTCCCAATGCTTAAGGGCTGTGATGCCCCAGGCTAGGGCCTCCCAAAGCGTAAGGGCTTGGGCACCCCAGGCCTGGGACTCCCTATGCCTAAGGGCCCTGGCGACCCAGATCTGGGGCGCCCTAAGCCTAAAGGCTGGGGCAACCCAGGCATGGGGCTCCCTAAAACTAAGGGCTGGGGCGCCCCAGGTCTGGGTCTCCCTAAACCTAAGGGCTGGGGCGTCCCAGATCAGGGGCTCCCTGAGCCTAAGGGTTAGGGCGCCCCAGATCTGGGGCTCCCAAAGCCTAAGGGCTGGGCGCCCCAGGCCTGGGGTTCCCTATGCCTAAGGGTTCTGGCGCCACAGGTCTGGGGCTCCCTAAGCCTAAGGGCTGGGCGCCCCAGGCCTGTGGCTCCCAAAGCCTAAGGGCTGGGGTTCCCAAAGTTTAAGGGCTGTGATGCCCCAGGCTAGGGACTCCCAAAGCCTAAGGGCTGGGATGCCCCAGGATGGGGCTCCCAAAGCCTAAGGGCTACGGGGACCCAAGCCTGAGGCTCCCTAAACCTAAGTGTGGGTGCCCCAGATCTGGGTCACCCTAAGCCTATGGGCTGGTGCGCCCAGGCCTGGGGCTCCCTATGCCTAAGTGCTGGGGCGCCCAGGGCTTGGGGCTCCCTACGCCCAAGGGCTGTGGCATCCCAGGCCTGGGGCTCCCTAAGCCTAAGGGCTGGGGCGCCCCAGTTGGGGCTCCTTAAGCCTAAGGGCTGGGGCGCCCCAGGCCTGGGGCTCACTAAGCCTAAGGGGGGGGGGCCCAGCCTGGGGCAACCTAAGCCTAAAGGCAGGAGGGCCCTAGGCCTGGTGCTCCCAAAGTCTAAGGGCTGGGGCTACCAAAGACTAAGGGCTGGGGCGCCCCAGGTCTGGGTCTCGCTAAACCTATGGGCTGGGGCGCCCCAGGCCTGGGGCTCCCTATGCCTAAGGGCTGGGGTGCCCTAGCCTTGGGGCTCCCTAAGCCTAAGGGCTAGGGTGCCCCGGGCCTGGGGATCCCTAAGCCTAACGGCGGGGGCGCCCCAGGCCTGGCGCTCTCTATGCCTAAGGGTTCAGGCGCCCCAGGTCTGGGGCTCCCTAAGCCTAAGGGCTGGGTGCCCCAGGCCGGGGGCTCCCAAAGCCTAAGGGCTCGGGCACCCAGGCTTGGGGCTTCCTATGCCTAAGTGTTCTGGCGCCCCAGGTCTGGGGCTCCCTAAGCCTAAGGGCTAAAGGGGCCCCATGCCTGGGGCTCCCAAAACCTAATGGCTGCGGTTCCCAAAGCTTAAGGGCTGGGGGCCTAGGCCTGGGGCTTCCAAAGCATAAGGGCTGGGGCACCCCATGCCTGGGTCTCCCAAAGCCTAAGGGCTGGGGGGCCCAAAGCTTGGGGCTCTCTAGCCTAAGGGCTGGGGCGCCCCAGGACTGTGGCTTCCTAAGCCTAAGGCCTGGGGCGCCCGAGGCCAGGGGCTCCCAAAGCCTAAGGGCTGTGGCGCCGCAGGCCAGGGGCTCCCAAAGCCTAAGGGCTGGGGCACCCCAGGCCTGGGGCTCCCTAAGCCTAAGGGTTAGGACGCCCCAGACCTAAGATCTGAGGCGCCCAAGGAATGGGGCTCCCTAAGTTTAAGGACTGTGGCGCCTCAGGTTTGGGGCTCCCAAAGCCTAAGGGCTAGGGTGTCCCAGGCCTTTGACCCCCAAAGCATAAGGGCTGGGTCGCCGCAGGCTGGGCCTCCCTAAGCCTAAGGGCTGGGGCACCCCAGGCCTGGTGCTCCCTAAGCCTAAGGTATGTGGGACCCCAGGCCGGGAGCGCCCTAAGCATAAGGGCAGGGGCGCCCATGGTCTGGGGCTCCTAAACCTAAGGGCTGGGGTGCCCCAGGCCTGGGGCTCCCAAAGCCTAAGGGCTGGGGCGCCCCAGGCCTGAGGCTCCCAAGCCTAAGGGCTCGTGCGCCCCAGGCCGGGGCTCCCTATGCCTAAGTGTTCTGGCGCCCCAGGTCTGGGGCTCCCTAAGCCTAAGGGCTGCGTCACCCCAGACCTGGGTCTACCAAAGCCTAATGGCTGGGGAGCCCCAAGCCTGGGGCTCCCAAAGCCTAAGGGCTCTGCGCCCCAGGCCTGGGGCTCCCAAAGCCTAAGGGCTGGGGCTCCCAAAAACTAGGGGCTGGGGCGCCCCAAGACTGTGGGTCCCAAAGCCTAACGGCTGGGGTGCCCCAGCCTGTGGCTCCCTATGACTAAGGGCTGGGTGCCCCAGGCATGGGGCTCCCAAAGCCTAAGGGCTGGGGCGCCGCAAGACTGTGGGTCCCAAAGCCTAACGGCTGGGGTGCCCCAGGTCTGGGGCTCCCTAAGCCTAAGGGCTGGGTGCCCCAGGTCTGGGGCTCCCAAACCTAAGGGCTCGGGCGCCCCAGGGCTGGGTCTCCCTATGCCTAAGTGTTCTGGCGCCACAGGTCTGGGCTCCCTAAGCCTAAGGGCTAGGGGGCCACAGGCCTGGGGCTCCCAAAGCCTAACGACTGGGCGCCCCAGGCCTGGGGCTCCCAAAGCCTAAGGGCTGGGGTTCCCAAAGCTTAAAGGCTGGGGAGCCGTAGGGCTTGGGCTCCCAAAGCCTAAGGGCTGGGGCGCCCCAGACCTAAGATCTGGTGTGCCCCCGTCCTGGGGCTCCTTAAGGCTAAGGGCCTGGGCGCCCCAGATCTGGGGCTCCCAAAGCCTAAGGGCTAGGGCGCCCCAGGCCTGTGGCTCCCAAAGCCTAAGTGCTGGGGAGCCATAAGCCCGGGGCTCCCAAAGCCTAAGGGCTGGGCGCCCCAGGCCTGGGGCTCCCAAAGCCTAAGGGCTGGGGCTCCCAAAACCTAAGGGCTGGGGCGCCCCAAGACTGTGGGTCCCAAAGCCTAACGGCTGGGGTGCCCCAGGTCTGGGGCTCCCTAAGCCTAAGGGCTGGTTGCCCCAGGCCTGGGGCTCCCAAAGCCTAAGGGCTCGGGTGCCCCAGGGATGGGTCTCCCTATGCCTAAGTGTTCTGGTGCCACAGGTCTGGGCTCCCTAAGCCTAAGGGCTAGGGGGCCACAGGCCTGGGGCTCCCAAAGCCTATCGACTGGGCGCCCCAGGCCTGGGGCTCCCAAAGCCTAAGGGCTTTGGCGCCCAAGACCTAAGATCTGGTGTTCCCCCGTCCTGGGGCTCCTTAAGGCTAAGGGCCTGGGCGCCCCAGGTCTGGGGCTCCCTAAGCCTAAGGACTGGGGCACCCCAGGCCTGGGGCTCCCTAAACCTAAGGGCCGGGGCACCCCAAGCCTGGGGCTCCCAAAGTCTAAGGGCTTGGGCTCCCCAGGCCAGGGGCTTCTTAAGCCTAAAAGCTGAGGCGCCCCAGGCCAGGGGCTCCCAAAGCCTAAGGGCTGTGGCGCCCCAGCCAGAGGCTCCCAATGCCTATGGGTTGGGGCACCCCAGGTCTGGTGCTCCCTAAGCCTAAGGACTGGGGCGCCCCAGGCCTGGGGCTCCCTAAGCCTAAGGGCTGGGGCGCCCCAGGCCTGGGGCTCTCAAAGCCTAATATCTGGGGCTCCCCAGGCCTGGGGCTCCCTAAGCCTAACGGCTGTGGCGCCCCAGGCATGGGGCTCCCTATGCCTAAGGGTTCTGGCGCGCCAGGTATGGGGCTCCCTAAGTCTAAGGGCTGGGCGCCACAGGCCTGAGGCTCCCAAAGACTAAGGGCTGGGGTTCCCATAGCTTAAGGGCTGTGATGCCCCAGCCAGGGTCTCCCAAAGCCTAAGGGCTCGGGCGCCCCAGACCTAGGGCTCCCAATGCCTAAGGGCTGGGGTGCCCCAGGCTAGGGGCTCCCAAAGCCTAAGGGCTGGGGTTCCCCAGGCCTGTGGCTCCCAAAGCCTAAGGGCTGGGGTGCCCCAGGCCTGGTTCTCACAAAGCCTAAGGCCTCTGGTGCCCCAGGTCTGGGGCTCCCTAAGCCTAAAGGCTGGGGCAACCCAGGCCTGGGGCTCCCTAAAACTAAGGGTGTGTGCCACCGGTCTGGGTCTCCCTAAACATAAGGGCTGGGGCGCCCCAGGCCTGGGGATCCCAAAGCCTAAGGGCTGGGGCGCCCCAGGCCTGGGCCTCCCAAAGCCTAAGGGCTGGGGCACCCCAGGATTGGAGCATCCTAAGCCTATGTGCTGTGGCGCCCCAGACCAGGGGAACCCAAAACCTAAGGGCTTGGGCGCCCCAGGCCAGGGGCTCCCAATGCCTAAGGGCTGGGGCGGCTCAGATCTGGTGCTCCCTAAGGCTAAGGACTGGGGCGCCCCAGGCCTGGGGCTCCCAAGCCTAAGGGCTGGGACGCCCCAGGCCTGGGGCTCTCAAAGCCTAATGTCTGGGGCGCCCCAGGCCTGGGGCTCCCTAAACCTAAGTGTGGGACGCCCCAGCTCTGGGTCTCCCTAAACCTAAGGGCTGGGGCGCCCCAGGCCTGGGGCCACCTATGCCTAAGGGCTGGGGCGCCCTAGGCCTGGGGATCCCTAAGCCTAAGGGCTGGGGGACCCAGTTGGGGCTCCCTAAGACTAAGGGCTGGGGGGCCATAGGACTGGGGCTCCCAAAGCCTAAGGGCTGGGGCTCCTAAAGCCTAAGGGCTGGGGCGCCCCAGGCCTGGGGCTCCCTAAGCCTAAGGCCTGGGGCGCCCCAGGTCTGGGTCTGCATAAACCTAAGGGTTGGGGCGACCCAGGCCTGGGGCTCCCTAAACCTAACTGTGGGGTGCCCCAGCTCTGGGTCTCCCTAAACCTAAAGGCTGGGGCGCCCCATGCCTGGGGCCATCTATGCCTAAGGTCTGGGGCGCCCTAGGCCTGGGGCTCCCTAAGCCTAAGGGCTGGGGCGACCCAGTTGGGGCTCCCTAAGTCTAAGGGCTGCGGCGCCCAGGCCTGGGGCTTCCTATGCCTAAGTGTTCTGGCGCCCCAGGTCTGGGTCTCCCTAAGCCTAAGGGTTAGGGGGCCCCATGCCTGGGGCTCCCAAAACCTAATGGCTGGGGTTCCCAAAGCTTAAGGGCTGGGGAGCCCTAGGCCTGGGGCTTCCAAAGCATAAGGGCTGGGGCACCCCAGGCCTGGGTCTCCCAAAGCCTAAGGGCTGGGGGGCCCAAAGCTTGGGGCTCTCTAGCCTAAGGGCTGGGGCGTCCCAGGACTGTGGCTTCCTAAGCCTAAGGCCTGGGGCGCCAGAGGCCAGGGGCTCCCAAAGCCTAAGGGCTGTGCGCACCAGGTCTGGGGCTCCCAAAGCCTAAGTGTTGCCGCACCCCAGACCTGGGTCTCCCATAGCCTAAGGGCTGGGGCGCCCCAAGCCTGGGGCTCCCAAAGCCGAAGGGCTGGGCGCCCCAGGCCTGGTGCTCCCAAAGCCTAAGGGCTGGGGCGCCCCAAGACTGTGGGTCCCAAAGCCTAACGGCTGGGGTGCCCCAGGTCTGGGGCTCCCAAAGCCTAAGGGCTGGGGCGCCCCAGGACTGGGGCTTCCTAAGCCTAAGGGCTGGGGCGCCCCAGGCCAGGGGCTCCGAAAGCCTAAGGTCTGTGGCGCCCCAGGCCAGGGGCTCCCAAAGCCTAAGGGCTGGGGTTCCCAAAGCTTAAGGGCTGTGATGCCCCAGGCTAGGGGATCCCAAAGCCTAAGGGCTGGGACGCCCCAGGCCTGGGGCTCCCAAAGCCTAAGGGCTGGGGCGCGCCAGACCTAAGATCTGGTGTGCCCCCGTCCTGGGGCTCCTTAAGGCTAAGGGCTGGGGCGCCCCAGGTCTGGGGCTCCCAAAGCCTAAGGGCTAGGGCGCCCCAGGCCTGTGGCTCCCAAAGCCTAAGGGTTCTGGCGCCACAGGTCTGGGGCTCCCTAAGCCTAAGGGCTGGGCGCCCCAGGCCTGTGGCTCCCAAAGCCTAAGGGCTGGGGTTCCCAAAGTTTAAGGGCTGTGATGCCCCAGGCTAGGGACTCCCAAAGCCTAAGGGCTGGGATGCCCCAGGAATGGGGCTCCCAAAGCCTAAGGGCTACGGGGCCCCAGGCCGGGGGCTCCCAAAGCCTAAGGGCTGGGGTTCCCTAAGCCTAATGGCTGGGTCCCCCCAGGCCTGGGGCTCCCACAGCCTAAGAGCAGGGGCGCCCCATGCCGGTGGCTCCCAAAGTCTAAGGGCTGGGGCGCCCCAGGCCAGGGGCTCTCAAAGATTAATGTCTGGGGCGCCCCAGGCCCGGGGCTCCCTAAACCTAAGTGTGGGTGCCCCAGGTCTGGGTCTCCCTAAGCCTAAGGGCTGGTGCGCCCAGGCCTGGGGCTCCCTATGCCTAAGTGCTGGGGCGCCCTAGGCTTGGGGCTCCCTAGTCCAAGGTGGTGGCACCCCAGGCCTGGGGCTCCCTAAGCCTAAGGGCTGGGCGCCCCAGTTGGGGCTCCTTAAGCCTAAGGGCTGGGGCGCCCCAGGCTTGGGGCTCACTAAGCCTAAGGGCGGGGGGGGCCCCAGCCTGGGGCAACCTAAGCCTAAAGGCAGGGGCGCCTTAGGCCTGGTGCTCCCAAAGTCTAAGGGCTGGGGCTACCAAAGACTAAGGGCTGGGGCGCCCCAGGTCTGGGGCTCCCTATGCCTAAGGGCTTGGGTGCCCTAGCCTTGGGGCTCCCTAAGCCTAAGAGCTAGGGTGCCCCGGGCCTGGGGCTCCCTAAGCCTAACGGCGGGGGCGCCCCAAGCCTGGGGCTCTCTATGCCTAAAGGTTCAGGCGCCCCAGGTCTGGGGCTCCCTAAGCCTAAGGGCTGGGTGCCCCAGGCCTGGTGCTCCCAAAGCCTAAGGGGTGGGGCTCCCAAAGCCTAAGGGCTGGGGCGCCCCAAGACTGTGGGTCCCAAAGCCTAACGGCTGGGGTGCCCCAGGCCTGGGGCTCCCTATGACTAAGGGCTGGGTGCCCCAGGCCTGGGGCTCCAAAACCCTAAGGGCTGGGGCGCCCCAAGACTGTGGGTCCCAAAGCCTAAAGGCTGGGGTGCCCCAGGTCTGGGGCTCCCTAAACCTAAGTGTGGGACGCCCCAGCTCTGGGTCTCCCTAAACCTAAGGGCTGGGGCGCCCCAGGCCTGGGGCCACCTATGCCTAAGGGCTGGGGCGCCCTAGGCCTGGGGATCCCTAAGCCTAAGGGCTGGGGGACCCAGTTGGGGCTCCCTAAGACTAAGGGCTGGGGGGCCATAGGACTGGGGCTCCCAAAGCCTAAGGGCTGGGGCTCCCAAAGCCTAAGGGCTGGGGCGCCCCAGGCCTGGGGCTCCCTAAGCCTAAGGCCTGGGGCGCCCCAGGTCTGGGTCTGCATAAACCTAAGGGTTGGGGCGACCCAGGCCTGGGGCTCCCTAAACCTAACTGTGGGGTGCCCCAGCTCTGGGTCTCCCTAAACCTAAAGGCTGGGGCGCCCCATGCCTGGGGCCATCTATGCCTAAGGTCTGGGGCGCCCTAGGCCTGGGGCTCCCTAAGCCTAAGGGCTGGGGCGACCCAGTTGGGGCTCCCTAAGTCTAAGGGCTGCGGCGCCCAGGCCTGGGGCTTCCTATGCCTAAGTGTTCTGGCGCCCCAGGTCTGGGTCTCCCTAAGCCTAAGGGTTAGGGGGCCCCATGCCTGGGGCTCCCAAAACCTAATGGCTGGGGTTCCCAAAGCTTAAGGGCTGGGGAGCCCTAGGCCTGGGGCTTCCAAAGCATAAGGGCTGGGGCACCCCAGGCCTGGGTCTCCCAAAGCCTAAGGGCTGGGGGGCCCAAAGCTTGGGGCTCTCTAGCCTAAGGGCTGGGGCGTCCCAGGACTGTGGCTTCCTAAGCCTAAGGCCTGGGGCGCCAGAGGCCAGGGGCTCCCAAAGCCTAAGGGCTGTGCGCACCAGGTCTGGGGCTCCCAAAGCCTAAGTGTTGCCGCACCCCAGACCTGGGTCTCCCATAGCCTAAGGGCTGGGGTGCCCCAAGCCTGGGGCTCCCAAAGCCGAAGGACTGGGCGCCCCAGGCATGGTGCTCCCAAAGCCTAAGGGGTGGGGCTCCCAAAGCCTAAGGGCTGGGGCGCCCCAAGACTGTGGGTCCCAAAGCCTAACGGCTGGGGTGCCCCAGGTCTGGGGCTCCCAAAGCCTAAGGGCTGGGGCGCCCCAGGACTGGGGCTTCCTAAGCCTAAGGGCTGGGGCGCCCCAGGCCAGGGGCTCCGAAAGCCTAAGGTCTGTGGCGCCCCAGGCCAGGGGCTCCCAAAGCCTAAGGGCTGGGGTTCCCAAAGCTTAAGGGCTGTGATGCCCCAGGCTAGGGGATCCCAAAGCCTAAGGGCTGGGACGCCCCAGGCCTGGGGCTCCCAAAGCCTAAGGGCTGGGGCGCGCCAGACCTAAGATCTGGTGTGCCCCCGTCCTGGGGCTCCTTAAGGCTAAGAGCTGGGGCGCCCCAGGTCTGGGGCTCCCAAAGCCTAAGGGCTAGGGCGCCCCAGGCCTGTGGCTCCCAAAGCCTAAGGGTTCTGGCGCCACAGGTCTGGGGCTCCCTAAGCCTAAGGGCTGGGCGCCCCAGGCCTGTGGCTCCCAAAGCCTAAGGGCTGGGATTCCCAAAGTTTAAGGGCTGTGATGCCCCAGGCTAGGGACTCCCAAAGCCTAAGGGCTGGGATGCCCCAGGACTGGGGCTCCCAAAGCCTAAGGGCTACGGGGCCCCAGGCCTGGGGCTCCCAAAGCCTAAGGGCTGGGGTTCCCTAAGCCTAATGGCTGGGTCCCCCCAGGCCTGGGATTCCACAGCCTAAGAGCAGTGGTGCCCCATGCCGGTGGCTCCCAAAGTCTAAGGGCTGGGGCGCCCCAGGCCTGGGGCTCTCAAAGATTAATGTCTGGGGCGCCCCAGGCCCGGGGCTCCCTAAACCTAAGTGTGGGTGCCCCAGGTCTGGGTCTCCCTAAGCCTAAGGGCTGGTGCGCCCAGGCCTGGGGCTCCCTATGCCTAAGTGCTGGGGCGCCCCAGGCTTGGGGCTCCCTAAGTCTAAGGTGGTGGCACCCCAGGCCTGGGGCTCCCTAAGCCTAAGGGCTGCGCGCCCCAGTTGGGGCTCCTTAAGCCTAAGGGCTGGGGCGCCCCAGGCTTGGGGCTCACTAAGCCTAAGGGCGGGGGGGCCCCAGCCTGGGGCAACCTAAGCCTAAAGGCAGGGGCGCCTTAGGCGTGGTGCTCCCAAAGTCTAAGGGCTGGGGCTACCAAAGACTAAGGGCTGGGGCGCCCCAGGTCTGGGGCTCCCTATGCCTAAGGGCTGGGGTGCCCTAGCCTTGGGGCTCCCTAAGCCTAAGGGCTAGGGTGCCCCGGGCCTGGGGCTCCCTAAGCCTAACGGCGGGGGCGCCCCAAGCCTGGGGCTCTCTATGCCTAAAGGTTCAGGCGCCCCAGGTCTGGGGCTCCCTAAGCCTAAGGGCTGGGTGCCCCAGGCCTGGTGCTCCCAAAGCCTAAGGGGTGGGGCTCCCAAAGCCTAAGGGCTGGGGCGCCCCAAGACTGTGGGTCCCAAAGCCTAACGGCTGGGGTGCCCCAGGCCTGGGGCTCCCTATGACTAAGGGCTGGGTGCCCCAGGCCTGGGGCTCCAAAACCCTAAGGGCTGGGGCGCCCCAAGACTGTGGGTCCCAAAGCCTAAAGGCTGGGGTGCCCCAGGTCTGGGGCTCCCTAAGCCTAAGGGTTGGGTGCCCCAGGCCTGGGGCTCCCAAAGCCTAAGGGCTCGGCGCCCCAGGTCTGGGGCTCCCTATGCCTAATTGTTCTGGCGCCCCAGGTCTGTGGCTCCCTAAGACTAAGGGCTAGGGGGCCACAGGCTTAGGGCTCCCAAACCCTAACGACTGGGCACCCCAGGCCTGGGGCTCCCAAAGCCTAAGGGCTGGGGTTCCCAAAGCTTAAAGGCTGGGGAGCCCTAGGCCTGGGGCTCCCAAAGCCTAAGGGCTGGGGCGCCCCAGGACTGGGGCTTCCTAAGCCTAAGGGCTGGGGCGCCCCAGGCCAGGGGCTCCGAAAGCCTAAGGTCTGTGGCGCCCCAGGCCAGGGGCTCCCAAAGCCTAAGGGCTGGGGTTCCCAAAGCTTAAGGGTTGTGATGCCCCAGACTAGGGGATCCCAAAGCCTAAGGGCTGGGACGCCCCAGGCCTGGGGCTCCCAAAGCCTAAGGGCTGGGGCGCGCCAGACCTAAGATCTGGTGTGCCCCCGTCCTGGGGCTCCTTAAGGCTAAGAGCTGGGGCGCCCCAGGTCTGGGGCTCCCAAAGCCTAAGGGCTAGGGCGCCCCAGGCCTGTGGCTCCCAAAGCCTAAGGGTTCTGGCGCCACAGGTCTGGGGCTCCCTAAGCCTAAGGGCTGGGCGCCCCAGGCCTGTGGCTCCCAAACCCTAAGGGCTGGGGTTCCCAAAGTTTAAGGGCTGTGATGCCCCAGGCTAGGGACTCCCAAAGCCTAAGGGCTGGGATGCCCCAGGACTGGGGCTCCTAAAGCAAAGGGCTACGGGGCCCCAGGCCTGGGGCTCCCAAAGCCTAAGGGCTGGGGTTCCCTAATCCTAATGGCTGGGTCCCCCCAGGCCTGGGGCTCCCACAGCCTAAGAGCAGGGGCGCCCCATGCCGGTGGCTCCCAAAGTCTAAGGGCTGGGGCGCCCCAGGCCAGGGGCTCTCAAAGATTAATGTCTGGGGCGCCCCAGGCCCGGGGCTCCCTAAACCTAAGTGTGGGTGCCCCAGGTCTGGGTCTCCCTAAGCCTAAGGGCTGGTGCGCCCAGGCCTGGGGCTCCCTATGCCTAAGTGCTGGGGCGCCCTAGGCTTGGGGCTCCCTAAGTCCAAGGTGGTGGCACCCCAGGCCTGGGGCTCCCTAAGCCTAAGGGCTGGGCGCCCCAGTTGGGGCTCCTTAAGCCTAAGGGCTGGGGCGCCCCAGGCTTGGGGCTCATTAAGCCTAAGGGCGGGGGGGCCCTAGCCTGGGGCAACCTAAGCCTAAAGGCAGGGGGGCCCTAGGACTGGTGCTCCCAAAGTCTAAGGGCTGGGGCTACCAAAGACTAAGGGCTGGGGCGCCCCAGGTCTGGGGCTCCCTATGCCTAAGGGCTGGGGAGCCCTAGCCTTGGGGCTCCCTAAGCCTAAGGGCTAGGGTGCCCCGGGCCTGGGGCTCCCTAAGCCTAACGGCGGGGGTGCCCCAAGCCTGGGGCTCTCTATGCCTAAAGGTTCAGGCGCCCCAGGTCTGGGGCTCCCTAAGCCTAAGGGCTGGGTGCCCCAGGCCTGGGGCTCCCAAAGCCTAAGGGCTCGGGCGCCCAGGCCTGGGGCTTCCTATGCCTAAGTGTTCTGGCGCCCCAGGTCTGGGGATCCCTAACCCTAAGGGCTAAAGGGGCCCCATGCCTGGGGCTCCCAAATCCTAATGGCTGCGGTTCCCAAAGCTTAAGTGCTGGGGAGACCTAGGCTTGGGGCTTCCAAAGCATAAGGGCTGGGGCACCCCAAGCCTGGGTCTCCCAAAGCCTAAGGGCTGGGGGGCCCAATGCTTGGGGCTCTCTAGCCTAAGGGCTGGGGCGCCCCAGGACTGTGGCTTCCTAAGCCTAAAGCCTGGGGCGCCAGAGGCCAGGGGACCCAAAGCCTAAGGGTTGTGGCGCCGCAGGCCAGGGGCTCCCCAAGCCTAAGGGCTGGGGCACCCCAGGCCTGGGGCTCCCTAAGCCTAAGGGTTAGGGCGCCCCAGACCTAAGATTTGAGGCGCCCAAGGAATGGGGCTCCCTAAGCTTAAGGGCTGTGGCGCCCCAGGTTTGGGGCTCCCAAAGCCTAAGGGCTAGGGCGTCCCAGGCCTTTGACCCCCAAAGCATAAGGACTGCGTCACCGCAGGCCTGGGCCTCCCTAAGCCTAAGGGCTGGGGCACCCCAGGCCTGGTGCTCCCTAAGCCTAAGGTATGTGGGACCCCAGGCCGGGAGCGCCCTAAGCCTAAGAGCAGGGGCGCCCCTGGTCTGGGGCTCCTAAACCTAAGGGCTGGGGTGCCCCAGGCCTGGGGCTCCCAAAGCCTAAGGGCTGGGGCGCCCCAGGCCTGAGGCTCCCAAGCCTAAGGGCTCGAGCGCCCCAGGCCGGGGCTCCCTATGCCTAAGTGTTCTGGTGCCCCAGGTCTGGGGCTCCCTAATCCTAAGGGCTGCGTCACCCCAGACCTGGGTCTACCAAAGCCTAAGGGCTGGGGAGCCCCAAGCCTGGGGCTCCCAAAGCCTAAGGGCTGGGCGCCCCAGGCCTGGGGCTCCCAAAGCCTAAGGGCTGGGGCGCCCCAAGACTGTGGGTTCCAAAGCCTAACGGCTGGGGTGCCCCAGCCTGTGGCTCCCTATGACTAAGGGCTGGGTGCCCCAGGCATGGGGCTCCCAAAGCCTAAGGGCTGGGGCGCCCCAAGACTGTGGGTCCAAAAGCCTAACGGCTGGGGTGCCCCAGGTCTGGGGCTCCCTAAGTCTAAGGTCTGGGTGCCCCAGGTCTGGGGCTCCCAAAGCCTAAGGGTTCTGGCGCCACAGGTCTGGGCTCCCTAAGCCTAAGGGCTAGGGGGCCACAGGCCTGGGGCTCCCAAAGCCTAACGACTGGGCGCCCCAGGCCTGGGGCTCCCAAAGCCTAAGGGCTTGGGTTCCCAAAGCTTAAAGTCTGGGGAGCCCTAGGGCTGGGGCTCCCAAAGCCTAAGGGCTGGGGCGCCCCAGACCTAAGATCTGGTGTGCCCCCGTCCTGGGGCTCCTTAAGGCTAAGGGCCTGGGCGCCCCAGGTCTGGTGCTCCCTAAGCCTAAGGTATGTGGGACCCCAGGCCGGGAGCGCCCTAAGCCTAAGAGCAGGGGCGCCCCTGGTCTGGGGCTCCTAAACCTAAGGGCTGGGGTGCCCCAGGCCTGGGGCTCCCAAAGCCTAAGGGCTAGGGCGTCCCAGGCCTGTGGCTCCCAAAGCCTAAGGGCTGGGGTGCCCCAGGTCTGGAGCTCCCCAAGCCTAAGGGCTAGGGCGCCCCAGGCCTGGTGCTCCCTAAGCCTAAGGTATGTGGGACCCCTGGCCTGGGGCTCCCAAAGCCTAAGGGCTGGGGCGCCCTAGGCCTGAGGCTCCCAATCCTAAGGGCTCGAGCGCCCCAGGCCGGGGCTCCCTATGCCTAAGTGTTCTGGCGCCCCAAGCCTGGTGCTCCCTAAGCCTAATGTATGTGGGACCCCTGGCCTGGGGCTCCCAAAGCCTAAGGGCTGGGGCGCCCTAGGCCTGAGGCTCCCAATCCTAAGGGCTCGAGCGCCCCAGGCCGGGGCTCCCTATGCCTAAGTGTTCTGGCGCCCCAGGTCTGGGGCTCCCTAAGGCTAAGGGCTGCGTCACCCCAGACCTGGGTCTACCAAAGCCTAAGGGCTGGGGCGCCCCAGGCCAGGGGCTCCGAAAGCCTAAGGTCTGTGGCGCCCCAGGCCAGGGGCTCCCAAAGCCTAAGGGCTGGGGTTCCCAAAGCTTAAGGGCTGTGATGCCCCAGACTAGGGGATCCCAAAGCCTAACGGCTGGGACGCCCCAGGCCTGGGGCTCCCAAAGCCTAAGGGCTGGGGCGCGCCAGACCTAAGATCTGGTGTGCCCCCGTCCTGGGGCTCCTTCAGGCTAAGAGCTGGGGCGCCCCAGGTCTGGGGCTCCCAAAGCCTAAGGGCTAGGGCGCCCCAGGCCTGTGGCTCCCAAAGCCTAAGGGTTCTGGCGCCACAGGTCTGGGGCTCCCTAAGCCTAAGGGCTGGGCGCCCCAGGCCTGTGGCTCCCAAAGCCTAAGGGCTGGGGTTCCCAAAGTTTAAGGGCTGTGATGCCCCAGGCTAGGGACTCCCAAAGCCTAAGGGCTGGGATGCCCCAGGACTGGGGCTCCCAAAGCCTAAGGGCTACGGGGCCCCAGGCGGGGGGCTCCCAAAGCCTAAGGGCTGGGGTTCCCTAAGCCTAATGGCTGGGTCCCCCCAGGCCTGGGGCTCCCACAGCCTAAGAGCAGGGGCGCCCCATGCCGGTGGCTCCCAAAGTCTAAGGGCTGGGGCGCCCCAGACCAGGGGCTCTCAAAGATTAATGTCTGGGGCGCCCCAGGCCCGGGGCTCCCTAAACCTAAGTGTGGGTGCTCCAGGTCTGGGTCTCCCTAAGCCTAAGGGCTGGTGCGCCCAGGCCTGGGGCTCCCTATGCCTAAGTGCTGGGGCGCCCTAGGCTTGGGGCTCCCTAAGTCCAAGGTGGTGGCACCCCAGGCCTGGGGCTCCCTAAGCCTAAGGGCTGGGCGCCCCAGTTGGGGCTCCTTAAGCCTAATGGCTGGGGCGTCCCAGGCTTGGGGCTCATTAAGCCTAAGGGCGGGGGGGCCCTAGCCTGGGGCAACCTAAGCCTAAAGGCAGTGGGGCCCTAGGCCTGGTGCTCCCAAAGTCTAAGGGCTGGGGCTACCAAAGACTAAGGGCTGGGGCGCCCCAGGTCTGGGGCTCCCTATGCCTAAGGGCTGGGGAGCCCTAGCCTTGGGGCTCCCTAAGCCTAAGGGCTAGGGTGCCCCGGGCCTGGGGCTCCCTAAGCCTAACGGCAGGGGCGCCCCAAGCCTGGGGCTCTCTATGCCTAAAGGTTCAGGCGCCCCAGGTCTGGGGCTCCCTAAGCCTAAGGGCTGGGTGCCCCAGGCCTGGGGCTCCCAAAGCCTAAGGGCTCGGGCGCCCAGCCTGGGGCTTCCTATGCCTAAGTGTTCTGGCGCCCCAGGTCTGGGGATCCCTAACCCTAAGGGCTAAAGGGGCCCCATGCCTGGGGCTCCCAAATCTTAATGGCTGCGGTTCCCAAAGCTTAAGTGCTGGGGAGACCTAGGCTTGGGGCTTCCAAAGCATAAGGGCTGGGGCACCCCAAGCCTGGGTCTCCCAAAGCCTAAGGGCTGGGGGGCCCAATGCTTGGGGCTCTCTAGCCTAAGGGCTGGGGCGCCCCAGGACTGTGGCTTCCTAAGCCTAAGGCCTGGGGCGCCAGAGGCCAGGGGACCCAAAGCCTAAGGGCTGTGGCGCCGCAGGCCAGGGGCTCCCCAAGCCTAAGGGCTGGGGCACCCCAGGCCTGGGGCTCCCTAAGCCTAAGGGTTAGGGTGCCCCAGACCTAAGATTTGAGGCGCCCAAGGAATGGGGCTCCCTAAGCCTAAGGGCTGTGGCGCCCCAGGTTTGGGGCTCCCAAAGCCTAAGGGCTAGGGCGTCCCAGGCCTTTGACCCCCAAAGCATAAGGACTGGGTCACCGCAGGCCTGGGCCTCCCTAAGCCTAAGGGCTGGGGCACCCCAGGCCTGGTGCTCCCTAAGCCTAAGGTATGTGGGACCCCAGGCCGGGAGCGCCCTAAGCCTAAGAGCAGGGGCGCCCCTGGTCTGGGGCTCCTAAACCTATGGGCTGGGGTGCCCCAGGCCTGGGGCTCCCAAAGCCTAAGGGCTGGGGCGCCCCAGGCCTGAGGCTCCCAAGCCTAAGGGCTCGAGCGCCCCAGGCCGGGGCTCCCTATGCCTAAGTGTTCTGGTGCCCCAGGTCTGGGGCTCCCTAAGCCTAAGGGCTGCGTCACCCCAGACCTGGGTCTACCAAAGCCTAAGGGCTGGGGAGCCCCAAGCCTGGGGCTCCCAAAGCCTAAGGGCTGGGCGCCCCAGGCCTGGGGCTCCCAAAGCCTAAGGGCTGGGGCTCCCAAAGCCTAAGGGCTGGGGCGCCCCAAGACTGTGGGTTCCAAAGCCTAACGGCTGGGGTGCCCCAGCCTGTGGCTCCCTATGACTAAGGGCTGGGTGCCCCAGGCATGGGGCTCCCAAAGCCTAAGGGCTGGGGCGCCCCAAGACTGTGGGTCCAAAAGCCTAACGGCTGGGGTGCCCCAGGTCTGGGGCTCCCTAAGTCTAAGGTCTGGGTGCCCCAGGTCTGGGGCTCCCAAAGCCTAAGGGTTCTGGCGCCCCAGGGCTGGGTCTCCCTATGCCTAAGGGTTCTGGCGCCACAGGTCTGGGCTCCCTAAGCCTAAGGGCTTGGGTTCCCAAAGCTTAAAGTCTGGGGAGCCCTAGGGCTGGGGCTCCCAAAGCCTAAGGGCTGGGGCGCCCCAGACCTAAGATCTGGTGTGCCCCCGTCCTGGGGCTCCTTAAGGCTAAGGGCCTGGGCGCCCCAGGTCTGGGGCTCCCAAAGCCTAAGGGCTAGGGCGTCCCAGGCCTGTGGCTCCCAAAGCCTAAGGGCTGGGGTGCCCCAGGTCTGGAGCTCCCCAAGCCTAAGGGCTAGGGCGCCCCAGGCCTGGTGCTCCCTAAGCCTAAGGTATGTGGGACCCCAGGCCTGGGGCTCCCAAAGCCTAAGGGCTGGGGCGCCCTAGGCCTGAGGCTCCCAATCCTAAGGGCTCGAGCGCCCCAGGCCGGGGCTCCCTATGCCTAAGTGTTCTGGCACCCCAGGTCTGGGGCTCCCTAAGCCTAAGGGCTGCGTCACCCCAGACCTGGGTCTACCAAAGCCTAAGGGCTGGGGAACCCCAAGCCCGGGGCTCCCAAAGCCTAAGGGCTGGGCGCCCCAGGCCTGGGGCTCCCAAAGCCTAAGGGCTGGGGCTCCCAATGCCTAAGGGCTGGGGCGCCCCAAGATTGTGGGTCCCAAAGCCTAACGGCTGGGGTGCCCCAGGTCTGGGGCTCCCTAAGCCTAAGGGCTGGGTGCCCCAGGCCTGGGGCTCCCAAAGCCTAAGGGCTCGGGTGCCCCAGGGCTGGGTCTCCCTATGCCTAAGAGTTCTGGCACCACAGGTCTGGGCTCCCTAAGCCTAAGGGCTAGGGGGCCACAGGCCTGGGGCTCCCAAAGCCTAACGACTGGGCGCCCCAGGCCTGGGGCTCCCAAAGCCTAAGGGCTGGGGCGCCCCAGACCTAAGATCTGGTGTTCCCCCGTCCTGGGGCTCCTTAAGGCTAAGGGCCTGGGCGCCCCAGGTCTGGGGCTCCCAAAACCTAAGGGCTAGGGCGCCCCAGGCCTGTGGCTCCCAAAGCCTAAGGGCTGGGGTGCCCCAGGTCTGGAGCTCCCCAAGCCTAAGGGCTAGGGCGCCCCAGGCCTGTGGCTCCCAAAGCCTAAGGGCTGAGCGCCCCAGGCCTAGGGCTTCAAAAGCCTAAGGGATGGGGCGTACCAAGCCTGGTTCTCCCTAAGCCTAACGGCTGAGGGCGCCCCAGGCCTTGGCTCCCAACGCCTAAGGGCTGGGGTTCCCAATGCTTAAGGGCTGTGATACCCCAGGCTAGGGCCTCCCAAAGCGTAAGGGCTGGGGCGCCCCAGGCCTGGGACTCCCTATGCCTAAGGGCCCTGGCGCCCCAGATCTGGGTCTCCCTAAGCCTAAAGGCTGGGGCAACCCAGGCTTGGGGCTCCCTAAAACTAAGGGCTGGGGCACCCCAGGTCTGGGTCTCCCTAAACCTAAGGGCTGGGGCGCCCCACATCAGGGGCTCCCTAAGCCTAAGGGTTAGGGCGCCCCAGATCTGGGGCTCCCAAAGCCTATGGGCTCGGCGCCCCAACCTGGGGTTCCCTATGCCTAAGGGTTCTGGCGCCACAGGTCTGGGGCTCCCTAAGCCTAAGGGCTGGGGTTCCCAAAGTTTAAGGGCTGTGATGCCCCAGGCTAGGGACTCCCAAAGCCTAAGGGCTGGGACGCCCCAGGACTGTGGCTCCCAAAGCCTAAGGGCTACGGGGCCACAGGCCTGGGGCTCCCAAAGCCTAAGGGCTGGAGTTCCCAAAGCTTAAGGGCTGGGTAACCCCAAGCCTGTGTCTCCAAAAGCCTAAGGGCTGCGGCTCCCCAAGTCTGGGGCGCCCTAAGCCTAAGGGCTCGGGCGCCCCAGGTCAGGGGCTCCCAATCCCTAAGGGCTGGGGTGCCCTAGTTCTTGTGCTCCCTAAGCCTAAGGACTGGGGCGCCCCAGGCCTGGGGCTCCCTAAGGCTAAGGGCTGGGTGCCCCAGGCCTGGGGCTCCCAAAGCCTAAGAGCTCGGGCGCCCAGGCCTGGGGCTTCCTATGCCTAAGTGTCCTGGCGCCCCTGGTCTGGGGCTCCCTAAGCCTAAGGGCTAGGGGGAACCATGCCTTGGGCTCCCAAAACCTAATGGCTGGGGTTCCCAAAGCTTAAGGGCTGGTGAGCCCTAGGCCTGGGGCTTCCAAAGCACAAGGGCTGGTGCACCCCAGGCCTGGGTCTCCCAAAGCCTAAGGGCTGGGGGGCCCAAAGCTTGGGGCTCTCTAGCCTAAGGGCTGGGGCGCCCCAGGACTGTGGCTTCCTAAGCCTAAGGGCAGGGGTGCCCTAGCCTTGGGGCTCCCTAAGCCTAAGGGCTAGGGTGCCCCGGGCCTGGGGATCCCTAAGCCTAACGGCTGGGGCGCCCCTGTTCTGGGGCTCCTAAACCTAAAGGATGGGGTGCCCCAGGCCTGGGGCTCCCAAAGCCTAAGGGCTGGGGCGCCCCAGCCTGAGGCTCCCAAGCCTAAGGGCTCGAGCGCCCCAACCTGGGGCTCCCTATGCCTAAGTGTTCTGGCGCCCCGGTCTGGGGCTCCCTAAACCTAAGGGCTGCAGCACCCCAGACCTGGGTCTACCAAAGCCTAAGGGCTGGGGAGCCCCAAGACTGGGGCTCCCAAAGCCTAAGGGCTGGGCGCCCCAGGCCAGGGGCTCCCAAAGCCTAAGGGCTGGGGCGCCCCAAGACTGAGGGTCCCAAAGCCTAACGGCTGGGGTGCCCCAGGCCTGGGGCTCCCTATGACTAAGGGCTGGGTGCCCCAGGCAGGGGCTCCCAAAACCTAAGGGCTGGGGTGCCCCAAGACTGTGGGTCCCAAAGCCTAACGGCTGGGGTGCCCCAGGTCTGGGGCTCCCTAAGCCTAAGGGCTAGGGGCCCACAGACCTGGGGCTCCCAAAACCTAACGACTGGGTGCCCCAGGCCTGGGGCTCCCAAAGCCTAAGGGCTGGGGTTCCCAAAGCTTAAAGGCTGGGGAGCCCTAGGCCTGGGGCTCCCAAAGCCTAAGGGCTGGGGCGCCCCAGGACTCGGGCTTCCTAATCCTAAGGGCTAGGGCGCCCCAGGCCTGTGGCTCCCAAAGCCTAAGGGTTCTGGCGCCACAGGTCTGGGGCTTCCTAAGCCTAAGGGCTGGGCGCCCCAGGCCTGTGGCTCCCAAAGCCTAAGGGCTGGGGTTCCCAAAGTTTAAGGGCTGTGATGCCCCAGGCTAGGGACTCCCAAAGCCTAAGGGCTGGGATGCCCCAGGACTGGGGCTCCCAAAGCCTAAGGGCTACGGGGCCCCAGGCCTGGGGCTCCCAAAGCCTAAGGGCTGGGGTTCCCTAATCCTAAGGCCTGGGTCGCCCCAGGCCTGGGGTTCCCAAAGCCTAAGAGCAGGGGCGCCCCATGCCGGTGGCTCCCAAAGTCTAAGGGCTGGGGCGCCCCAGGCCAGGGGCTCTCAACGATTAATGTCTGGGGCGCCCCAGGCCCGGGGCTCCCTAAACCTAAGTGTGGGTGCCCCAGGTCTGGGTCTCCCTAAGCCTAAGGGCTGGTGCGCCCAGGTCTGGGGCTCCCTATGCCTAAGTGCTGGGGTGACCTAGGCTTGGGGCTCCCTAAGTCCAAGGGGGTGGCACCCCAGGCCTGGGGCTCCCTAACCCTAAGGGCTGGGGCGCCCCAGTTGGGGCTCCTTAAGCCTAAGGGCTGGGGCGCCCCAGGCCTGGGGCTCACTAAGCTTAAGGGAGGGGGGGCCCCAGCCTGGGGCAACCTAAGCCTAAAGGCAGGGGGGCCCTAGGCCTGGTGCTCCCAAAGTCTAAGGGCTGGGGCTACCAAAGACTAAGGGCTGGGGCGCCCAGGTCTGGGTCTCGCTAAACCTATGGGCAGGGGCGCCCCAGGCCTGGGGCTCCCTATCCCTAAGGGCTGGGGTGCCCTAGCCTTGGGGCTCCCTAAGCCTAAGGGCTAGGGTGCCCCGGGCCTGGGGCTCCCTAAGCCTAACGGCGGGGGCGCCCCAAGCCTGGGGCTCTCTATGCCTAAAGGTTCAGGCGCCGCAGGCCAGGGGCTCCCCAAGACTAAGGGCTGGGGCACCCCAGGCCTGGGGCTCCCAAAGCCTAAGGGCTAGGGCGTCCCAGGCCTTTGACCCCCAAAGCATAAGGACTGGGTCACCGCAGGCCTGGGCCTCCCTAAGCCTAAGGGCTGGGGCACCCCAGGCCTGGTGCTCCCTAAGCCTAAGGTATGTGGGACCCCAGGCCGGGAGTGCCCTAAGCCTAAGGGCAGGGGCGCCCCTGGTCTGGGGCTCCTAAACCTAAGGGCTGTGGTGCCCCAGGCCTGGGGCTCCCATAGCCTAAGGGCTGGGGCGCCCCAGGCCAGAGGCTCCCAAGCCTAAGGGCTCGAGCGCCCCAGGCCGGGGCTCCCTAAGCCTAAGGGCTGCGTCACCCCAGACCTGGGTCTACCAAAGCCTAAGGGCTGGGGAGCCCCAAGCCTAAGGGCTGGGGCGCCCCAAGACTGTGGGTCCCAAAGCCTAACGGCTGGGGTGCCCCAGCCTGTGGCTCCCTAAGCCTAAGGGCTGGGTGCCCCAGGTCTGGGGCTCCCAAAGCCTAAGGGCTCGGGCGCCCCAGGGCTGGGTCTTCCTATGCCTAAGTGTTCTGGCGCCACAGGTCTGGGCTCCCTAAGCCTAAGGGCTAGGGGGCCACAGGCCTGGGGCTCCCAAAGCCTAACGACTGGGCGCCCCAGGCCTGGGGCTCCCAAAGCCTAAGGGCTTGGGTTCCCAAAGCTTAAAGGCTGGGGAGCCCTAGGGCTGGGGCTCCCAAAGCCTAAGGGCTGGGGCGCCCCAGACCTAAGATCTGGTGTGCCCCCGTCCTGGGGCTCCTTAAGGCTAAGGGCCTGGGCGCCCCAGGTCTGGGGCTCCCAAAGCCTAAGGGCTAGGGCGTCCCAGGCCTGTGGCTCCCAAAGCCTAAGGGCTGGGGTGCCCCAGGTCTGGAGCTCCCCAAGCCTAAGGGCTAGGGCGCCCCAGGCCTGGTGCTCCCTAAGCCTAAGGTATGTGGGACCCCAGGCCTGGGGCTCCCAAACCTAAGGGCTGGGGCGCCCCAGGCCTGAGGCTCCCAATCCTAAGGGCTCGAGCGCCCCAGGCCGGGGCTCCCTATGCCTAAGTGTTCTGGCGCCCCAGGTCTGGGGCTCCCTAAGCCTAAGGGCTGCGTCACCCCAGACCTGGGTCTACCAAAGCCTAAGGGCTGGGGAGCCCCAAGCCCGGGGCTCCCAAAGCCTAAGGGCTGGGCGCCCCAGGCCTGGGGCTCCCAAAGCCTAAGGGCTGGGGCTCCCAATGCCTAAGGGCTGGGGCGCCCCAAGATTGTGGGTCCCAAAGCCTAACAGCTGGGGTGCCCCAGGTCTGGGGCTCCCTAAGCCTAAGGGCTGGGTGCCCCAGGCCTGGGGCTCCCAAAGCCTAAGGGCTCGGGTGCCCCAGGGCTGGGTCTCCCTATGCCTAAGAGTTCTGGCGCCACAGGTCTGGGCTCCCTAAGCCTAAGGGCTAGGGGGCCACAGGCCTGGGGCTCCCAAAGCCTAACGACTGGGCGCCCCAGGCCTGGGGCTCCCAAAGCCTAAGGGCTGGGGCGCCCCAGACCTAAGATCTGGTGTTCCCCCGTCCTGGGGCTCCTTAAGCCTAAGGGCTGCGTCACCCCAGACCTGGGTCTACCAAAGCCTAAGGGATGGGGCGTACCAAGCCTGGTTCTCCCTAAGCCTAACGGCTGAGGGCGCCCCAGGCCTTGGGCTCCCAACGCCTAAGGGCTGGGGTTCCCAATGCTTAAGGGCTGTGATACCCCAGGCTAGGGCCTCCCAAAGCGTAAGGGCTGGGGCGCCCCAGGCCTGGGACTCCCTATGCCTAAGGGCCCTGGCGCCCCAGATCTGGGTCTCCCTAAGCCTATGGGCTCGGCGCCCCAACCTGGGGTTCCCTAAGCCTAAGGGTTAGGGCGCCCCAGATCTGGGGCTCCCAAAGCCTATGGGCTCGGCGCCCCAACCTGGGGTTCCCTATGCCTAAGGGTTCTGGCGCCACAGGTCTGGGGCTCCCTAAGCCTAAGGGCTGGGGTTCCCAAAGTTTAAGGGCTGTGATGCCCCAGGCTAGGGACTCCCAAAGCCTAAGGGCTGGGACGCCCCAGGACTGGGGCTCCCAAAGCCTAAGGGCTATGGGGCCACAGGCCTGGGGCTCCCAAAGCCTAAGGGCTGGGGTTCCCAAAGCTTAAGGGCTGGGGAACCCCAAGCCTGGGTCTCCAAAAGCCTAAGGGCTGCGGCTCCCCAAGTCTGGGGCGCCCTAAGCCTAAGGGCTCGGGCGCCCCAGGTCAGGGGCTCCCAATCCATAAGGGCTGGGGTGCCCTAGTTCTTGTGCTCCCTAAGCCTAAGGACTGGGGCGCCCCAGGCCTGGGGCTCCCTAAGCCTAAGGGCTGGGTGCCCCAGGCCTGGGGCTCCCAAAGCCTAAGGGCTCGGGCGCCCAGGCCTGGGGCTTCCTATGCCTAAGTGTCCTGGCGCCCCTGGTCTGGGGCTCCCTAAGCCTAAGGGCTAGGGGGAACCATGCCTTGGGCTCCCAAAACCTAATGGCTGGGGTTCCCAAAGCTTAAGGGCTGGTGAGCCCTAGGCCTGGGGCTTCCAAAGCACAAGGGCTGGTGCACCCCAGGCCTGTGTCTCCCAAAGCCTAAGGGCTGGGGGGCCCAAAGCTTGGGGCTCTCTAGCCTAAGGGCTGGGGCGCCCCAGGACTGTGGCTTCCTAAGCCTAAGGGCAGGGGTGCCCTAGCCTTGGGGCTCCCTAAGCCTAAGGGCTAGGGTGCCCCGGGCCTGGGGATCCCTAAGCCTAACGGCTGGGGCGCCCCTGTTCTGGGGCTCCTAAACCTAAAGGATGGGGTGCCCCAGGCCTGGGGCTCCCAAAGCCTAAGGGCTGGGGCGCCCCAGCCTGAGGCTCCCAAGCCTAAGGGCTCGAGCGCCCCAACCTGGGGCTCCCTATGCCTAAGTGTTCTGGCGCCCCGGTCTGGGGCTCCCTAAACCTAAGGGCTGCAGCACCCCAGACCTGGGTCTACCAAAGCCTAAGGGCTGGGGAGCCCCAAGACTGGGGCTCCCAAAGCCTAAGGGCTGGGCGCCCCAGGCCAGGGGCTCCCAAAGCCTAAGGGCTGGGGCGCCCCAAGACTGAGGGTCCCAAAGCCTAACGGCTGGGGTGCCCCAGGCCTGGGGCTCCCTATGACTAAGGGCTGGGTGCCCCAGGCAGGGGCTCCCAAAACCTAAGGGCTGGGGTGCCCCAAGACTGTGGGTCCCAAAGCCTAACGGCTGGGGTGCCCCAGGTCTGGGGCTCCCTAAGCCTAAGGGCTAGGGGCCCACACCTGGGGCTCCCAAAACCTAACGACTGGGTGCCCCAGGCCTGGGGCTCCCAAAGCCTAAGGGCTGGGGTTCCCAAAGCTTAAAGGCTGGGGAGCCCTAGGCCTGGGGCTCCCAAAGCCTAAGGGCTGGGGCGCCCCAGGACTCGGGCTTCCTAATCCTAAGGGCTAGGGCGCCCCAGGCCTGTGGCTCCCAAAGCCTAAGGGTTCTGGCGCCACAGGTCTGGGGCTTCCTAAGCCTAAGGGCTGGGCGCCCCAGGCCTGTGGCTCCCAAAGCCTAAGGGCTGGGGTTCCCAAAGTTTAAGGGCTGTGATGCCCCAGGCTAGGGACTCCCAAAGCCTAAGGGCTGGGATGCCCCAGGACTGGGGCTCCCAAAGCCTAAGGGCTACGGGGCCCCAGGCCTGGGGCTCCCAAAGCCTAAGGGCTGGGGTTCCCTAATCCTAAGGCCTGGGTCGCCCCAGGCCTGGGGTTCCCAAAGCCTAAGAGCAGGGGCGCCCCATGCCGGTGGCTCCCAAAGTCTAAGGGCTGGGGCGCCCCAGGCCAGGGGCTCTCAACGATTAATGTCTGGGGCGCCCCAGGCCCGGGGCTCCCTAAACCTAAGTGTGGGTGCCCCAGGTCTGGGTCTCCCTAAGCCTAAGGGCTGGTGCGCCCAGGTCTGGGGCTCCCTATGCCTAAGTGCTGGGGTGACCTAGGCTTGGGGCTCCCTAAGTCCAAGGGGGTGGCACCCCAGGCCTGGGGCTCCCTAACCCTAAGGGCTGGGGCGCCCCAGTTGGGGCTCCTTAAGCCTAAGGGCTGGGGCGCCCCAGGCCTGGGGCTCACTAAGCTTAAGGGAGGGGGGGCCCCAGCCTGGGGCAACCTAAGCCTAAAGGCAGGGGGGCCCTAGGCCTGGTGCTCCCAAAGTCTAAGGGCTGGGGCTACCAAAGACTAAGGGCTGGGGCGCCCAGGTCTGGGTCTCGCTAAACCTATGGGCAGGGGCGCCCCAGGCCTGGGGCTCCCTATCCCTAAGGGCTGGGGTGCCCTAGCCTTGGGGCTCCCTAAGCCTAAGGGCTAGGGTGCCCCGGGCCTGGGGCTCCCTAAGCCTAACGGCGGGGGCGCCCCAAGCCTGGGGCTCTCTATGCCTAAAGGTTCAGGCGCCGCAGGCCAGGGGCTCCCCAAGACTAAGGGCTGGGGCACCCCAGGCCTGGGGCTCCCAAAGCCTAAGGGCTAGGGCGTCCCAGGCCTTTGACCCCCAAAGCATAAGGACTGGGTCACCGCAGGCCTGGGCCTCCCTAAGCCTAAGGGCTGGGGCACCCCAGGCCTGGTGCTCCCTAAGCCTAAGGTATGTGGGACCCCAGGCCGGGAGTGCCCTAAGCCTAAGGGCAGGGGCGCCCCTGGTCTGGGGCTCCTAAACCTAAGGGCTGGGGTGCCCCAGGCCTGGGGCTCCCATAGCCTAAGGGCTGGGGCGCCCCAGGCCAGAGGCTCCCAAGCCTAAGGGCTCGAGCGCCCCAGGCCGGGGCTCCCTAAGCCTAAGGGCTGCGTCACCCCAGACCTGGGTCTACCAAAGCCTAAGGGCTGGGGAGCCCCAAGCCTAAGGGCTGGGGCGCCCCAAGACTGTGGGTCCCAAAGCCTAACGGCTGGGGTGCCCCAGCCTGTGGCTCCCTAAGCCTAAGGGCTGGGTGCCCCAGGTCTGGGGCTCCCAAAACCTAAGGGCTCGGGCGCCCCAGGGCTGGGTCTTCCTATGCCTAAGTGTTCTGGCGCCACAGGTCTGGGCTCCCTAAGCCTAAGGGCTAGGGGGCCACAGGCCTGGGGCTCCCAAAGCCTAACGACTGGGCGCCCCAGGCCTGGGGCTCCCAAAGCCTAAGGGCTTGGGTTCCCAAAGCTTAAAGGCTGGGGAGCCCTAGGGCTGGGGCTCCCAAAGCCTAAGGGCTGGGGCGCCCCAGACCTAAGATCTGGTGTGCCCCCGTCCTGGGGCTCCTTAAGGCTAAGGGCCTGGGCGCCCCAGGTCTGGGGCTCCCAAAGCCTAAGGGCTAGGGCGTCCCAGGCCTGTGGCTCCCAAAGCCTAAGGGCTGGGGTGCCCCAGGTCTGGAGCTCCCCAAGCCTAAGGGCTAGGGCGCCCCAGGCCTGGTGCTCCCTAAGCCTAAGGTATGTGGGACCCCAGGCCTGGGGCTCCCAAACCTAAGGGCTGGGGCGCCCCAGGCCTGAGGCTCCCAATCCTAAGGGCTCGAGCGCCCCAGGCCGGGGCTCCCTATGCCTAAGTGTTCTGGCGCCCCAGGTCTGGGGCTCCCTAAGCCTAAGGGTTGCGTCACCCCAGACCTGGGTCTACCAAAGCCTAAGGGCTGGGGAGCCCCAAGCCCGGGGCTCCCAAAGCCTAAGGGCTGGGCGCCCCAGGCCTGGGGCTCCCAAAGCCTAAGGGCTGGGGCTCCCAATGCCTAAGGGCTGGGGCGCCCCAAGATTGTGGGTCCCAAAGCCTAACAGCTGGGGTGCCCCAGGTCTGGGGCTCCCTAAGCCTAAGGGCTGGGTGCCCCAGGCCTGGGGCTCCCAAAGCCTAAGGGCTCGGGTGCCCCAGGGCTGGGTCTCCCTATGCCTAAGAGTTCTGGCGCCACAGGTCTGGGCTCCCTAAGCCTAAGGGCTAGGGGGCCACAGGCCTGGGGCTCCCAAAGCCTAACGACTGGGCGCCCCAGGCCTGGGGCTCCCAAAGCCTAAGGGCTGGGGCGCCCCAGACCTAAGATCTGGTGTTCCCCCGTCCTGGGGCTCCTTAAGCCTAAGGGCTGCGTCACCCCAGACCTGGGTCTACCAAAGCCTAAGGGATGGGGCGTACCAAGCCTGGTTCTCCCTAAGCCTAACGGCTGAGGGCGCCCCAGGCCTTGGGCTCCCAACGCCTAAGGGCTGGGGTTCCCAATGCTTAAGGGCTGTGATACCCCAGGCTAGGGCCTCCCAAAGCGTAAGGGCTGGGGCGCCCCAGGCCTGGGACTCCCTATGCCTAAGGGCCCTGGCGCCCCAGATCTGGGTCTCCCTAAGCCTATGGGCTCGGCGCCCCAACCTGGGGTTCCCTAAGCCTAAGGGTTAGGGCGCCCCAGATCTGGGGCTCCCAAAGCCTATGGGCTCGGCGCCCCAACCTGGGGTTCCCTATGCCTAAGGGTTCTGGCGCCACAGGTCTGGGGCTCCCTAAGCCTAAGGGCTGGGGTTCCCAAAGTTTAAGGGCTGTGATGCCCCAGGCTAGGGACTCCCAAAGCCTAAGGGCTGGGACGCCCCAGGACTGGGGCTCCCAAAGCCTAAGGGCTATGGGGCCACAGGCCTGGGGCTCCCAAAGCCTAAGGGCTGGGGTTCCCAAAGCTTAAGGGCTGGGGAACCCCAAGCCTGGGTCTCCAAAAGCCTAAGGGCTGCGGCTCCCCAAGTCTGGGGCGCCCTAAGCCTAAGGGCTCGGGCGCCCCAGGTCAGGGGCTCCCAATCCATAAGGGCTGGGGTGCCCTAGTTCTTGTGCTCCCTAAGCCTAAGGACTGGGGCGCCCCAGGCCTGGGGCTCCCTAAGCCTAAGGGCTGGGTGCCCCAGGCCTGGGGCTCCCAAAGCCTAAGGGCTCGGGCGCCCAGGCCTGGGGCTTCCTATGCCTAAGTGTCCTGGCGCCCCTGGTCTGGGGCTCCCTAAGCCTAAGGGCTAGGGGGAACCATGCCTTGGGCTCCCAAAACCTAATGGCTGGGGTTCCCAAAGCTTAAGGGCTGGTGAGCCCTAGGCCTGGGGCTTCCAAAGCACAAGGGCTGGTGCACCCCAGGCCTGTGTCTCCCAAAGCCTAAGGGCTGGGGGGCCCAAAGCTTGGGGCTCTCTAGCCTAAGGGCTGGGGCGCCCCAGGACTGTGGCTTCCTAAGCCTAAGGGCAGGGGTGCCCTAGCCTTGGGGCTCCCTAAGCCTAAGGGCTAGGGTGCCCCGGGCCTGGGGATCCCTAAGCCTAACGGCTGGGGCGCCCCTGTTCTGGGGCTCCTAAACCTAAAGGATGGGGTGCCCCAGGCCTGGGGCTCCCAAAGCCTAAGGGCTGGGGCGCCCCAGCCTGAGGCTCCCAAGCCTAAGGGCTCGAGCGCCCCAACCTGGGGCTCCCTATGCCTAAGTGTTCTGGCGCCCCGGTCTGGGGCTCCCTAAACCTAAGGGCTGCAGCACCCCAGACCTGGGTCTACCAAAGCCTAAGGGCTGGGGAGCCCCAAGACTGGGGCTCCCAAAGCCTAAGGGCTGGGCGCCCCAGGCCAGGGGCTCCCAAAGCCTAAGGGCTGGGGCGCCCCAAGACTGAGGGTCCCAAAGCCTAACGGCTGGGGTGCCCCAGGCCTGGGGCTCCCTATGACTAAGGGCTGGGTGCCCCAGGCAGGGGCTCCCAAAACCTAAGGGCTGGGGTGCCCCAAGACTGTGGGTCCCAAAGCCTAACGGCTGGGGTGCCCCAGGTCTGGGGCTCCCTAAGCCTAAGGGGTAGGGGCCCACACCTGGGGCTCCCAAAACCTAACGACTGGGTGCCCCAGGCCTGGGGCTCCCAAAGCCTAAGGGCTGGGGTTCCCAAAGCTTAAAGGCTGGGGAGCCCTAGGCCTGGGGCTCCCAAAGCCTAAGGGCTGGGGCGCCCCAGGACTCGGGCTTCCTAATCCTAAGGGCTAGGGCGCCCCAGGCCTGTGGCTCCCAAAGCCTAAGGGTTCTGGCGCCACAGGTCTGGGGCTTCCTAAGCCTAAGGGCTGGGCGCCCCAGGCCTGTGGCTCCCAAAGCCTAAGGGCTGGGGTTCCCAAAGTTTAAGGGCTGTGATGCCCCAGGCTAGGGACTCCCAAAGCCTAAGGGCTGGGATGCCCCAGGACTGGGGCTCCCAAAGCCTAAGGGCTACGGGGCCCCAGGCCTGGGGCTCCCAAAGCCTAAGGGCTGGGGTTCCCTAATCCTAAGGCCTGGGTCGCCCCAGGCCTGGGGTTCCCAAAGCCTAAGAGCAGGGGCGCCCCATGCCGGTGGCTCCCAAAGTCTAAGGGCTGGGGCGCCCCAGGCCAGGGGCTCTCAACGATTAATGTCTGGGGCGCCCCAGGCCCGGGGCTCCCTAAACCTAAGTGTGGGTGCCCCAGGTCTGGGTCTCCCTAAGCCTAAGGGCTGGTGCGCCCAGGTCTGGGGCTCCCTATGCCTAAGTGCTGGGGTGACCTAGGCTTGGGGCTCCCTAAGTCCAAGGGGGTGGCACCCCAGGCCTGGGGCTCCCTAACCCTAAGGGCTGGGGCGCCCCAGTTGGGGCTCCTTAAGCCTAAGGGCTGGGGCGCCCCAGGCCTGGGGCTCACTAAGCTTAAGGGAGGGGGGGCCCCAGCCTGGGGCAACCTAAGCCTAAAGGCAGGGGGGCCCTAGGCCTGGTGCTCCCAAAGTCTAAGGGCTGGGGCTACCAAAGACTAAGGGCTGGGGCGCCCAGGTCTGGGTCTCGCTAAACCTATGGGCAGGGGCGCCCCAGGCCTGGGGCTCCCTATCCCTAAGGGCTGGGGTGCCCTAGCCTTGGGGCTCCCTAAGCCTAAGGGCTAGGGTGCTCCGGGCCTGGGGCTCCCTAAGCCTAACGGCGGGGGCGCCCCAAGCCTGGGGCTCTCTATGCCTAAAGGTTCAGGCGCCGCAGGCCAGGGGCTCCCCAAGACTAAGGGCTGGGGCACCCCAGGCCTGGGGCTCCCAAAGCCTAAGGGCTAGGGCGTCCCAGGCCTTTGACCCCCAAAGCATAAGGACTGGGTCACCGCAGGCCTGGGCCTCCCTAAGCCTAAGGGCTGGGGCACCCCAGGCCTGGTGCTCCCTAAGCCTAAGGTATGTGGGACCCCAGGCCGGGAGTGCCCTAAGCCTAAGGGCAGGGGCGCCCCTGGTCTGGGGCTCCTAAACCTAAGGGCTGGGGTGCCCCAGGCCTGGGGCTCCCATAGCCTAAGGGCTGGGGCGCCCCAGGCCAGAGGCTCCCAAGCCTAAGGGCTCGAGCGCCCCAGGCCGGGGCTCCCTAAGCCTAAGGGCTGCGTCACCCCAGACCTGGGTCTACCAAAGCCTAAGGGCTGGGGAGCCCCAAGCCTAAGGGCTGGGGCGCCCCAAGACTGTGGGTCCCAAAGCCTAACGGCTGGGGTGCCCCAGCCTGTGGCTCCCTAAGCCTAAGGGCTGGGTGCCCCAGGTCTGGGGCTCCCAAAACCTAAGGGCTCGGGCGCCCCAGGGCTGGGTCTTCCTATGCCTAAGTGTTCTGGCGCCACAGGTCTGGGCTCCCTAAGCCTAAGGGCTAGGGGGCCACAGGCCTGGGGCTCCCAAAGCCTAACGACTGGGCGCCCCAGGCCTGGGGCTCCCAAAGCCTAAGGGCTTGGGTTCCCAAAGCTTAAAGGCTGGGGAGCCCTAGGGCTGGGGCTCCCAAAGCCTAAGGGCTGGGGCGCCCCAGACCTAAGATCTGGTGTGCCCCCGTCCTGGGGCTCCTTAAGGCTAAGGGCCTGGGCGCCCCAGGTCTGGGGCTCCCAAAGCCTAAGGGCTAGGGCGTCCCAGGCCTGTGGCTCCCAAAGCCTAAGGGCTGGGGTGCCCCAGGTCTGGAGCTCCCCAAGCCTAAGGGCTAGGGCGCCCCAGGCCTGGTGCTCCCTAAGCCTAAGGTATGTGGGACCCCAGGCCTGGGGCTCCCAAACCTAAGGGCTGGGGCGCCCCAGGCCTGAGGCTCCCAATCCTAAGGGCTCGAGCGCCCCAGGCCGGGGCTCCCTATGCCTAAGTGTTCTGGCGCCCCAGGTCTGGGGCTCCCTAAGCCTAAGGGTTGCGTCACCCCAGACCTGGGTCTACCAAAGCCTAAGGGCTGGGGAGCCCCAAGCCCGGGGCTCCCAAAGCCTAAGGGCTGGGCGCCCCAGGCCTGGGGCTCCCAAAGCCTAAGGGCTGGGGCTCCCAATGCCTAAGGGCTGGGGCGCCCCAAGATTGTGGGTCCCAAAGCCTAACAGCTGGGGTGCCCCAGGTCTGGGGCTCCCTAAGCCTAAGGGCTGGGTGCCCCAGGCCTGGGGCTCCCAAAGCCTAAGGGCTCGGGTGCCCCAGGGCTGGGTCTCCCTATGCCTAAGAGTTCTGGCGCCACAGGTCTGGGCTCCCTAAGCCTAAGGGCTAGGGGGCCACAGGCCTGGGGCTCCCAAAGCCTAACGACTGGGCGCCCCAGGCCTGGGGCTCCCAAAGCCTAAGGGCTGGGGCGCCCCAGACCTAAGATCTGGTGTTCCCCCGTCCTGGGGCTCCTTAAGCCTAAGGGCTGTGTCACCCCAGACCTGGGTCTACCAAAGCCTAAGGGATGGGGCGTACCAAGCCTGGTTCTCCCTAAGCCTAACGGCTGAGGGCGCCCCAGGCCTTGGGCTCCCAACGCCTAAGGGCTGGGGTTCCCAATGCTTAAGGGCTGTGATACCCCAGGCTAGGGCCTCCCAAAGCGTAAGGGCTGGGGCGCCCCAGGCCTGGGACTCCCTATGCCTAAGGGCCCTGGCGCCCCAGATCTGGGTCTCCCTAAGCCTATGGGCTCGGCGCCCCAACCTGGGGTTCCCTAAGCCTAAGGGTTAGGGCGCCCCAGATTTGGGGCTCCCAAAGCCTATGGGCTCGGCGCCCCAACCTGGGGTTCCCTATGCCTAAGGGTTCTGGCGCCACAGGTCTGGGGCTCCCTAAGCCTAAGGGCTGGGGTTCCCAAAGTTTAAGGGCTGTGATGCCCCAGGCTAGGGACTCCCAAAGCCTAAGGGCTGGGACGCCCCAGGACTGGGGCTCCCAAAGCCTAAGGGCTACGGGGCCACAGGCCTGGGGCTCCCAAAGCCTAAGGGCTGGGATTCCCAAAGCTTAAGGGCTGGGGAACCCCAAGCCTGGGTCTCCAAAAGCCTAAGGGCTGCGGCTCCCCAAGTCTGGGGCGCCCTAAGCCTAAGGGCTCGGGCGCCCCAGGTCAGGGGCTCCCAATCCATAAGGGCTGGGGTGCCCTAGTTCTTGTGCTCCCTAAGCCTAAGGACTGGGGCGCCCCAGGCCTGGGGCTCCCTAAGCCTAAGGGCTGGGTGCCCCAGGCCTGGGGCTCCCAAAGCCTAAGGGCTCGGGCGCCCAGGCCTGGGGCTTCCTATGCCTAAGTGTCCTGGCGCCCCTGGTCTGGGGCTCCCTAAGCCTAAGGGCTAGGGGGAACCATGCCTTGGGCTCCCAAAACCTAATGGCTGGGGTTCCCAAAGCTTAAGGGCTGGTGAGCCCTAGGCCTGGGGCTTCCAAAGCACAAGGGCTGGTGCACCCCAGGCCTGGGTCTCCCAAAGCCTAAGGGCTGGGGGGCCCAAAGCTTGGGGCTCTCTAGCCTAAGGGCTGGGGCGCCCCAGGACTGTGGCTTCCTAAGCCTAAGGGCAGGGGTGCCCTAGCCTTGGGGCTCCCTAAGCCTAAGGGCTAGGGTGCCCCGGGCCTGGGGATCCCTAAGCCTAACGGCTGGGACGCCCCTGTTCTGGGGCTCCTAAACCTAAGGGATGGGGTGCCCCAGGCCTGGGGCTCCCAAAGCCTAAGGGCTGGGGCGCCCCAGCCTGAGGCTCCCAAGCCTAAGGGCTCGAGCGCCCCAACCTGGGGCTCCCTATTCCTAAGTGTTCTGGCGCCCCGGTCTGGGGCTCCCTAAACCTAAGGGCTGCAGCACCCCAGACCTGGGTCTACCAAAGCCTAAGGGCTGGGGAGCCCCAAGACTGGGGCTCCCAAAGCCTAAGGGCTGGGGCGCCCAAGACTGAGGTTCCCAAAGCCTAACGGCTGGGGTGCCCCAGGCCTGGGGCTCCCTATGACTAATGGCTGGGTGCCCCAGGCATGGGGCTCCCAAAGCCTAAGGGCTGGGGTGCCCCAAGACTGTGGGTCCCAAAGCCTAACGGCTGGGGTGCCCCAGGTCTGGGGCTCCCTAAGCCTAAGGGCTGGGTGCCCCAGGCTTGGGTCTCCCAAAGCCTAAGGGCTCGGGCGCCCCAGGGCTGGGGCTCCCTATGCCTAAGTGTTCTGGCGCCCCAGGTCTGGGGCTCCCTAAGCCTAAGGGCTAGGGGCCCACAGGCTTGGATCTCCCAAAACCTAACGACTGGGTGCCCCAGGCCTGGGGCTCCCAAAGCCTAAGGGCTGGGGTTCCCAAAGCTTAAAGCTGGGGAGCCCTAGGCCTGGGGCTCCCAAAGCCTAAGGGCTGGGGCGCCCCAGGACTCGGGCTTCCTAATCCTAAGGGCTAGGGCGCCCCAGGCCTGTGGCTCCCAAAGCCTAAGGGTTCTGGCGCCACAGGTCTGGGGCTTCCTAAGCCTAAGGGCTGGGCGCCCCAGGCCTGTGGCTCCCAAAGCCTAAGGGCTGGGGTTCCCAAAGTTTAAGGGCTGTGATGCCCCAGGCTAGGGACTCCCAAAGCCTAAGGGCTGGGATGCCCCAGGACTGGGGCTCCCAAAGCCTAAGGGCTACGGGGCCCCAGGCCTGGGGCTCCCAAAGCCAAAGGGCTGGGGTTCCCTAAGCCTAATGGCTGGGTCCCCCCAGGCCTGGGGATCCCAAAGCCTAAGAGCAGGGGCGCCCCATGCCGGTGGCTCCCAAAGTCTAAGGGCTGGGGCGCCCCAGGCCAGGGGCTCTCAAAAATTAATGTCTGGGGCGCCCCAGGCCCGGGGCTCCCTAAACCTAAGTGTGGGTGCCCCAGGTCTGGGTCTCCCTAAGCCTAAGGGCTGGTGCGCCCAGGCCTGGGGCTCCCTATGCCTAAGTGCTGGGGCGCCCTAGGCTTGGGGCTCCCTAAGTCCAAGGGGGTGGCACCCCAGGCCTGGGGCTCCCTAAGCCTAAGGGCTCGGGCGCCCCAGTTGGGGCTCCTTAAGCCTAAGGGCTGGGGCACCCCAGGCCTGGGGCTCACTAAGCCTAAGGGCGGGGGGGCCCCAGCCTGGGGCAACCTAAGCCTAAAGGCAGGGGGGCCCTAGGCCTGGTGCTCCCAAAGTCTAAGGGCTGGGGCTACCAAAGACTAAGGGCTGGGGCGCCCCAGGTCTGGGTCTCGCTAAACTTATGGGCAGGGGCGCCCCAGGCCTGGGGCTCCCTATGCCTAAGGGCTGGGGTGCCCTAGCCTTGGGGCTCCCTAAGCCTAAGGGCTAGGGAGCCCCGGGCCTGGGGCTCCCCAAGCCTAACGGCGGGGGCGCCCCAAGCCTGGGGCTCTCTATGCCTAAAGGTTCAGGCGCCCCAGGTCTGGGGCTCCCTAAGCCTAAGGGCAGGGTGCCCCAGGCCTGGGGCTCCCAAAGCCTAAGGGCTCGGGCGCCCACCTGGGGCTTCCTATGCCTAAGTGTTCTGGCGCCCCAGGTCTGGGGCTCCCTAACCCTAAGGGCTAAAGGGGCCCCATGCCTGGTACTCCCAAAACCTAATGGCTGCGGTTCCCAAAGCTTAAGTGCTGGGGAGACCTAGGCCTGGGGCTTCCAAAGCATAAGGGCTGGGGCACCCCAAGCCTGGGTCTCCCAAAGCCTAAGGGCTGGGGGGCCCAATGCTTGGGGCTCTCTAGCCTAAGGGCTGGGGCGCCCCAGGACTGTGGCTTCCTAAGCCTAAGGCCTGGGGCGCCAGAGGCCAGGGGCTCCCAAAGCCTAAGGCCTAGGCGCCGCAGGCCAGGGGCTCCCCAAGCCTAAGGATGGGGCACCCCAGGCATGGGGCTCCCTAAGCCTAAGGGTTAGGGCGCCCCAGACCTAAGATTTGAGGCGCCCAAGGAATGGGGCTCCCTAAGCCTAAGGGCTGTGGCGCCCCAGGTTTGGGGCTCCCAAAGCCTAAGGGCTAGGGCGTCCCAGGCCTTTGACCCCCAAAGCATAAGGGCTGGGTCGCCGCAGGCCTGGGCCTCCCTAAGCCTAAGGGCTGGGGCACCCCAGGCCTGGTGCTCCCTAAACCTAAGGTATGTGGGACCCCAGGGCGGGAGCGCCCTAAGCCTAAGGGCAGGGGCGCCCCTGGTCTGGGGCTCCTAAACCTAAGGGCTGGGGTGCCCCAGGCCTGGGGCTCCCAAAGCCTAAGGGCTGGGGCGCCCCAGGCCTGAGGCTCCCAAGCCTAAGGGCTCGAGCGCCCCAGGCCGGGGCTCCCTATGCCTAAGTGTTCTGGCGCCCCAGGTCTGGGGCTCCCTAAGGCTAAGGGCTGCGTCACCCCAGACCTGGGTCTACCAAAGCCTAAGGGCTGGGGAGCCCCAAGCCTGGGGCTTCCAAAGCCTAAGGGCTGGGCTCCCCAGCCCTGGGGCTCCCAAAACCTAAGGGCTGGGGCTCCCAAAGGCTAAGGGCTGGGGCGCCCCAAGACTGTGAGTCCCAAAGCCTAACGGCTGGGGTGCCCCAGCCTGTGGCTCCCTATGACTAAGGGCTGGGTGCCCCAGGCATGGGGCTCCCAAAGCCTAAGGGCTGGGGCGCCCCAAGACTGTGGGTCCCAAAGCCTAACGGCTGGGGTGCCCCAGGTCTGGGGCTCCCTAAGCCTAAGGGCTGGGTGCCCCAGGTCTGGGGCTCCCAAAGCCTAAGGGCTCGGGCGCCCCAGGGCTGGGTCTCCCTATGCCTAAGTGTTCTGGCGCCACAGGTCTGGGCTCCCTAAGCCTAAGGGCTAGGGGGCCACAGGCCTGGGGCTCCCAAAGCCTAACGCAGGGCGCCCCAGGCCTGGGGCTCCCAAAGCCTAAGGGCTTGGGTTCCCAAAGCTTAAAGGCTGGGGAGCCCTAGGGCTGGGGCTCCCAAAGCCTAAGGGCTGGGGCGCCCCAGACCTAAGATCTGGTGTGCCCCCTTCCTGGGGCTCCTTAAGGCTAAGGGCCTGGGCGCCCCAGGTCTGGGGCTCCCAAAGCCTAAGGGCTAGGGCGCCCCAGGCCTGTGGCTCCCGAAGCCTAAGGGCTGGGGTGCCCCAGGTCTGGAGCTCCCCAAGCCTAAGGGCTAGGGCGCCCCAGGCCTGGTGCTCCCTAAGCCTAAGGTATGTGGGACCCCAGGCCTGGGGCTCCCAAAGCCTAAGGGCTGGGGCGCCCCAGGCCTGAGGCTCCCAACCCTAAGGGCTCGAGCGCCCAAGGCCGGGGCTCCCTATGCCTAAGTGTTCTGGCGCCACAGGTCTGGCCTCCCTAAGTCTAAGGGCTAGGGGGCCACAGGCCTGGGGCTCCCAAAGCCTAACGACTCGGCGCCCCAGGCCTGGGGCTCCCAAAGCCTAAGGGCTGGGGCGCCCCAGACCTAAGATCTGGTGTTCCCCCGTCCTGGGGCTCCTTAAGGCTAAGGGCCTTGGCGCCACAGGTCTGGGGCTCCCAAAGCCTAACGGCTAGGGCGCCCCAGGCCTGTGGCTCCCAAAGCCTAAGGGCTGGGGTGCCCCAGGTCTGGAGCTCCCCAAGCCTAAGGGCTAGGGCGCCCCAGGCCTGTGGCTCCCAAAGCCTAAGGGCTGAGCGCCCAAGCCTAGGGCTTCAAAAGCCTAAGGGATGGGGCGTACCAAGCCTGGTTGTCCCTAAGCCTAACGGCTGAGGGCGCCCCAGGCCTTGGGCTCCCAACGCCTAAGGGCTGGGGTTCCCAATGCTTAAAGGCTGTGATACCCCAGGCTAGGGCCTCCCAAAGCGTAAGGGCTGGGGCGCCCAGGCCTGGGACTCCCTATGCCTAAGGGCCCTGGCGCCCCAGATCTTGGTCTCCCTAAGCCTAAAGGCTGGGGCAACCCAGGCTTGGGGCTCCCTAAAACTAAGGGCTGGGGCACCCCAGGGCTGGGTCTTCCTATGCCTATGTGCTCGGCGCCCCAACCTGGGGTTCCCTATGCCTAAGAGTTCTGGCGCCACAGGTCTGGGGCTCCCTAAGCCTAAGGGCTGGGGTTCCCAAAGTTTAAGGGCTGTGATGCCCCAGGCTAGGGACTCCCAAAGCCTAAGGGCTGGGACGCCCCAGGACTGGGGCTCCCAAAGCCTAAGGTCTACGGGGCCACAGGCCTGGGGCTCCCAAAGCCTAAGGGCTGGGGTTCCCAAAGCTTAAGGGCTGGGGAACCCCAAGCCTGGGTCTCCAAAAGCCTAAGGGCTGCGGCTCCCCAAGTCTGGGGCGCCCTAAGCCTAAGGGCTCAGGCGCCCCAGGTCAGGGGCTCCCAATCCCTAAGGGCTGGGGTGCCCTCGTTCTTGTGCTCCCTAAGCTTAAGGACTGGGGCGCCCCAGGCCTGGGGCTCCCTAAGCCTAAGGGCTGGGTGCCCCAGGCCTGGGTCTCCCAAAGCCTAAGGGCTCGGGCGCCCAGGCCTGGGGCTTCCTATGCCTAAGTGTTCTGGCACCCCTGGTCTGGGGCTCCCTAAGCCTAAGGGCTAGGGGGAACCATGCCTTGGGCTCCCAAAACCTAATGGCTGGGGTTCCCAAAGCTTAAGGCTGGTGAGCCCTAGGCCTGGTGCTTCCAAAGCATAAGGGCTGGTGCACCCCAGGCCTGGGTCTCCCAAAGCCTAAGGGCTGGGGGGCCCAAAGCTTGGGGCTCTCTAGCCTAAGGGCTGGGGTGCCCCAGGACTGTGGCTTCCTAAGCCTAAGGGCAGGGGTGCCCTAGCCTTGGGGCTCCCTAAGCCTAAGGGCTAGGGTGCCCCGGGCCTGGGGATCCCTAAGCCTAACGGCTGGGGCGCCCCTGTTCTGGGGCTCCTAAACCTAAGGGATGGGGTGCCCCAGGCCTGGGGCTCCCAAAGCCTAAGGGCTGGGGCGCCCCAGCCTGAGGCTCCCAAGCCTAAGGGCTCGAGCGCCCCAACCTGGGGCTCCCTATGCCTAAATGTTCTGGCGCCCCGGTCTGGGGCTCCCTAAGCCTAAGTGCTGCAGCACCCCAGACCTGGGTCTACCAAAGCCTAAGGGCTGGGGAGCCCCAAGACTGGGGCTCCCAAAGCCTAAGGGCTGGGCACCCCAGGCCAGGGCTCCCAAAGCCTAAGGGCTGGGGCGCCCCAAGACTGAGGGTCCCAAAGCCTAACGGCTGGGGTGCCCCAGGCCTGGGGCTCCCTATGACTAAGGGCTGGGTGCCCCAGGCATGGGGCTCCCAAAGCCTAAGGGCTGGGGTGCCCCAAGACTGTGGGTCCCAAAGCCTAACGGCTGGGGTGCCCCATGTCTGTAGCTCCCCATGCCTAAGGGCTAGGGGGCCCCAGGCCTGGGGCTCCCAAAGCCTAAGGGCTGGGCGCCCCAGGCCTGGGGCTCCAAAGCCTAAGGGCTGGGGCACACCAAGCCTGGTTCTCCCTAAGCCTAACAGCTGAGGGCGCCCCAGACCTGGGGCTCCCTATGCCTAAGGGTTCTGGCGCCGCAGGAATGGGGCTCCCTAAGCCTTAGTGCTAGGCGCCCCAGCCTTGGGCTCCCAACGCCTAAGGGCTGGGGTGCCCAAAGCTTAAGGGCTGTGATGCCCCAGGCTAGGGGCTCCCAAAGCCTAAGGGCAGGGGCTCCCCAGGCCTGGGGCTCCATATGCCTAAGGGTTCTGGCGCCACAGGTCTGGGGCTCCCAAAACCTAAGGGCTGGGCACCTCAGGCCTGTGGCTCCCAAAGCCTAAGGGCTGGGGTTCCCAAAGTTTAAGGGCTGTGATGCCCCAGGCTAGGGATTCCCAAAGCCTAAGGGCTGGGACGCCCCAGGACTGGAGCTCCCAAAGCCTAAGGGCTAGGGCGCCCCAGGGCTGGGGCTCCCAACGCCTAAGGGTTGGGGCGCCCCAGGCCTGGGGCTCCCTATGCCTAAGGGCTTTGGCGCCCCAGGTCTGCGGCTCACTAAGCCTAAAGGCTGGGGCAACGCAGACATGGGGCTCCCTAAAATAAGGGCTAGTGCGCCCCAGGTCTGGATCTCCCTAAACCTAAGGGATGGGGCGCCCCAGATCAGTGGCTCCCTAAGCCTAAGGGTTAAGGGGCCACAGATCTGGGGCTCCCAAAGCCTAATGGCTGGGCGCCCCAGGCCTGGGGCTCCCAAAGCCTAAGGGCTGGGGTTCCCAAAGCTTAAGGTCTAGGGAGCCCCAGGCCAAGGGCTCCCAAAGCCTAAGGGCAGGGGCGCCCCAAGCCTGTTTCTCCCAATGCCTAAGGGATGGGGTGCCCCAGGCCTGGGGCTCCCAAAGTCTAAGGGCTGGGGCGCCCCAGGCCTGGGGTTCCCTAAGCCTAAGGGCCAAGGCGCCCCGGGCCTGGGGCTCCCTATGCCTAACAGCTGGGGCGCCCCAGGCCTGGGGCTCCCTATGCCTAAGGGTTATGGTGCCCCAGGTCTGGGGCTCCCGAAACCCAAGGGCTAGGGGGTCCCAGGCCTGGGACTCCCAAATCCTTAAGGCTGGGCGCCCCAGGCCTGGGGCTCCCAAAGTCTAAGGGCTGGGGTTCCCAAAGCTTAAGGGCTGTGGAGCCCCAGACCTGGGGCTCCCAAAGCCTAAGGGCTGGGGCACCCCAGGCCTGGGTCTCCCAAAGCCTAAGGCTGGGGTGCCCCAAACCTGGGGCTCCCAAAGCCTAAGGTCTGGGGCGACCCAGGACTGGGGCTTCCTAAGCCTAAGGGCTGGGGCGCCCCAGGCCAGGGGCTCCCAAAGCCTAAGGGATATGGTGCCCAGGCCAGGATGTTCCTAAGCCTAAGGGCTGGGGCGCCCCAGGCCAGGGGCTCCCAAAGTCTAAGGGCTGTGGCGCCCCGGGCCAGGGGCTCCCAAAGCCTAAGGGTAGGGGCGCCCCTGGTCTGTGTCTCCCTAAACCTAAGGGCATGGGCGCCTCAGACCTGGGGCTCCCTAAGCTTATGTGCTGGGGCGTCCCAGGCCAGGGGCACCCTAAGCAAAGGGCTGGGGCGCCCCAGGCCTGGGGCTCCCTAACCCTAAGGGATGGGGGGCCCCACGACTGGGGCGCCCTAAGCCTAAGGGCTGGGGCACCCTAGGCCTGGGGCTCCCAAAACCTAAGGTCTGGGGTTCCCAAAGCTTAAGGGCTGTGATGCCCCAGGCAAGGGGATCCCAAAGCCTAAGGGCTGGGGCGCCCCAGGTCTGGGGCTCCCTAAGCCTAAGGGCTGGGGCGCCCCAGACCTAATATCTGGCGTGCCCCTGGCCTGGGGCTCCTTAAGGCTAAGGGCTGGGGCGCCCCAGGTCTGGGGCTCCCAAAGCCTAAGGGCTAGGGCGCCCCAGGCCTGGGGCTCCCACAGCCTAAGGGCTGGGGTACCCCATGCCTGGATCTCCCCAAGCCTAAGGGCTAGGGGGCCCTAGGCCTGGGGCTCCCAAAGCCTAATGGCTGGGGGCCCCAGGCCTGAGGCTCCAAAAGCCTAAGGGCTGGGGCTCACCACCTGGTTCTCTCTAAGCCTAACGGCTGAGGGCACCCCAGCCCTGGGTCTCCCTATGCTTAAGGGCCCTGGCGCCCCAGGTCTGGGGCTCCCTAAGCCTAAAGGCTGGGGCAACCCTGGCTTGGGGCTCCCTAAAACTAAGTGCTGGGGCGCCCCAGATCAGGGGCTCCCTATGCCTAAGGGTTCTGGCGCCACAGGTCTGGGGCTCCCTAAGCCTAAGGGCTGGGCGCCCCAGGCCTGTGTCTCCCAAAGCCTAAAGGCTGGGGTTCCCAAAGCCTAAGGGCTGGGACGCCCCAGGCCTGGAACTCCCAAAGCCTAAGGGCTAGGGCGCCACAGGGCTGGGGCTCCCTATGCCTAAGGGCTGGGGCGCCCCAGGCCTGGGGCCCCCTATGCCTAAGAGCTCTGGCGCCCCAGGTCTGGGGCTCCCTAAGCCTGAAGGCTGGGGCAACCCAGGCCTGGGTCTCCCTATGCCTAAGCGTTCTGGCGCCACAGGTCTGGGGCTCCCTAAGCCTAAGGGCTGGGCGCCTTAGGCCTGTTGCTCCCAAAGCCTAAAGGCTGGGGTTCCCTAAATCTAAGGGCTGGGGCGCCCCAGGTCATGGGCTCCCTAAGCCTAAGGGCTAGAGGGCCCCAGATCTGGGTCTCCCAAAGCCTAAGGGCTGGGCGCCCCAAGTCTGGGGCTCCCGAAGCCTAAGGGCTGGGGTTCCCAAAGCTTAAGTGCTGGGGGGCCCCCGGCCAGGGGCTCCCAAAGCCTAAGGGCTTGGGCGCCCCAAGCCTGTGGCTCCCAAAGCCTAAGGGATGGGGTGCCCCAAGCCTGGGGCTCCCAAAGTCTATGGGCTGGGGCGCCCCCGGCCAGGGGCTCCCAAAGCCTAAGGGCTTGGGCGCGCCAAGCCTGTGGCTCCCAAAGCCTAAGGGATGGGGTGCCCCAGGCCTGGGGCTCCCAAAGTCTATGGGCTAGGGCGCCCGGGCCTGGGGCTCCCTATGCCTAAGGGCTGTGGCGCCCCAGGCCAGGATGTTCCTAAGCCTAAGGGCTGGGGCGCCCCAGGCCAGGGGCTCCCAAAGCTTAAGGGCTGTGGCGCCCCGGGCCAGGGGCTCCCAAAGCCTAAGGGCAGGGGCGCCCCAGGTCTGGGGCTCCCTAAGCCTAAGGGCTGTGGCGCCCCAGGCCTGGGGATCCCAAAGTCTAAGGGCTCGGGTTCCCAAAGCTTAAGTGCTGTGGAGCCCCAGGCCTGGGGCCCCCAAAGCCTAAGGGTGGGGGCACCCCAGGCCTGGGTCTCCCAAATCCTAAGGGCTGGGCGCCCCAGGCCAAGATGTTCCTAAGCCTAAGGGCTGGGGCACCCCAGGCCAAGGGCTCCCAAAGCCTAAGGGCTGTGGCGCCCCAGGCCAGGGACTCCCAAAGCCTAAGGGCTGGGGCGCCCCAGGTCTGGGGCTCCCTAAGCCTAAGGGCTGGGGCTCCCAAGACTAAGGGCTGGGGCGCCCCAGCCCTGGGGCTCCCTAAGCATAAGGGCTTGGGCGCCCCAGGTGTGGGATTCCCTAAAGATAAGGGCTGGGGCGCCCCAGGCCTGGGGATCCCTATGCCTAAGGGCTGGGGCGCCCCATACCTGGGGCTCCCTATGCCTAAGAGCTGGGGCACCCCAGGCCTGGGGCTCCCTAAGCCTAAGGGTTGGGGCGCCCCAGGGCTGGGTCTCCCAAAGCCCAAGGGCTTGGGAACCCAGGCTTAGGGCTCCCTAAGCCTAAGGTCTGGGGCGCCCCAGGCCTAAGATCTGGGGGGCCCGAGGCCTTGGGCTCCCTAAGCCTAAGGGCTAGGGCGCTCCCACTCTGGGGCTCCCAAAGCCTAAGGGCTAGGGTGCCCCAGGCCTGTGGCTCCCAAAGCCTAAGGGCTGGGGCTCCCAAAGCCTATGGGCAGGGGCGCCCCAGGTCTGGGTCTCCCAAAGCCTAACGTCTGGGGTTCCCAGAATTTAAGGGCTGTGATGCCCCAGACTAGGGATTCCCAAAGCCTAAGGGCAGGGGCTCCGCAGGCCTTGGGCTCCCTATGCCGAAGGGTTCTGGCGCCACTGGTCTGGGGCTCCCTAAGCCTAAGGGCTGGGCGCACCAGGCCTGTGGCTCCCAAAGCCTAAGGGCTGGGGTTCCCAAAGTATAAGGGCTGTGATGACACAGGCTAGGGATTCCCAAAGCCTAAGGGCTGGGACGCCCCAGGCCTGGAGCTCCCAAAGCCTAAGGGCTAGGGCGCCCCAGGGCTGGGGCTCCCTACGCCTAAGGGCTGGGGCGCCCCAGGCCTGGGGCTCCCTATGCCTAAGGGCTCTGGCGCCCCAGGTCTGGGGCTCCCTAAGCCTAAAGGCTGGAGCAACCCAGACCTGGGCCTCCCTATGCCTAAGGGCTCTGGCGCCCCAGGTCTGGGTCTCCCTAAACCTAAGGGATGGGGCGTCCCAGGTCAGTGGCTCCCAATGCCTAAGGGATGGGGTGCCCCAGGCTTGGGGCTCCCAAAATCTAAGAGCTGGGGCTCCCCAGGCTTGGGGCTCCCTAAGCCTAAGGGCTAGGGCGCCCCGGGCCTGGGGCTCCCTATGCCTAACGGCTGGGGCGCCCCAGGCCTGGGGCTCCCTATGCCTAAGGGTTCTGGTGCCCCAGGTCTGGGGCTCCCTAAGACCAAGGGCTAGGGGGCCCCAGCCCTGGGGCTCAAAAATCCTTAAGGCTGGGCGCCCCAGGCCTGGGGCTCCCAAAGTCTAAGGGCTGGGGTTCCCAAAGCTTAAGGGCTGTGGAGCCCGAGGCCTGGGGCTCCCAAAGCCTAAGGGCTGGGGCGCCCCAAGTCTGCGGCTCCCTAAGCCTAAGGGCTGGGGCGCCCCAGGTCTGGGGCTCCCTAAGCCTAAGAGCTGGGGCGCCCCAGACCTAAGATCTGGCGTGTCCCCGGCCTGGGGCTCCTTAAGGCTAAGGGCTGGGGCGCCCCAGGTATGAGGCAACTAAAGCCTAAGGGCTAGGGCGCCCCAGGCCTGTGGCTCCCACAACCTAAGGGCTGGGCGCCCCAGGCCTTGGGGTCCCTATGCCTAAGGGTCCTGGCGCCCCAGGTCGGGGCTCCCTAAGCCTAAGGGCAGGGCTCCCCAGCCTTGGGGTCCCAACGCCTAAGGGCTGGGGTTCCCAAAGCTTAAGGGCTGGGGCGCCCAAGGCCTGGGGCTCCTTATGCCCAAGGGCCCTGGCGCCCCAGGTCTGGGGCTCCCAAAGCCTAAAGGCTGGGGCAACCCAGGCTTGGGGCTCCCTAAAACTAAGGGCTGGGGAGCCCAGATCTGGGTCTCCCTAAACCTACGGGCTGGGGCGCCCCAGATCAGGGGCTCCCAAAGCCTAAGGGCTATGGTGCCCCAGGCCAGGATGTTCCTAAGCCTAAGGGCTGGGGCGCCCCAGGCCAGGGGTTCCCAAAGCCTAAGGGCAGGGGTGCCCCAGTTCTGTGTCTCCCTAAACCTAAGGGCTGGGGCGCCACAGGCCTGGTGTTCCCTAAGCCTAAGGGCATGGGCGCCCCAGGCCTGGGGCTCCCTAAGCTTAAGGGCTGGGTCGCCCCAGGCCAGAGGCACCCTAAGCCTAAGGGCTGGGTCGCCCCAGGCCTGGGGCTCCCTAAGCCAAAGGGCTGGGGCGCCCCAGGCCTGGAGCTCCCTAAACTTAAGGGCTGGGGGGCCCCAGGACTGGGGCGCCCTAAGCGTAAGGGCTGTGGCACCCTAGGCATGGGGATCCGAAAACCTAAGGGCTGGGGTTCCCAAAGTTTAAGGGCTGTGATGCCCCAGGCTAGGGGATCCCAAAGCCTAAGGGCTGGGGCGCCCCAGGCCTGGGGCTCCCAAAGCCTAAGGGCTGGGGCGCCCCAGGTCTGGGGCTCCCTAAGCCTAAGAGCTGGGGCGCCCCAGACCTAAGATCTGGCGTGCCCCCGGCCTGGGGCTCCTTAAGGCTAAGGGCTGGGGCTCCCCAGGTCTGGGGCAACTAAAGCCTAAGGGCTAGGGCGCCCCAGGCTTGTGGCTCCTACAGCCTAAGGGCTGGGCGCCCAGGCCTTGGGGTCCCTATGCCTAAGGGTCCTGGCGCCCCAGGTCGGGGCTCCCTTAGCCTAAGGGCAGGGCTCCCCAGCCTTGGGGTCCCAACGCCTAAGGGCTGGGGTTCCCAAAGCTTAAGGGCTGGGGCGCCCCAGGCCTGGGGCTCCCTATGCCAAAGGGCCCTGGCACCCCAGGTCTGTGGCTCCCAAAGCCTAAAGGCTGGGGCAACCCAGGCTTGGGGCTCCCTAAAACTAAGGGCTGGGGAGCCCAAGATCTGGGTCTCCCTAAACCTACGGGCTGGGGCGCCCCAGATCAGGGGCTCCCTAAGCCTAAGGGTTAGGGGGGCCCTGATCTGGGGCTCCCAAAGCCTGTGGGCTGGGAGCCCCAGGCCTGGGGCTCCCTATGCCTAAGGGTTCTGGCGCCACAGGTCTGGGGCTCCCTAAGCCTAAGGACTGGGCGCCCCAGGCCTGTGGCTCCCAAAGCCTAAGGGCTGGGGTTCCCAAAGCCTAAGGGCTGGGACGCCCCAGGACTGGAGCTCCCAAAGCCTAAGGGCTATGGTGCCCCAGGTCTGGGGCTCCCTAAGCCTAAAGGCTGGGGCAACACAGATTGGGGCTCCCTAAAACTAAGGGCTAGGGCGCCCCAGATGTGGGTCTCCCTAAACCTAAGGGCTGGGGCGCCCCAGGTCAGGGGCTCCCTAAGCCTAAGGGCTAGAGGGCCCCAGATCTGGGGCTCCCAAAGCCTAAGGGTTGGACGGCCCAGGACTGGGGCTCCCGAAGCCTAAGGGCCGGGGTTCCCAAAGCTTAAGGTCTGGGGAGCCACCGGCCAGGGGCTCCCAAAGCCTATGGGCTTGGGCGCCCCAAGCCTGTGGCTCCCAAAGCCTAAGTGCTGGGGCGCCCCAGGCCAGGGGCTCCCAAAGCCTAAGGGCTGTGGCGCCCCATGCCAGGATGTTCCTAAGCCTAAGGGCTGGGGCGCCCCAGGCCTGGGGCTCTCAAAGTCTAAGGGCTGGGGTTCCCAAAGCTTAAATGCTGGGGTGCCCCAGGCCTGGGGCTCCCTATGCCTAAGGGTTCTGGCGCCCCAGGTCTGGGGCTCCCTAAGCCCAAGGGCTAGGGGGCCCCAGGCTTGGGGCTCCCAAATCCTAAAGGCTGGGCGCCCCAGGCCTGGGGCTCCCAAAGCCTAAGGACTGGGGCGCCCCATGTCTGCGGCTCCCTAAGCTTAAGGGCTGGGGCGCCCCATTTCTGGGGCTCCCTAAGTCTAAGAGCTGGGGCGCCCCAGACCTAAGATCTGGCTTGCCCCAAGCCTGTGGCTCCCAAAGCCTAAGGGATGGGGTGCCCCAGGCCTGGAGCTCCCAAAGTCTAAGGCCTGTGGCGCCCCAGGCCTGGGGTTCCCAAAGCCTAAGGGCAGGGGCGCCCCAGGTCTGGGGCTCCCTAAGCCTAAGGGCTGGGGCTCCCAAGACTAAGGGCTGGAGCGCCCCAACCCTGGGGCTCCCTAAGCCTACGTGCTTGGGCGCCCCAGGTTGGGTCTCCCTAAACCTAAGGGCTGGGGCGCCCCAGGTCAGGGGCTCCCTAAGCCTAAGGGCTAGGGGGCCCCAGGCCTGGGGCTCCCAAAGCCTAAGGACTGGGCGCCCCAGGCCTGGGGCTCCAAAAGCCTAAGGGCTGGGGCGCACCACCTGGTTCTCCCTAAGCCTAACGGCTGAGGGCGCCCCAGACCTGAGGCTCCCTATGCCTAAGGGTTCTAGCGCCCCAGGTCTGGGGCTCCCAAAGCCTAAGGGCTGGGCGCCCAAGCCTTGGGCTCCCAACGCCTAAGGGCTGGGGTTCGCAAAGCTTATGGGCTGTGATGCCCCAGGCTAGGGGCTCCCAAAGCCTAAGGGCTGGGACGTCCAAGGCCTGGGGCTCCCAAAGTGTAAGGGCTTTGGGGTCCCAAGCCTGGGACTCTCAAATCCTAATGTCTGGGGCGCCCCTGGCCTGGGGCTCCCAAATCCTAAGGGCTGGGGCGTCCCAGGCCAGGGGCTCCCAAAGCCTAAAGGCTGGGGCGCCCCAGGTCTGTTGCTCCCTGAGCCTAAGGACTGGGGCGCCCAGGCCTGGGGCTCCCTAATCCTAACGGCTGGAGCCCCCAGGCCTCGGGCTCCCAAAGCCTAAGGGCTGGGGCGCCCCAGGCCAGGGGCTCCCAAAGCCTAAGGTCTGCGGACACCAAGCCTGGAGCTCTCAAAGCCTAATGTCTGGGGCGCCTCAGCCTGGGGATCCGTAAACCTAAGGGTGGGGCACCCCAGGTTTGTGTCTCCCTAAACCTAAGGGCTGGGGCGCCCCAGGCCTGGGGTTCCCTAATCCTAAGGGCAGAGGCGCCACAGGCCTGGGGCTGCCTAAGCTTAAGGGCTGGGGCGCCCCAGGCCAGGGGAACCGTAAGCCTAAGGGCTGGGTCACCCCAGGCCTGGGGCTCCCTAAGCCAAAGGGCTGGGGCACCCTAGGCCTGGGGCTCCCAAAACCTATGGGCTGGGGCTCCCAAAGCCGAAGGGCTGGGGCACCCCATGTCTGGGTATCCGTAGACCTAAGGGCTGGGGCGCCCCAGGCCTGGGGCTCCCTATGCCTAAGGGCTGGGGCGCCCCATACTTGGGGCTCCTTATGTCTAAGGGTTGGGGCAACCCAGACCTCGGGCTCCCTAGGCCTAAGGGCTGGGGCACCCCAGGCCTAAGATCTGGGGCGCCCCAAGCCTGGTGCTCCCTAAGCCTAAGGGCTGGGGCGCTCCAGTTCTGGGGCTCCCTAAGCCTAAGGGCTAGGGCGCCCCAGGCCTGTGGCTCCCAAAGACTAAGGGCTGGGGCTCCCAAAACCTAAGGGCTGGGGCTCCCAAAGCCGAAGGGTTGGGGCACCCTATGTCTGGGTCTCCGTAAACCTAAGGGCTGGGGCGCCGCAGGCCTGGGGCTCCCTATGCCTAAGTGCTGGGGTGCCCCAGACTTGGAGCTCCTTATGCCTAAGGCCTGGGCGCCCCAGGTCTGGGTCTCCCTAAATCTAAGGGCTGGGGCACCCCAGGCCTGGGGCTCCCAATGCCTAAGGGCTGGGGCGCCACAGGTCTGGGGCTACCAAAGCCTAAGGGCTAGGGCGCCCCAGGCCTGTGGCTCCCAAAGCATAAGGGCAGGGGCGGCGCAGGCCTGGGCCTCCCTAAGCCTAAGGGCTGGGGCGCCCCAGGCCTGGGGCTCCCTAAGCTTAAGGTATGTGGGACCCCAGGCATGGAGCACCCTAAGCCTAAGGGCTGGGGAGCCCCAGGCCTGGGGCTCCCAAAGCCTAAGGGATGGGGCACCCCAGGCCAAGATGTTCCTAAGCCTAAGCGCTGGGGCGCCCCAGGCCAGGGGCTCCCAAAGCCTAAGGGCTGTGGCGCCCCAGGCCTGGGCCACCCTAAGCCAAAGGGCTGGGTCGCCCTAGGCCTGAGTCTCCCAAAGACTAAGGTGTGGGCCTCCCAAAGACTAAGGGCTGGGGCGCCCCAGCCCTGGGGCTCCCTAAGCCTAAGGGCTTGGGCGCCCCAGGTCTGGGTCTCCCTAAACCTAAGGGCTGGGGCGCCCCAGGCCTGGGGCTCCCTATGCCTAAGGGCTGGGGCGCCCCATACCTGGGGCTCCCTATGCCTAAGGGCTGTGGCGCCCCAGGCCTGGGGCACCCTAAGCCAAAGGGCTGGGTCGCCCTAGGCCTGAGGCTCCCAAAGCCTAAGGGCTGGGGCTCCCAAAGGCTAAGGGTTGGGGCGCCCCAGCCCTGGGGCTCCCTAAGCCTAAGGGCTTGGGCGAACCAGGTCTGGGTCTCCCTAAACCTAAGGGCGGGGGCGCCCCAGGCCTGGGGCTCCCTATGCCTAAGGGTTGGTGCGCCCCATATCTGTGGCTCCCTATGCCTAAGGGCTGGGGCACCCCAGGGCTGGGTCTCCCAAAGCCCAAGGGCTTGGGAACCCAGGCTTAGGGCTCCCAAAGCTTATGGGCTGGGGCGCCCCAGGCCTAAGATCTGGGGCGCCCAAGGCCTGGGTCTCCCTAAGCCTAAGGGCTAGGGCGATCCCAGTCTGGGGCTCCCAAAGCCTAAGGGCTGGGGCGCCCCAGGTCTGGGTCTCCCTAAATCTTAGGTCTGGGGCGCCCCAGGCCTAGGGCTCCCTAAGCCTAAGGGCTGGGGCCCCCCCGGTCTGGGGCTCCGAAAGCCTAAGGTCTAGGGTGCCCCAGGCCTGTGGCTCCCAAATCCTAAGGGCTGGGGCACCCCAGGTCTGTGGCTCCCAAAGCCTAAGGGCTGGGGCGCCCCCGGTCTGGGGTTCCAAAAGCCTAAGGGCTAGGGTGCCCCAGGCCTGTGGCTGCCAAAGCCTAAGGGCTGGGGCGCGGCAGGCCTGGGCCTCCGTAAGCCTAAGGGCTGGGGCGCCTCAGGCCTGGGGCTCCCTAAGCTTAAGGTGGTGGGACCCCAGGCCTGGAGTGCCCTAACCCTAAGGGCTGGGGAGCCCCAGGCCTTGGGCTCCCTAAGCCTAAGGGCTGGGGCGCCCCAAGCCTGGGGCTCCCAAAGCCTAAGGGCTGGGGCGCCCCAGGCCTGGGGCTCCCAAAACCAAAGGGCTGGGGCGCCCCAAGCCTGGGGCTCCCAAAGCCTAAGGGCTGGGGCACCCCAGGCCTGGTGCTCCCTAACCTTAAGCCTGGGGCGCCCCAGGCCTGGGACACCCGTAGCCTAAAAGCTGGGTCGCCCTTGGCCTGGGGCTCCCTAAGCCTAAGGGCTTTGGCGCCCCAGTAGGGGCACCCTAAGCCTAAGGGCTGGGGCGTCCCAGGCGTGGGGTTCCCTAAGCCTAAGTGCTTTGGCTCCCAAAGCTTAAGGGCTAGGGTGCCCCAGGTCTGCGGTTACCTAAGCCAAAAGGCTGGGGCACCCCAGGCCAGGGGCTCCCAAATCCTAAGGGCTGGGGCGTCACAGGCCAGGGGCTCCCAAAGCCTATAGGCCGGGGCGCCCCAGGTCTGTTGCTCCCTAAGCCTAAGAACTGGGGCGTCCAGGCCTGGGGCTCCCTAACCCTAAGGGCTGGGGCCCCCAGGCTTGGGGCTCCCTAAACCTAAGGGCTGGGGCACCCCAGGCCTCGGGTTCTCTAAGCCAAAGGGCTGGGGCACCCCAGGCCTAAGATCTGGGGCGCTCCAGGCCTGGGGCTCCCAAAGCCTAATGGCTGGGGCACCTCAGGACTGGGTCTACCAAAGTCTTAGGGTTGGGGCGCCCCAAGCTTGGGTCTCCCAAAGCCTAGGGCTAGGGCGCCCCAGGCCTGGGGCTCCCAAAGTGTAAGGGATTTGGGGCCCCAAGCCTGGGGCTCTCAAATCCTAATGTCTGGGGCTCCCTGGCCTGGGGCTCCCTAAACCTAAGGGTGGGGCGCCCCAGGTCTGGGTCTCCCTAAACCTAAGGGCTGGGGCGCCCCAGGCATGGGGCTCCCTATTCCTAAGGGCTGGGGTGCCCCAGGCCTGGGGCTTCCCTAAGCCTAAGGGCAGGGGCGCCCCAGGCCTAGGGCTCCCTAACCTTAAGGGCTGGGGCGCCCCAGGCCTTGGGCACCCGTAGCCTAAATGCTGGGGCTCCCAAAGCTTAAGGGCTAGGGCGCCCCAGGTCTGCGGTTTCCTAAGCCAAAAGGCTGGGGCACCCCTGGCCAGGGGCTCCCAAATCCTAAGGGCTGGGGCGTCACAAGCCAGGGGCTCCCAAAGCCTAAAGGCTGGGGCGCCCCAGGTCTGTTGCTCCCTAAGTCTAAGAACTGGGGCGTCCAGGCCTGGGGCTCCCTAATCCTAAGGGCTGGAACCCCAGGCCTGGGGCTCCCTAATCCTAAGGGCTGGGGCACCCCAGGGCTAGGGTTCTCTAAGCCAACGGGCTGGGGCACCCCAGGCCTAAGATCTGGGGCGCCCCAGGCATGGGGCTCCCTAAGCCTAAGGGCTGGGGCGCTCCAGTTCTGGGGCTCCCAAAGCCTAAGGGCTAGGGCGCCCCAGTCCTGTGGCTCCCAAAGACTAAGGGCTGGGGCTCCCAAAACCTAAGGGCTGGGGCTCCCAAAGCCGAAGGGCTGGGGCACCCCATGTCTGGGTCTCTGTAAACCTAAGGGCTGGGGCGCCCCAGGCCTGGGGCTCCCTATGCCTAAGTCTTGGGGCGCCCCAGACTTGGGGCTCCTTATGCCTAAGGGCTGGGGCGCCACAGGTCTGGGTCTCCCTAAATCTAAGGGCTGGGGCGCCCCAGGCCTGGGGCTTCCAAAGCCTAAGGGCTGGGGCGCCACAGGTCTGGGGTTCCCAAAGCCTAAGGGCTAGGGCGCCCCAGGCCTGTGGCTCCCAAAGCCTAAGGACTGGGGCGCCCCAGGCCTGGGGCTCCCCCAGCTTAAGGTAAGTGGGACCCCAGACCTGGAGCACCCTAAGCCTAAGGGATGGGGCGCCCCAGGCCTGGGGCTCCCAAAGCCTAAGGGCTGTGGCACCCCAGGCCAAGATGTTCCTAATCCTAAGGGCTGTGGCGCCCCAGGCCTGGGGCACCCTAAGCCAAAGGGCTGGGTCTCCCTAGGCCTGAGGCTCCCAAAGCCTAAGGGCTGGGGCTCCCAAAGACTAAGGGCTGGGCGCCCCAGCCCTGGGGCTCACTAAGCCTAAGGGCTTGGGTGCCCCAGGTCTGGGTCTCCCTAAACCTAAGGGCTGGGAGCCCCAGGTCTGGGGCTCCCAAAGCCTAAGGGCTGGGGCGCCCCAGGCCTGGGGCTCCCTAAGCCTAAGGGTTGCGGCGCCCAAGGCTGGGTCTCCCAAAGCCTAAGGGCTGGGGCGCCCCAGGCCTGGGGATCCCAAAGCCTAAGAGATGGGGCACACCAGGCCTGGTTCTCCCAAAACCAAAGTGCTGGGGCACCCCAGGCCTTTTGCTCCCTATGCCTAAGAGCGGGGGCGCCCCAGGTCTGGGGCTCCCTAAGCCTAAGGGCAGGCGTGCCCCAATCCTGGGGCTCCCTAAGCCTAATGGCTGGAGCGCCCAAGGCCTAAGATCTGAAGCACCCCAGGCCTTGGGCTCCCTACGCCTAAGGTCTGGGGCGACCCAGGCCTGAGGCTCCCTAATCCTATGGGCAGAGGAGCCCCAGGCCTGGGGCTCCCTATGACTAAGGGTTCTGGCGCCCCAGGCTTGGGGATCCCAAAGCCTAAGGTATGTGGGACCCCAGGCATGAAGCGCCCTAGCCTAAGGGCTGTGGCACCATAGGCCTGGGGCTCCCAAAGCCAAAGGGCTGGGGCGCCCCAGGCCTGGGGCTCCCAAAGCCTAAGTGCTGGGGCGCCCCAGGCCTGGGGCTCCCAAAGCCTAAAGGCTGGGGCGCCCCAGGCCTGGGGCTCCCAAAGCCTAAGGCTGGGGCGCCCCAGGCCTGGGGCTCCCTATGCCTAAAGGCTCTGGAGCCCCAGGCCTGGGGCTCCCTAAGCCTAAGGCGTGGGGCGCCCCAGGCCTGAGTCTCCCAAAGCCTAAGGGCTGGGGCGCCCAAGGTCTGGTGCTCCCAAAGCCTAAGGACTGGGCGCCCCAGGCCTGGGGCTCCCAAATCCTAAGGGCTGGGGTTCCAAAAGATTAAGGGCTGTGGCGACCCAGGCTTGGGCTCCCAAAATCTAAGGGCTGGGGCACACCAGGCCTGGGGCTCCCAAAGTCTAAGGGCTTGGGCAACCCAGGCTGGGGCTCTCTAAGCCTAAGGGCTGGGGCGCCCCTCGCCTGGGGCCCCCTATGCCTGATGTTCTGACGCCCAAGGTCTGGGGCTCCCTAAACCTTAGGGCTGGGCGCCCCAGGCAGGGTCTCCCAAAGCCTAACAGCTGGGGTTCACAAAGCTTAAGGGCTGGGATGCCCCAGGCAAGGAACTCCCAAAGCCTAAGGGCTGGGGCGCCCCAGGCCTGGTGCTCGCAAATCCTAAGGGCTGGGGTTCCCAAAGTCTAAGGGCTGTGGCGCCTCAGGCCTGGGGCTCCCTGAACCTAACGGCTGGGGCGCCCCAGGCCTGGGCCCCCCTATGACTACGGGTTCTGGCTCCCCAGGTCTGGGACTCCCTAAACCTAAGGGCTGGGCGCCCTAGGCCTGAGGCTCCCAAAGCCTAAGGGCTGGGGTTCACAAAGCTTAAGGGCTGGGATGCCCCAGGCCAGGGTCTCCCAAAGCCTAAGGGCTGGGGCGCCCCGGGCCTGGTGCTCCCAAAGCCTATGTGCTGGGCGCCCCAGGCATGGGGCTCCCAAATCCTAAGGGCTGGGGTTCCCAAAGACTAAGGGCTGGGGCCCCTCAGGCCTGGGCTCCCAAAGTCTAAGGGCTGGGGCACCCCAGGCCTGGGGCCTCCTATGCCTAAGGGTTCTGGCGCGCCAGGTCTGGGGCTCCCTAAACCTAAGGGCTGGGCGCCCCAGGCCTGGGGCTCCCAAAGCCTAAGGGCTGGGGTTCACAAAGCTTAAGGGCTGGGATGCACCAGGCCAGGGTCTCCCAAAGCCTAAGGGCTGGGGCGCCCCAGGCCTGGTGCTCCCAAAGCCTAAGGGCTGGGCGCCCTAGGCCTGGGGCTCCCAAATCATAACGCTGGGGTTCCCAAAGAATAAGGGCTGGGGCGCCCCAGGCCTGGTGCCCCCTATGCCTAAGGGTTCTGGCGCCCCAGGTCTGGGACTCCCTAAACTTAAGGGCTGGGCGCCCCAGGCCTGGGGCTCCCAAAGCCTAAGGGCTGGGGTTCACAAAGCTTAAGGGCTGGGATGCCCCAGGCCAGGGTCTCCCAAAGCCTAAGGGCTGGGGCGCCCCAGGCCTGGTGCTCCCAAAGCCTAAGGGCTGGGCGCCCTAGGCCTGGGGCTCCCAAATCATAACGCTGGGGTTCCCAAAGACTAAGGGCTGGGGCGCCCCAGCCTTGTGCCCCCTATGCCTAAGGGTTCTGGCGCCCCAGGTCTGGGACTCCCTAAACTTAAGTGCTGGGCGCCCCAGGCCAGGGTCTCCCAAAGTCTAAGGGCTGGGGCGTCCCAGGCCTGGTGCTCCCAAAGCCTAAGGGCTGGGCGCCCCTGGTCTGGGGCTCCCAAATCCTAAGGGCTGGTGTTCCCAAAGCCTAAGGCCTGGGGCGCCCCAGGCCTGGAGCTGCCTAAGCCTAACGGCTGGGGCGCCCCAGGCCTGGTGCCCCCTATGCCTAAGGGTTCTGGCGCCCCAGGTCTGGGACTCCCTAAACTTAAGGGCTGGGCGCCCCAGGCCTGGGGCTCCCAAAGCCTAAGGGCTGGGGTTCACAAAGCTTAAGGGCTGGGATGCCCCAGGCCAGGGTCTCCCAAAGCCTAAGGGCTGGGGCGCCCTGGGCCTGGTGCTCCCAAAGCCTAAGGGCTGGGCGCCCCAGGCATGGGGCTCCCAAATCCTAAGGGCTGGGGTTCCCAAAGACTAAGGGCTGGGGCGCCTCAGGCCTGGGCTCCCAAAATCTTAGGGCTGGGGCGCCCAAGGCCTGGGGCTCCCTAAACCTAAGGGCGGGGTGCCCCAGGCCTGGGGCTCCCAAGCCTAAGGGCTGGGGTTCACAAAGCTTAAGGGCTGGGATGCACCAGGCCAGGGTCTCCCAAAGCCTAAGGGCTGGGGCGCCCCAGGCCTGGTGCTCCCAAAGCCAGAGGGCTGGGCGCCCTAGGCCTGGGGCTCCCAAATCACAACGCTGGGGTTCCCAAAGACTAAGGGCTGGGGCGCCCCAGGCCTGGTGCCCCCTATGCCTAAGGGTTCTGGCGCCCCAGGTCTGGGACTCCCAAAGCCTAAGGGCTGGGGTTCACAAAGCTTAAGGGCTGGGATGCCCCAGGCCAGGGTCTCCCAAAGCCTAAGGGCTGGGGCGCCCCGGGCCTGGTGCTCCCAAAGCCTAAGGGCTGGGCTCCCCAGGCATGGGGCTCCCAAATCCTAAGGGCTGGGGTTCCCAAAGACTAAGGGCTGGGGCCCCTCAGGCCTGGGCTCCCAAAATCTTAGGGCTGGGGCGCCCAAGGCCTGGGGCTCCCAAAGTCTAAGGGCTGGGGCACCCCAAGCCTGGGGCCTCCTATGCCTAAGGGTTCTGGCGCGCCAGGTCTGGGGCTCCCTAAACCTAAGGGCTAGGCGCCACAGGCCTGGGGCTCCCAAAGCCTAAGGGCTGGGGTTCACAAAGCTTAAGGGCTGGGATGCACCAGGCCAGGGTCTCCCAAAGCCTAAGGGCTGGGGCGCCCCAGGCCTGGTGCTCCCAAAGCCTAAGGGCTGGGCGCCCTAGGCCTGGGGCTCCCAAATCATAACGCTGGGGTTCCCAAAGAATAAGGGCTGGGGCACCCCAGGCCTGGTGCCCCCTATGCCTAAGGGTTCTGGCGCCCCAGGTCTGGGACTCCCTAAACTTAAGGGCTGGGCGCCCCAGGCCTGGGGCTCCCAAAGCCTAAGGGCTGGGGTTCACAAAGCTTAAGGGCTGGGATGCCCCAGGCCAGGGTCTCCCAAAGCCTAAGGGCTTGGGCGCCCTGGGCCTGGTGCTCCCAAAGCCTAAGGGCTGGGCGCCCCAGGCATGGGGCTCCCAAATCCTAAGGGCTGGGGTTCCCAAAGACTAAGGGCTGGGGCGCCTCAGGCCTGGGCTCCCAAAATCTTAGGGCTGGGGCGCCCAAGGCCTGTGGCTCCCAAAGTCTAAGGGCTGGGGCACCCCAGGCCTGGGTCCTCCTATGCCTAAGGGTTCTGGCGCTCCAGGTCTGGGGCTCCCTAAACCTAAGGGCTGGGTGCCCCAGGCCTGGGGCTCCCAAAGCCTAAGGGCTAGGGTTCACAAAGCTTAAGGGCTGGTATGCACCAGGCCAGGGTCTCCCAAAGCCTAAGGGCTGGGGCGCCCCAGGCCGGGTGCTCCCAAAGCCAGAGGGCTGGGCGCCCTAGGCCTGGGGCTCCCAAATCACAACGCTGGGGTTCCCAAAGACTAAGGGCTGGGGCGCCCCAGGCCTGGTGCCCCCTATGCCTAAGGGTTCTGGCGCCCCAGGTCTGGGACTCCCAAAGCCTAAGGGCTGGGGTTCACAAAGCTTAAGGGCTGGGATGCCCCAGGCCAGGGTCTCCCAAAGCCTAAGGGCTGGGGCGCCCCGGGCCTGGTGCTCCCAAAGCCTACGGGCTGGGCTCCCCAGGCATGGGGCTCCCAAATCCTAAGGGCTGGGGTTCCCAAAGACTAAGGGCTGGGGCGCCTCAGGCCTGGGCTCCCAAAATCTTAGGGCTGGGGCGCCCAAGGCCTGGGGCTCCCAAAGTCTAAGGGCTGGGGCACCCCAAGCCTGGGGCCTCCTATGCCTAAGGGTTCTGGCGCGCCAGGTCTGGGGCTCCCTAAACCTAAGGGCTAGGCGCCACAGGCCTGGGGCTCCCAAAGCCTAAGGGCTGGGGTTCACAAAGCTTAAGGGCTGGGATGCACCAGGCCAGGGTCTCCCAAAGCCTAAGGGCTGGGGCGCCCCAGGCCTGGTGCTCCCAAAGCCTAAGGGCTGGGCGCCCTAGGCCTGGGGCTCCCAAATCATAACGCTGGGGTTCCCAAAGAATAAGGGCTGGGGCACCCCAGGCCTGGTGCCCCCTATGCCTAAGGGTTCTGGCGCCCCAGGTCTGGGACTCCCTAAACTTAAGGGCTGGGCGCCCCAGGCCTGGGGCTCCCAAAGCCTAAGGGCTGGGGTTCACAAAGCTTAAGGGCTGGGATGCCCCAGGCCAGGGTCTCCCAAAGCCTAAGGGCTGAGGCGCCCCGGGCCTGGTGCTCCCAAAGCCTAAGGGCTGGGCGCCCCAGGCATGGGGCTCCCAAATCCTAAGGGCTGGGGGTTCCCAAAGATTAAGGGCTGGGGCGCCTCAGGCCTGGGTTCCCAAAATCTTAGGGCTGGGGCGCCCAAGGCCTGGGGCTCCCAAAGTCTAAGGGCTGGGGCACCCCAGGCCTGGGGCCTCCTATGCCTAAGGGTTCTGGCGCGCCAGGTCTGGGGCTCCCTAAACCTAAGGGCTCGGCGCCCCAGGCCTGGGGCTCCCAAAGCCTAAGGGCTGGGGTTCACAAAGCTTAAGGGCTGGGATGCACCAGGCCAGGGTCTCCCAAAGCCTTAGGGCTGGGGCGCCCCAGGCCTGGTGCTCCCAAAGCCTAAGGGCTGGGCGCCCTAGGCCTGGGGCTCCCAAATCATAACGCTGGGGTTCCCAAAGACTAAGGGCTGGGGCGCCCCAGCCTGGTGCCCCCTATGCCTAAGGGTTCTGGCGCCCCAGGTCTGGGACTCCCTAAACTTAAGGGCTGGGCGCCCCAGGCCAGGGTCTCCCAAAGTCTATGGGCTGGGGCGCCCCAGGCCTGGTGCTCCCAAAGCCTAAGGGCTGGGTGCCCCTGGTCTGGGGCTCCCAAATCCTAAGGGCTGGTGTTTCCAAAGCCTAAGGCCTGGGGCGCCCCAGGCCTGGAGCTGCCTAAGCCTAACGGCTGGGGCGCCCCAGGCCTGGTGCCCCCTATGCCTAAGGGTTCTGGCGCCCCAGGTCTGGGGCTCCCTAAACCGAAGAGCTGGGTGCCCCAGGCCTTGTGCTCCCAAAGCCTAAGGGCTGGGGCGCCCCAGGCCTGGGGCTCCCTATGCCTAAGGTCTCTGGCGTCCCAGGTCGGGGGCTCCCTAAGCTGCGCCCCAGGCCTGGTTCTCGAAAAGCCAAAGGGCTGGGGCGCCCCTGGCCTGGGACTATCTAAGCCTAAGGGCTGGGGTGCCCCAGGTCTGGGGCTCCCTAAGCCTATGGGCTAGGGCGCCCCAGACCTGTGGCTCCCTAAGCCTTAGTGCATGGGTGCCCCAAGACTAATGGCTGGGGTACCCCAGGCCTTTGGCTCCCAAAGCCTAAGGGCTGTGGCGCCCCAGGCCTGGGGCTCTCAAAGCCTAAGGGCTGGGGTTCACAAAGCTTAAGGGCTGGGATGCCCCAGGCCAGGGTCTCCCAAAGCCTAAGGGCTGGGGCGCCCCGGGCCTGGTACTCCCAAAGCCTAAGGGCTGCGCGCCCCAGGCATAGGGCTCCCAAATCCTAAGGGCTGGGGTTCCCAAAGACTAAGGGCTGGGGCGCCTCAGGCCTGGGCTCCCAAAATCTAAGGGCTGGGGCACCCAAGGCCTGGGGCTCCCAAAGTCTAAGGGCTGGGGCACCCCAGGCCTGGGGCCTCCTATGTCTAAGGGTTCTGGCGCGCCAGGTCTGGGGCTCCCTAAACCTAAGGGCTGGGCGCCCCAGGCCTGGGGCTCCCAAAGCCTAAGGGCTGGGGTTCACAAAGCTTAAGGGCTGCGATGCAACAGGCCAGGGTCTCCCAAAGCCTAAGGGCTGGGGTGCCCCAGGCCTGGTGCTCCCAAAGCCTAAGGGCTGGGCGCCCTAGGCTGGGGCTCCCAAATCCTAACGCTGGGGTTCCCAAAGACTAAGGGCCTGGGCGCCCCAGTCCTGGTGCCCCCTATGCCTAAGGGTTCTGGCGCCCCAGGTCTGGGACTCCCTAAACTTAAGGGCTGGGCGCCCCAGGCCTGGGGCTCCCAAAGCCTAAGGGCTGGGGTTCACAAAGCTTAAGGGCTGGGATGCCCCAGGCCAGGGTCTCCCAAAGCCTAAGGGCTGGGGCGCCCCAGGCCTGGTGCTCCCAAAGCGTGAGGGCTGGGCGCCCCAGGCCTGGTGCTCCCAAAGCCTTAGGGCGGGGCGCCCCTGGCTAGGGGCTCCCAAAGCCTAAGGGCTGGGGCACACCAGGCCTGGGGCTCCCTAAGCCTAAGGTCTCTGGCGTCCCAGGTCGGGGGCTCCTTAAGCTGGGCCCCAGGCCTGGTTTTTGAAAAGCCAAAGGGCTGGGGCGCCCCTGGCCTGGGACTATCTAAGCCTAAGGGCTGGGTTGCCCCAGGTCTGGGGCTCCCTAAGCCTATGGGCTAGGGCGCGCCAGACCTGTGGTTCCCTAAGCCTAAGGGCTTGGGCGCCCCAAGACTAAGGGCTGGGGTGCCCCAGGCCTTTGGCTCCCAAAGCCTAAGGGCTGTGGCGCCCCAGGCCTGGGGCTCTCAAAGCCTAAGGGCTGTTGCGCACCAGGCCTGGGGTTCCCAAAGAATAAGGGCTGGGGTGCCCCAGGCAGGGGTTCCCTAATCCTAAGGGCTGGGAAGCACCAGGAATGTGGCTCCCAAAGCCTAAGGGCTGGCGCGCCCCATGTCTGGAGCTCCCAAAGCCTAAGGGATGGGGCGCCCCGGCCAGGGGCCCACAAAGCCTAAGGGCTGGGGCGCCCCAAGCCTGTGGCTCCCAAAGCCTAAGGGCTGAGGCGCCCGAGGCCTGGGATTCCCTAAGCCTATGGGCTGGGGCGCCCCAGGCCTGGGGCTCCCTAAGCCTAAGGGCTGGGGCGCCGCAGTCCTGGGACTCCCTATGCTTAAGGGCCTGGCGCCCGAGGCTTGGGGCTCCCTAAGCCTAAGATCTGGGGCGCCACAGCCCTTAGGCTTGGGAGCCCCGGGCCTGGTGCACCCAGCCCTTAAGCTTTGGGAGCCCCTGGTCTGGGGTGCCTCAGCCCTTCGGCTTAGGGAACTCCAAGATTGGAGCTCCCCCACACTTAGGCTTAAGGAGTTCCTGGCCTGGGGCGCCCCAGCCCTGGGACACCCCAGCACTTTGGCATAGGGAGCTCCAAGCCTGGGGCTCCCTCACACTTAGGCTTAGGGAGCCCCTGGTCTGGGGCGCCCCATTACTTATGCTTAGGAAGCCCCACACCTGGGGCACACCAGCCCTTAGGCTTAGGGAGCCCCAGGTTTGAGGTGTCCCAGCCCTTAGGCTTAGAGAGCCCCAGACCCTTGGCACCCCAGCCCATAGGCTTAGGGAGCCCCAGGCCTGGTGAGCCCCAGCTCTTAGACTTAGGGAGCCCCAGTCCTCGGGCACCCCAGCCCTTAGGCTTTGGGAGCCCCAGGCCTGGTGCACCCAGCCCTTAAGCTTTGGGAGCCCCTTGTCTGAGGTGCCTCAACCCTTCGGCTTAGGTAGCTCCAAGATTGGATTTCCCCCACACTTAGGCTTAAGGAGTTCCTGGCCTGGGGCGCCCCAGCCCTGGGACACCCCAGCACTTCGGCATAGGGAGCTCCAAGCCTGGGGCTCCCACACACTTAGGCTTAGGGAGCCCCTGGTCTGGGGCGCCCCAGCCCATAGGCTGTGGGAGCCCCAAGCCTGGTGAGCCCCAGCTCTTAGACTTTGGGAGCCGCAGGCCTGGGGCGCCCCAGCCCTTAGGCTTTGGGAGCCCCAGGCCTGGGCGCCCCAACCCTTAGGCTTTGGGAGCCCTAGGCCTGGGGCGTCCCAGCCCTTAGGCTTAGGCAGCTCCAGGCCTGGGGCACCCCAGCCCTTAGGCTTAGGGAGCCCAAAGCCAGGGACGCCCCATCCCTTAGGCTTTGGGAGCCCCAGGTCTGGGGAGCCCCGGCCCTTAGGTTTAGTTAGCACCAGGCCTAGGGCACCCCGGCTCTTAGGCTTTGGCAGCCCCAGGCCTGGGGCGCCCCAGCCATTAGGCTTAGGGAGCCCGTGGCCTGGGGCGCCCCAGCCCTAAGGCTTTGGGATCCCAAGGCCTGGGGCGCCCCAACCCTTAGACTTTGGGAACCCCAGGACTGGGGAGCCCCAGCCCTTAGGCTTAGGGAGCCCCAGTCCTCGGGCACCCCAGCCCTTAGGCTTTGCGAGCCCCAGGCCTGGGGCACCCCAGCCCTTAGGCTTTGGGAGCCCCAGGCCTGGGGCACCGCAGCCCTTAGGCTTTGGAGCCCCTGGCCTGGTTCGCCCCAGCCCTGTACACCCCAGCCCTTTGGCTTAGGGAGCCCCATGCCTGGGGCGCCCCAGCCCATAGGCTTAGGGAGCCCCAGACCTGGGACGCCTCAGCCCTTGGGCTTGGGGATCCCCAGGCCAGGGGCATCCCAGCCCTTAGACTTTGGTATCCCCTGGCCTGGGGCGCCCCAGCCCTGGGATGCCCCAGCCCTTCGGCTTAGGGAGCTCCAAGCCTGGGGCTCCTCCACACTTAGGCTTATGGAGCACCTGGCCTGGGGCGCCCCAGCCCTGGGACACCCCACCCTTCGGTTTAGGGAGCTCCAATCCTGCGACTCCCCCACACTTAGGCTTAGGTAGCCCCTAGTCTGGGGCGACCCAGCACTTAGGCTTTGGTAGCCCCAGACCTGGGGCAGCCCAGTCCTTAGGCTTGCGGAGCCCCAGGCCTGAGGCGCCCCAGCACATAGGTTTTAGAGCCCCAGACCCGGGGCGCCCCAGTCCATAGGCTTAGGGAGCCCTAGGCCTGGTGAGCCCCAGCTCTTAGACTTAGGGAGCCCCAGGCCTGGGGCGCCCCAGCCCTTAGGCTTTGGGGGTCCCAGGCCTGGGCCACCCATCCCTTAGGCTTAGGGAGCCCGTGGCCTTGGGAGCCCCAGCCCTTAGGCTTGGGACCCCAAAGCCGGGGCGCCCCAGCCCTTAGGTTTTGGGATCCCCAGGCCTGGGGCGCCCCAGCCCTTAGGCTTTGGGATCCCCAGGCCTGGGGCGCCCCAGCCCGTAGATTTTGGGATCCACAGGCCTGGGGCGCCCCAGCCCTTAGGCTTTTGGATCCCCAGGCCTGAGGCGCCCCAGCCCATAGGCTTTGGGAGCCCCAGGCCTGGGGCGCCCCTGTCCATAGTCTTAGGGATCCCCAGGCCTGGGACGCCCCAGCCCATAAATTTTGGGAGCTCCAGGCCTGGGGCGCCCCAGCCCTTAAGCTTAGGTAGCCCCAGACCTTGGGTGCCCCAGCCCTTAGGCTTTGGAATCCCAGGCCTAGGGCGCCCCAGCCCTTCGTATTAGGGAGCTCCAAGCCTGAGGCTCCTCCACACTTAGGCTTAGGGAGCCCCTGGCCTGGGGCGCTCCAGCCCTGGGACACCCCAGCCCTTCGGCTTAGGGAGCTCCAAGCCTGGGGCTCCCTCACACTTATGCTTAGGGAGCCCCTGGTCTTGGGCACCCCAACACTTAGACTTGCGAGCCCCAGGTCTGGGGTGCCCCAGCACTTCGGCTTTGGGAGCCCCAGGCCTGGGGCGCCCCAGCCCTTAGGCTTAGGGAGTCCCAGGCCTGGGGTCCCCAGCCCTTAGGCTAAGGCAGCCCTAGGCCTGGGGCACCCTAGCCCTTAGGCAAAGGGAGCCCCAGGCCTGGGGCCTCCCAGCCCTTAGACTTAGTGAGCCACAGGCCTGTGGCGTCCAAGCCCTTAGGCTTAGGCAGCTCCAGGCCTGGGGCGCCCCAGCCCTTAGGCTTTGGGAGCCCCAGGCCTGGGGCGTCACAGGCCTTAGGCTTTGGGAGTCCCAGGCCTGGTGCACCCAGCCCTTAGACTTAGGGAGCATCAGGCATGGGTCGCCCCAGCCCATAGGTTTGGGAGCCGCAGACCTGTGGCGCCCCAGCCCTTTGGATTTGGGAGCCCCAGGATTGGGGCGCCCCAGCCCTTAAGCTTTGGGAGCCCCTGGTCTGGGGTGCCTCAGCCCTTCGGCTTAGGAAGCTCCAAGCCTGGGGCTCCCCCACACTTAGGCTTAAGGAGTTCCTGGGCTGGGGCGCCCAGCCCTGGGACACCCCAGCACTTCGGCATAGGGAGCTCCAAGCCTGGGGCTCCCACACACTTAGGCTTATGTAGCCCCTCGTCTGGGGCGCCCAAGCACTTAGGCTTAGGTAGCCCCAGACCTGGGGCTCCCCAGCCCTTAGGCTTAGGGAGCCCCAGGCCTGTGGCGCCCCAGCCTTAGGCTTAGAGAGCCCCAGACACGGGGCACCCCAGCCAATAGGCTTTGGGGGCCCCAGGCCTGGTGAGCCCCAGGTCTTAGACTTTGGGAGTCCCAGGCCTGGGGCGCCCCAGCCCTTAGGCTTAGGGAGCCCCAGGCCTGGGGCGCCCCAACCCTTAGGCTTAGGGAGCCCCAGGCCTGGGGCCCCCCAGCCCTTAGGCTAAGGGAACCCCAGGCCTGGGGCCACCCAGCCCTTAGATTTTGGGAGCCCCAGGCCTGGGGCGACCCAGCCTTTAGGCTACGGGAGCCCCAGGCCTGGGTGGTCCCAGCCCTTAGGCTTAGGCAGCTCCAGGCCTATGGCGCCCCAGCCCTTAGGCTTAGGGAGCCCAAAGCCAGGGACGCCCCAACCATTAGGCTTTGGGAGCACCAGGCTTGGGGCGCCCCGGCCCTTGGTCTTTGGGAGCCCCAGGTCTGGGGCGTCCCAGCCCTTAGGCTTAGGGAGCCCCAGGCCTGGGGTGACCCAGCCCTTAGGCTTAGGGAGCCCCAGTCCTGGGGCGTCCCAGCCCTTAGGCTTTGGGAGCACCAGGCCTGGGGCGCCCCAGCCCTTAGGCTTTGCGAGCCCCAGGCCTGGGGCGCCCCAGCCCTTAGGCTGTGGGAGCCCAAGACTTGGGGCGCCCTAGCCCTTAGGCTTAGGGAGCCCCAGGCCTGGGGTGCCCCAGCACTTAAGCTTTGGGAGCGGGAAGCCGCGTCGCCCCAGCCCTTAGGCTTTGGGATCCCCAGGCCTGGGGCGCCCCAGACCTTAGGCTTTGGGATCCCCAGGCCTGGGGCACCCCAGCCCTTAGACTTTGGGAACCCCAGGACTGGTGCGCCCCAGCCCTTAGTCTTAGGGAGCCCCAGGCCTGGGGCGCCCCTGTCCTTAGGCTTAGGGATCCCCAGGCCTGGGACACCCCAGCCCATAAATATTGGGATCCCTAGGCCTGGGGCGCCCCAGCCCTTAAGCTTAGGTACCCGCAGACATGGGGTGCCCCAGCCCTTAGGCTTTGGAACCCCAGGCCTGGGCCGCCCCAGCACTTCGGCTTAGGGAACTCCAAGCCAGGGGCTCCCTCACACTTAGGCTTAGGGAGCCCCCGGTCTGGGGCACCCCAGTACTTAGGCTTAGGTAGCCCCAGACCTGGGGCACCCCAGCCCTTAGGCTTAGGGAGCCCCAGGCCTGAGGCGCCCCAGCCCTTAGGCTTAGAGAGCCCCAGACCCTTGGCGCCCCATCCCATAGGCTTAGGGAGCACCAGGTCTGGTGAGCCCCAGCTCTTAGACTTAGGGAGCCCCAGGCCTCGGGCGCCCCAGCCCTTAGGCTTTGGGAGCCCCAGCCTGGGGCGCCCCAGCCCTTAGGCTTTGCGAGCCCCAGGCCTGGGACGCCCCAGCCCTTATGCTTTGGGAGCCCCAGGCCTTGGGCTCCCCAAAACTTAGGCTTAGGGAGACCCAGGCCTGGGGCGCCCCAGCCCTTAGGCTTTGGAGCCCCTGGCCTGGGGCGCCCCAGCCCTGGGTACACCCCTGCCCTTTGGCTTAGGGAGCCCCAGGCTAGGGCGCCACAGCCCTTAGGCTTAGGGAGCCCCAGGCCTGGGACGCCTCAGCCCTTGGGCTTGGGGAGCCCCAGGCCTGGGGCACCCCAGCCCTTATACTTTGGGTTCCCCAGGCCTGGGGCGCCCCAACCCTGGGACGCCCCAGTACTTCGGCTTAGGGAGCTCCAAGTCTGGGGCTCCTCCACACTTAGGCTTAGGGAGTCCCTGGCATGGGGCGCCCCAGCCCTGGGACACCCCACCCTTCGTCTTAGGGAGCTCTAATCCTGGGGCTCCCCCACACTTAGGCTTAGGGAGCCCCTAGTCTGGGGAGCCCCAGTACTTAGGGTTAGGTAGCCCCAGACCTGGGGCAGCCCAGTCCTTAAGCTTAGGGAGCCACAGGCCTGAGGCACCCCAGCCCTTAGGCTTTTAGAGCCCCAGACCCGGGGCGCCCCAGCCCATAGGCTTAGGGCGCCCCAGGCTTGGTGAGCCCCAGCTCTGAGACTTAGGGAGCCCCAGGCCTGGGGCGCCCCAGCCCTTAGGCTTTGGGAGCCCCAAGCCTGGGGCGCCCTAGCCCTTAGGCTTTGGGAGTCCCAAGCCTGGGGCACCCCAACCCTTAGGTTAGGGAGCCCGTGGCCTGGGGCGCCCCAGGTCTTAGGCTTGGGAGCGCGAAGCTGGGGCGCCCCAGCCCTTAGGCTTTTGGATCCCCAGGCTTGGGGCGCCCCTGTCCTTAGTCTTAGGGATCCCCAGGCCTGGGACGCCCCAGCCGATAAATTTTGGAAGCCCCAGACCTGTGGCTCCCCAGCCCTTAAGCTTAGGTAGCCCCAGACCTGGGGTGCCCCAGCTCTTCGTCTTAGGGAGCTCCAAGCCTGGGGCTCCCCAACACTTAGGCTTAGGGAGCCCCAGGCCTGAGGCGCCTCAGCCCTTAGGCTTAGAGAGCCCCAGACCCTTGGCGCCCCACCCCATAGGCTTAGGGAGCACCAGGCCTGGTGAGCCCTAGCTCTTAGACTTAGGGAGCCCCAGTGCTCGGGTGCCCCAACCCTTAGGCTTTGCGAGCCCCAGGCCTGGGGCGCCCCAGCCCTTAGGCTTTGGGAGCCCCAGGCCTTGGGCGCCCCAACCCTTAGACTTAGGGAGTCCCAGGCCTGGGGCGCCCCAGGCCTTAAGCTTGGGAGCCCGAAGCCGGGGTGCCCCATCCCTTAGGCTCTGGGATCCCCAGCCCTGGGGCGCCCCAGCCCTTAGGCTTTGGGATCCCCAGGCCTGAGGCGCCCCAGCTCATCGGCTTTGGGAGCCCCAGGCCTGGGGCGCCCCAGCCCTTAGGCTTAGAGAGCCCCAGGCTTGGGACGCCCCAGCCCATAAATTTTGGGAGCCCAGACCTGGGGCGCCCCAGCCCTTAAGCTTAGGTAGCCCCAGACCTGGGGTGCCCCAGCCCTTAGGCTTTGGAACCCCAGACCTTGGGCGCCCCAGCCCTTCGTCTTAGGGAGCTCCAAGCCTGGGGCTCCCCCACACTTAGGCTTAGGGAGCCCCAGGCCTGGGGCGCTCCAGCCCTGGGATGCCCCAGCCCTTCGGGTTGGGGAGCTCCAAGCCTGGGGCTCCCTCACACTTATGCTTAGCGTGCCCCTGGTCTGTGGGCCCCAGCACTTAGACTTAGGGAGCCCCAGGCCTAGGGTGCCCCAGCCCTTCGGCTTTGGGAGCCTCAGGCCTGGGGAGCCCCAGCCCTTAGGCTTTGGGAGTCCCAGGCCTTGGGTGCCCCAGCCCTTAGGCTTTGGGAGTCCCAGACTTGGGGCGCCCCAGCCCTTAGGCTAAGGGAGCCCCAGGCCTGGGGCGCCCAGCCCTTAGGCTTTGGGAGCCCCAGGCCTGAGGCGCCCCAGCCAATAGGCTTTGAGATCCCCAGGCCTGGGGCGCCCCAGTCCTTAGGCTTAGGGAGCCCCAGGCTTGGGTCGCCCCTGTCCTTTGTCTTAGGGATCCCCAGGCCTGGGACGCCCCAGCCCATAAATTTTGGGAGCCCCAGACCTGGGGCGCCCCAGCCCTTAAGCTTAGGTAGCCCCAGACCTGGGATGCCCCAGCCCTTAGGTTTTGGGAGTCCCAGGCCTGGGGCGCCCCAGCCCTTAGGCTTAGGGAGACCCAGGCCTTGGGCGCCCCAGCTCTTAGGCTTTGCAGCCCCTGGCCTGGGGCGCCCCAGCCCTGGGTACACCCCAGCCCTTTGGCTTAGGGAGCCCCAGGCCTGGGGCGCCCCAGCCCTTAGGCTTAGGGAGCCCCAGGCCTGGGACCCCTCAGCCCTTGGGCTTGGGGAGCCCCGGGCCTGGGGCACCCCAGCCCTTAGACTTTGGGATCCCCAGACCTGGGGCGCCCCAGCCCTGGGACTCCCCAGCCCTTCGGCTTAGGGAGCTCCAAGCCTGGGGCTCCTCCACACTTAGATTTAGGGAGCCCCTGGCATGGGGCGCCCCAGCCCTGGGACACACCAGCCCTTCGGCTTAGGGAGCTCCAATCCTGGGGCTCCCCCACACTTAGGCTTAGGGAGCCCCTAGTCTGGGGCGCCCCAGTACTTAGGGTTAGGTAGCCCCAGACCTGGGGCAGCCCAGTCCTTAGGCTTAGGGAGCCCCAGGCCTGAGGCACCCCAGCCCTTAGGCTTTTAGAGCCCCAGACCATGGGCGCCCCAGCCCATAGGCTAAGGGAGCCCCAGGCTTGGTGAGCCCCAGCTCTTAGACTTAGGGAGCCCCAGGCCTGGGGCGCCCTAGCCCTTAGGCTTTGGGAGTCCCAGGCCTAGGACACCCCAACCCTTAGGCTTAGGGAGCCCGTGGCCTGGTGCGCCCCAGGTCTTAGGCTTGGGAGCCCGAAGCTGGGGCGCCCTAGCCCTTAGGCTTTGGGATCCCCAGGCCTGGGGCGCCCCAGCCCTTAGGCGTTGGTATCCCGAGGCCTGAGGCGCCCCAGCCCATAGGCTTTGGGAGCCCCAGGCCTGGGGCGGCCCAGCCCTTAGGCTTAGGGAGCCCCAGGCTTGGGACGCCCCTGTCCTTAGTCTTAGGGATCCCCAGGCCTGGGACGCCCCAGCCCATAAATTTTGGGAGCCCCAGATGTGAGGCTCCCCAGCCCTTAAGCTTAGGTAGCCCCAGACTTGGGGTGCCCCAGCTCTTTGTCTTAGGGAGCTCCAAGCCTGGGGCTACCCAACAATTAGCCTTAGGGAGGCCCAGGCCTGAGGCGCCCCAGCCCTTAGGCTTAGAGAGCCCCAGACCCTTGGCGCCCCACCCCATAGGCTTAGGGAGCACCAGGCCTGGTGGGGCCCAGCTCTTAGACTTAGGGAGCCCCAGTGCTCAGGCGCCCCAGCCCTTAGGCTTTGGTAGCCCCAGGCCTGGGTTGCCCCAGCCCTTAGGCTTTGAGAGCCCAAGGCCTGGGGCGACCCAGCCCTTAGGCTTTGCACGCCCCAGGCCTTGGGCGCCCCAACCCTTAGTCTTAGGGAGTCCCAGGCCTGGGGCGACCCATGCCTTAGGCTTGGGAGCCCGAAGCCGGGGCGCCACAGCCCTTAGGCTCTGGGATCCCCAGCCCTGGGGCGCCCCAGCCCTTAGGCTTTGGGATCCCCAGGCCTGAGGCGCCCCAGCCCATAGGCTTTGGGAGCCCCAGGCCTGGGGCGCCCCAGCCCTTAGGCTTAGGGAGCCCCAGGCTTGGGGCGCCCCTGTCCTTAGTCTTAGGGATCCCCAGGCCTGGGACACCCCAGCCCATAAATTTTGGGAGCCCCAGACCTGGGGCGCCCCAGCCCTTAAGCTTAGGTAGCCCCAGACCTGGGGTGCCCCAGCCCTTAGGCTTTGGAACCCCAGGCCTGTGGAGCCCCAGCCCTTCGTCTTAGGGAGCTCCAAGCCTGGGGCTCCCCCACAGTTAGGCTTAGGGAGCCCCTGGCCTGGGGCGCTCCAGCCCTGGGACGCCCCAGCCCTTCGGGTTAGGGAGCTCCAAGCCTGGGGCTCCCTCACACTTATGCTTAGGGAGCCCCTGGTCTGTGGGCCCCAGCACTTAGACTTAGGGAGCCCCAGGCCTAGGGTGCCCCAGCCCTTCGGCTTTGGGAGCCTCAGGCCTGGGGAGCCCCAGCCCTTAGGCTTTGGGAGTCCCAGGCCTTGGGTGCCCCAGCCCTTAGGCTTTGGGAGTCCCAGGCCTGGGGCGCCCCAGCCCATAGGCTAAGGGAGCCCCAGGCCTGGGGCGCCCAGCCCTTAGGCTTTGGGAGCCCCCGGCTGGGGCGCCCCAGCCCTTAGGCTTTGGAAGCCCCAGGCTTGGGGCGCCCCAGCCCTTAGGCTTTGGGTGCCCCAGGCCTGGGGCGTCCCAGCCCTTAGGCTTTGGGAGCCCCAGGCTTGGGGCGCCCCAGCCCTTAGTCTTTGGGAGCCCCAGGCCTGGGGCGTCCCAGCCCTTAGGCTTAGGGAGCCCCAGGCCTGGGGGTCCCAGCCCTTAGGCTTAGGGAGCCCCAGGCCTGGGGCGCCCCAGCCCTTAGGCTTAGGGAGCCCAAACCTGGGACGACCCATCCCTTAGGCTTAGGGAGACCCAGGCCTGGGGCGCCCCAGCCCTTAGGCTTAGGGAGCCCAAAGCCTGGGACGACCCAGCCCTTACTCTTTGGGAGCCCTAGGTCTGGGGAGCCCCGGCCCTTAAGCTTAGTTAGCCCCAGGCCTAGGGCACCCCAGCCCTTAGGCTTAGGGAGCCCGTGGCCTGTGGAACCCCAGCTCTTAGGCTTAGGGAGCCCCAGGCCAGGGGCGGCAAATCCCTATCAGATCTCAACGCCTATCTCAAATCACTTCACATGATCCATTCTACCAGTCATGTCAAGGAGAACTAGAGGTCTGCATGAGCGAGCCCAAATCGCCTCCTCACTTACCCATTCCAGAGGCTGTGCCTGTACAACCTATCGACTAACACATTCCCATATGCCGTGGTTATGAAACCTACCATCATGCTGGACTAAGGACCAATCACGATGCAAGGGTCAGGGTCAATGGGAAAGCAAAATAGGGGCTGAGGGGAGCCAAGAGGGGTCCCTTCACTCAATCCCTAAACCTGATTTAATGTCACTAGACTGGGGTCTTCCTCACATCTCAAGGGCACCGATTGATGGTTGAAGTGAATTGTGCTTATTCAATCATTGTTCTGCTTGCTGTCCTGCTGTGCTGCATCCTCTTCTTGCTTTTTTGTGCATGGCTCCCTCTGTTGTGGTGACAAATGGCTTGAGAGGGATTTGACATAGGGAGAAAGCCCACCCACATCAACTGTCACCAGAAGCAGACACTAAGTCCATTTCTCTCACCTCACAGAATTATGCACACCAGACACTGGTAGGGCTGCCTGGGAGGGGAACCCTTAGTGCAGTGGTTCTCAACCTGTGGGTTGCGACCCCTTTGGGAGTCATATGACCCTTTCACAGGGCTCACCCAATTCATAACTGTAGCAAAATTACAGTGATGAAGTAGCAAGAAAATCATTTAATGGTTGGGGGAGGGGGGCATCACCACAACAAGAGGACCTGGATTAGGAAGGTTGAGAACCACTGCCCGAGTGTGTTTAGGACTTTGCTGCCCTAAAGGTCATCAGACATTCCTGAAGGCAGAGCCACTGCAGGAAGCCCTTCTGGGAAATGCCCTCAAGACAGGTCTCAACCAACTCCACCCTCACCCTCCGAGATCCTAATCATAGGACGCATGGAAATGCTCCCTGCCACTTCGAAGACTGTAAGTCCATGGGAGCAGAAAGCCTCCTCCTTCTCCCTTGGAGTGGTGGCTGGTGAGTTCAAACTGCTCACTTTCTGGCTTACATAACCCACAGACCAGCTCCCCCTGAGCTCAGTTTGGTTTGCCGCACAGCACACATTGTTTGGAGCCTTCTGAAATAGCTATGCACATGTGCAGGTTGGGGGGATTTCGCACAAGATGCAGTTTTCCACCCTCTCTTGGCAAAAAATAATTTTTGCAAAAGGCTTGTATTCTCTTCTGGATCTGAGTAGCAGCTACTCTCATGAAGTCATAGCACATACATTCATGCTACAGTCCTCCCAACTCCCTAATGTCTTACGCCGAGTCTGCTCCATGCTTTTCTGTGTCCTACATGGCAGCTGTAGGCACCCAAGGCATGGGCTCTGCAGACTGGGTCCAAATCTCTCCTTCCCACTTCCTCACTGTGTGGTCCTAGGCTCATGACTTTTTCATCCTGTGCCACTGATTTTTCATCTGTAAAATGAGGCCAGAATAGAGTCCACACATAGGCTTGTTAAGTGGAATAATTGAATTATTATACACAAAAAGCTTAGAACGGTGCTTGGCATCTTGCAAATACTATTAGGTGGTTTAGCATAGGGACTGGGTCATCCATTACATATGCTCAGGTTTAAACTTCCGGCCAGGAAGGGGTGGTACACCTAGGTGGGCATTATACCTGGATTGGCCCATCTGGGCCAGGTGAATTCAATCCAGCCATTGGGGTTGACCATGACCGTCAACCATGCCTCCCTATGGAGGAATTGAAAAGGCAGGATCTTGACCGCTCCGATGTCTCCCTTCGCCCACTTTTCTGTTGTCCGTCCCCCAGGGAGGAGGTCACATGTAGATTCTTGTAATCAGTTCCCTCTTTCCAATCCACCCTCCCACAACCCTCTCAGTATCACCACTCACAAATTATCAAAGTTTCTTGATGGATGGGGGAGCGGGGAGGGAGGGGGAAAATGAGGACTTGATGCCAGGGGCTTAAGTGGAGAGCAAATGTTTTGAGAATAACGAGGGCAATGAATGTACAAATGTGCTTTACACAATTGATGTATATATGGATTGTGATAAGAGTTGTATGAGCCCCTAATAAAACGATTTTTAAAAAAAGAAAAAAGGCAGGATCCCGGAGCCCACTGAGTGACTTTCTCTCCAGCAGCTTCTAGGTAGGCTGTGCCCCGTGAGGGGCCCTGAGGTGCCGGTGTAAACCTGAAACTTCTTCTCTCAAAAAACTCACTTGGATCACAATCCAGGCTTCGAAGTGAATTCTTTCGCGCGCGAAGCCAAGGCCTGAGGTATATCTCTCCCAGGAGAGATCTGACAATAGTATCTCTTATTATAGCATTAGGAGCCCAGGTGGTGTAGTGGACTGTGCATTAAGCTGCTAATCGCAAGGTCGGTGGTTTGAACTGACTAGCCCGTCCGTGGGAGAAATATGAGGTTGTCTATTTCTGTAAGGCAGTGGTTCTCAACCTTCATAATGCCCCCACCCTTTAATACAGTTCATGTTGTGGTCACCTGCAACCATAAAATTATTTTCATTGCTACTTCATAACTGTAATTTTGGTATTGTTATGAATTGGTTGACCCCTGTGAAAGGGTTATTTGATCCCCAGAGGGGTCGTGACCCACAGGTTGAGAACCGCTACTGTAAGGATTTAAAGTCTCAAAACCCCAAAGGGGCAGTTCTTTGTCCTATTGGGCCGGTATGAGTGGGAGTCAATAAAATGGTAGTTAGGTTTTTTTCTGCATCAGTATCAGATTCTGGTGGCAATCTCAGTCATCCTGCATTGTGGTCTGGTTTGAACTCTGGTAGATCTGTGGGAAATGACTGCCCTGGTTTGAGGTGAGGGCCACGGTGCTTCAGTGGTAGATCTCTCATCGTCTTTCACCGGGAAGACCAGGGTTCGATTTGCAGCCAATGTGCCCCAGACTGTCAGTGAAAGTTTGTGTGTTGCTATGACACTGAGCAGGCTTCAGTGATGTTTCCAGACTGAAATAGAATAAGGACGAAAGACCTGATTATCTCCATCCACACATCGACCTATGGCCCGCCACGGTTGGCTTCCCCTCCCAGCCCTGGTGATAGCACAGACTGGCATAGTTTGCTCCGCTTCCCATGAGGTGCCCATGAGAGGCTGACTCGACAACCACGGTCAAGATCAACAGCTTGAACTCCTTTCTGGGTCTACAGAAACAAGAACAACCTTCTGAAATGAGGTCGCATTGCTATTTGGGACTGGGAGAATGCCTTTGTGACAAGGATTGTGCTCTGGATCCCAAAGGCGACTTTTAAACACAGCCACATAGCAACTCCGGAAATTGCCATAGTAGAAGCCAGGTTTAAATAAAAAAAAAAAAAAGTTCTACTGACTTGCTCAAAGGAGGCCAGAGGTGGATGGGGGTGGGGTGGGGTGGGGTGGGAGACTCCTCTAAAAATGAACAAATTTGTTTCCTTACATATTTGTCATGTTTTTTGGTCCTGAAAGTTAGGCGGGGGGGGGGGGGGGAAGCAGACGAGAGAAGGAAACGGCGACTGACAGTCATCTTGTTGGTGTTCCCACAGCATCCCCTCCTTAGGCACTTGCTGCCATCTCTTCCAACTCCACTTAGTATATTTTCACCCAGCAATGATGCAGAAATGTCTGTATACTCCAGTTTTATTGTAGTCGGGCAGCGTTTATGGGTTTGGCTTTCAACTCAGCATGGCAGGACGTCTAGAAGCAATTATAACCAGGACCTGCTCTGTCTGTGCGGTGGGCAGGCAGTGACGGATCCCCAGCTTCCGGAACACTAGTGCCCCCTCCCAGCTCAGGATAATGACGGTGACACTCGGCCTCCTTGTTGTCTGTGCGAGCTCTTGGAGCTCTCCTCTGAAACCTCATATTATTGGCATTTCTTTGAGTGAACACATCAAATTAGTGACTGTAAAGGAAGGCGTAGGAGATGATTATTGGTGACAAGACAAGCCTCAACCACCTCCAGAGAGCATGTCTCCTAAGTGCAAAGTATGGAGAGGGAGGAAACAATTGACCACAAATGGAATAGGCTCTGAGTCTCGCCACAAAATGTATGTGCGTGGTCACTGAGGCGCCAACATTATGGCTGGAGGACGGATATGGTTTGTGCAGCCATGATTGCCATCCAGAACGTGCCGTGCTATTGTGAAAATATGATTTTTTTATTCTGAGCAAATCTCTGCTTCCACTTGCTTTAATGCTTCGCCAGAGAGCTGGGGACTCTGGGAGGGGTGGGGACGCACAGGGCTGGGCTGACCTCAGGAACTCATGTGTAAAGGGCTTTTTCTCACTTGGAAGCAGGCTGGGTTCACAGCTGTTCTTTCTGGTAAAGCTTGTTTCTGAACCTTGCCACGTCTGAGTCCGAAGAGGGAAATGAAGGTGACAAATGCTGCCAGGAGCCCTGGGCACATCTTGGCTATGGTCCTGCTTAAGTCTGTTTCATTTGAATCCCAGTTTTACCTTTCCTCCTTTCTGGGTTCAAAAGCATCAGATGGGTGCCAAACGCTTCCACGCACAACTAAAGCTGAACAAGGTGGAGGCAGATGAAGAGCAACGGGAGGTTGGTGTTTGGGAGACTGAATACTTGGGCTTCCTAGGCCAGTCCAGCTGGTGGTTAGAGCCCTGTTTCAGATTCCACTGAAATCTCCTAGTGTCCAAGGACCAAGTGGCTCCTAAGTCCAGAATTTCTGTTACATGTCTCACCAAGGAGAAGCTGGGCCAAAATGCATTGAAGAATAAAGCAGGAGCTTGGCTTGTGAATCCACTCTCTGATTCTGAAATTTCAAAGGCTCTGTGCACAGACATTTCAACACTGAAAGCACAGCAGGGAAAATCAAAGACTTGGTCTTCCTCCTTGTCCCTCTTTTAGGGCTTTTATGGTTTTCCAAGGCGCCTCCCAGTGCCGAGTGTTGTATAGGTCATGTTTAAAAATGTCGTAGTTCTGAGGGACTTGCTGTTCTGCTTTCTTTTGCAAGGAGACCCGGTTTCTTGTCTTGTGGCCAAACACAGAGCACAGATGTCTGTGGGCCCCCTCCCTTTCCCCTGACCTTTGCTCTCTTCTCTGGATACCCTACTGACCTGTTCTCCCTTACAAGATCTGAACTGCTCACACACTTCGTTAAATTCTCATCCTAGCGAGAAGCATCTGAGCATCTTATTAGAGCCTGTATGAGTTCTGTTCTGGATGCCTATTTGTGTAACTTCAGGTCTCTGGCATGGAAACGTCCCATGCCCACAGACCCACACAGGTAATATAAACTCCAACAGTAGTTTAAGTTTTAAGGTGGTCACAGGGAACACTGGGGCCCGTGTCTCCTGGTGAACCACACAGGCTGTCTAAAGGGGCTAGTTCCATCTCAATGTAGCCATGCAGGAATGTAGACCGGTTAGGTAGCAAGACAAGGGGTTGTTCCTCTCCATGCTTAGGGGGCTCCCTATGGGAGGTTGGAAGCCAATGCGGGCTAAGCCCAAGCCAGGAGAGCTTAATTGACGCCTCCCAGATGAAAGCCCTTAAAAGGCTGGAATCTGGAGACTACCGCCCCTTCCCTTCAGCTGCATCTCTGCCTTCCACTCAGCAGAGCTGGGTGTGCAGTGTCATGAGGGTGCCCGTGTTCAGTTTAGTGTAACACCGGAACCTTCTTCTCTCGTGTATATAAACCCACTCGGATTACCAACCAGGCTTTGGTGTGAATTTCTTTCCAGTGTGTAGCCAAGGACCGAGACATTTCTCACCGGAGAAACCTAACAGACCCAGACTTACAATTAACCCATATTTTTATTTATAAGGCAAGAGGTGACCAGGTCTAGACAATAATGGTGAAGAAGGCCCTGGGTTTGAGAAAGATTCTGAAGTAGAATCCATAACCCTTAGAAATGTATTGTCCTTAGGGAGGGGCAAAGAGGGCTGGATTGAGAAAGTCTCTGGCAACCAGTTCTGACTTGACTTTTGGATCCTGAATCCTTCAGGGCCATGACCTTGCCCTCCAGCCAGACCTTCCAATAGCCATCTTCTCAGAGCCTTGTTAAGTTCTCATAATACATTACACCTGCCATCCTGTGAGCAGCTACCAAACCCAGGCACTTTTTTCAAAGACAAGCTCACTCTCTCTACCCCTAAGAGCAGATAGTTTGGGATGATGGATATGAGATACCACAGAAGACAAATCTGTTATCTTCCATGGTGCTCAAAACATGCTGTCACAACCAGGACTCGTGACAATCCCTCAGTTTCCTAAATTGCTTCACTGCTACTTTTTAATTAAGCCTCATTAGATTGTCATATATTGATAAGAGGGATGACCCTGAACTAGATGCGTAAATTAAAGCTATCCTCATCCTGTGCTTTTATATGAATGTGTTAATTATTTTTGTCATTAGGGAGAATAATGGAGGGATGGAGCACTACCAAACGGAGTTTGACAAAGTGTTGGTGTTTGCTGCAGCAAACGTGGTGCGTGTCAGATACAATCCGTCACCCAGTGAGTCTGCAATTAACACCAAGGGACAAAGGTAGGATTCCCTGTAATAAATAGCCTTCCTCCCAGATGCTAATGGGGACGCAGCAGGACCCAATGTTGTGTTGTCGCAGTTGTACACGGACCCATAGAGGAGACAGAGCTGGTGTTTGAAACGAGTCTTGTTTGCCCCCAGTTGGCTCACACATTTGTTTTTTAAATGGCATAATCACTAACATTTAAACACGGGGTGATGTCACGTAACAATCTGCAGCTTCTGAGAAATGGAGAGGCCCGACTTTGCTGGTTGACAGTGCAGAGGGACTGGGGGAGCAGTCAGATATGGTGATCAGAGTTTGGAATCCTTGCTTTCCCAGTACATGTGTCAAGTAGTTCAAGGGTTCAGAAATTTAGGAGGGAAGTTCCAGAAGACAAGTTTGTGTGGTCGATAATAAACCAATATAGGGGTTGAGATTTCAATTTGTTGGCTATTTATTTTGTGCTTGGTAGCCAACCAGCCCAGAATTCCTGACCTTGCCGACCTTGTGAAACAAGGACCATTCCAGAATGACATAGAAGCAAGCACGGAAGCGAGGGCATCCATTACCCCGAATACGTAGGGGTCAGGAACTAAGTGCTTTCTGTAGAACAGCTCCAGAAGGCAGACCTTTGCAGGAAAAACTGTTAGGGAGCTAGCATAGGGACTGGCAGGCCTATTACACATGCTCAGAGGTCTGAGCTACCGGCTCATGAAGCAGTGGCTCACTGCATGCTCAGAAGTTCAGGTTTCCAGCCAGGAGGGGGAGCTACGGCTGGGTGGGCGCTGTACCTGCATTGGCTCACCTAGGCCAGGTGAATTCAATTCAACAATTCAGCCAATGGGGTCGACCTACGTCATCGACCACGCCTCCCTAACCGCTCATAAAACTTACGGGATCCCAAACCAGGCCTCGGCATGAGCTGTTTCTCGGGTGGAGCCAACGAACGAGGCACACCTGTCCCCAGAGAGGTCGAACAGAAGCGGTACTGTGTGATTCGGAGCTATGAGGTAAGCCGGCCCCAGGAGTGTGCCCTCCCATGTTGGTCTCATGGATTTGGGGCCCCTCTGGGCTCCTTTTACCTCACCACCCTCGGGAGAATTGTTGGGTTGAATTCACGGTGTCCGTCTTTGCGCCGTTTCTTGCTGGTGTCCGTCTTTGCGCCGTTTCTTGCTGGTGTCCGTCTTTGCGCCGTTTCTTGCTGGTGTCCGCCTTTGCGCCGTTTCTTGCTGGTGTCCGTCTTTGCGCTGTTTCTTGCTGGTGTGCGGCACTTGACGTGCCTGCTTTCCCTGGAACTCGCCTGCCTTCCCGGGCTGCATTTTTGAGGGGGCTGGGACGTTGCTGCCTGGAGGCTGGGAGGATTTTGACTCCCAAAGCCTTCTCAAGGCTCAGTGTATAAGGTTTATTTGGACGCGAAAACAGAATCAAAGATGCAATTAACGAAGTTTTAGAAGCAGGCTTTATTGAGAAGCTTGCGGGCGGGTTCAGCAACTCAGGGTATTGAGCTATTGAAGCCGCGCAGGGGGAAAAAATCCTGCCTGCGTTTGTATGCCCACTGCTGGCAGGCACAGCTGGGGAGGATCAAAGCTGGGGAGAATCTGCACACACAGGTGCTTCAGAAGGGAGAAGGTCGTTAATCTTACCTATATGTCAGGTACGCGTGGAGTGACCATTTCTTCAGAAAACATTCTGGCTTTGGGACGAGCTGTTTCCAGGAATTTGGGGTTGAGCAGGAGAGGGGAGGTCGGTTAGGGGTCAGCCTTGAGAGCTAAGATGGAGGTGCAGGACTCAAAATGGAGTCTGTTGTGCCAAGACCGGACATTTTAGACTGTGCCCTATAGGGAAAAGGGACGCGGTTAGTCCGTTTCTGTAACTGATACCTGTGGGTAGTGGGTAAAGAGCAAGGGGAGGGGCTTTTCCAGGCAGAGTACTGAGAGTTGCGGCGTAGCACAGGGTGGAGAGTTTGGTATTGCTGGTGAACTGCTATAAGGGTAATTTCGCGGAGTCGACTTTGCCGGAGCTGGATGAGAAAAGGAGCAATTAAGAGCAAAAGTATAACTAAAATTATGGGTCCTAGTATGGGGCCTAGGAAGGAGTACAGAGAAGAATTCCACCAGGAGGAAGATCCACCTGTTCTGAATCTGTTGTTTTGCAGCTCACGGTTTAGCTTGTTTAGGGTCTGGACTCTAGTTTCCACAATCCCCAGTTTATTGATATAATAACAGCCTTCCTCCTGGAGGAAGAGGCAGGTTCCTCCTTTTTCAGTCGTGATGAGGTGTAAAGCGCAGTGGTTCTGCAAGGCAACTTGCGCAACAGAGGTTATTTGTCTTTGCAGGGAGGCTAGAGACTTGGCAGAGGCATCGACTGCCAGCTGGAAGCATGCGGATAACTTGTCTGCTGTGATGATAGTGTCCAAGGGCTCCGCCGCTGAGTCCTACTGCAATTGCTGCTGAGGCGAAGGAGATTCTCACTGCTATCGGGAGAAAAACTGCTCTTTTAGTTTGACGACTGTATACTTGGATGTATTTGTCCTGGAACTCAGCCGGAGTGTATATAATGAGCTGCGGAACCAGAGTGACGGGTAGAGGTAGAACTGATGTTTATATGCTTAGTGAGTGTATGGTTAAACCAAAAGAAATTTTTTTCTGGCCCTGTTAGTGGTTTGGAGGGGATTTGGGTGACATTACATGTCTGTGTCGATGGATTGGAGTAGCAAAAGGGCACTTGAGTGTTTTCTGGTTGGATGTACAGAGGGACGTTGGGGATGGTTATGGCTTTTGTGGTCTCTACGTTGGATGAAAATGACAGGGCAGGACCTGGTACTGCTACCAGAGGAGGGCGTTCTAGGGCCACACACATGAAGCAGGTGGAGAGGTTGCCTAGTCCAGCAAAGTGGCGATGGCCAGTCCCTGTTTTAGCAGGGTGAGCCAGGAGAAGGGAGACTCAGAAGGTTTAGAAATTTAGTTAGTGAGTTGAAGATCTTGGATCTGAAAATTACGGTGGATGGTGGATTGGACCTGGAGTAGCGACCTCCATACATACAGTTTGGCTTCCAGAAATTTCTCTTGGCGAGTGGTGCACTAGGCACCTGGAACCAGAGACGTCCACTGGCTATCCCAGGGGTCTGGGATTGTGAGAGTGTATTTAGATTGATGGTAGTAGAATCATCCCTGGGGACGAAGGGAAAGGTAATGTATCTGGCAGGAAGACCAAGGACACCCTACATTTTTCTGTGTTCACCTTTTTGCACATTGGGTAGTTGCCTTCTGGTCATACAGGAAGCGTTTTAAAATCAGTGAAATTTAAGTATATGGGTGCTCTTCCCCCTGTGCGTGGGCAGTTAGCGGTGGCCAGCAAATAATCATAACACTTAGTGCAGGCGTAATTGGTATAGTTTTCAGTCAAGTAAAATCACCAGGCAAAAGGGGAAATTATACTAGGTTTAGCTGGCTGGCTTGGTGAGGTGAGTGAGGCAGAGAGACATAGGAACAGTAGACTGAGCAGACCACTGGGAGCCATGGTCAGAGTTTACTGCTAATCTGGACTCGGGACAAATGTACCCAGGAATCTAGTCTAAGAACCTTGATTGCTGAGGGAGTGGTAAGGGACAGTGTAAGGGCCTTTCCACCAGGGTGCTAAGGGTTTGGGTGCAAGGGATTTAATTAACACAGCATCTCCAGGATGCACTGGTTTTTGGTGATCAGCAGAGGTCGGAGAGTGTTCAGGGATGGCAGAGTCAGCGTGTTGTCTAAGAAGGTTGCGGAGCAAGCACAAGTATGGAAGGTACAAAGCTAGCAGAGGGCAATCGGTTGCAGGAAGAGGCGAGAAAAGGAAAGGTTGTCTGTAGAGTATGTTGAAAGGACTGAGGCCAGACGGCTCCTGAGGGGCTGCGCCAAGGCGAGTATAAGAGCAAAGGGTAATGGTTGAGGCCAAGAAAGTTGCAGTTCTAGGGAGAGTTTGGTGAGCTGTTGTTTTATGAGACCGTTAGCTCGTTCAACCTTACCAGAAGACTGGGGGTGGTAGGCTGCGTGGAGTTTCCAGCAGATGCCCAGTGAGGCGCTAACTGCCTGCTGCACCATAGATATGAAGTCTGGACCATTGTCCGACTGAATTGAAGCAGGCTGGCCAAAATGAGGAATGATGTCTTGAAGAAGGTGAGTGGCGACTATGCTTGCACTCTCAGAGGAGGTGGGAAAGGCTTTGATCCATCCTGAAAATGTGTTAACCATAGTGAGGAGGTATTTAAACCGCTTATGCTTTGGCATGTGGGTAACGTTTATCTGCCAGTCCTGTCCCGGTAGGTGCCCTTACATCTGGTGGAGCTGTTTACGAGGGTGTTGAGCTTTCTGGCTATTGGAGAGGGCACCGATGTTGCATTTTGCATGTACTGTGTTGATAGAACTCCATAGTCCAGTGGGGTGAAATATGGGGTTAGAAACGTGTAGAGAGCTTTTGGCCCGATGTGTGGAGAATTGTGAATATTGGTGATGATTGTTTCCTGTTGTAACTTTGGGAGAATGAGTAAGTTCTATTTGTGTACCCACCATTTTTGTTGAGGAAGAGAGCAATACTGGGTGTTTTCCTGATCAGTGTAAGTTGGAGTGTAAGTGGGAGGTAAAAAGCATACTGAGCTAGGAGCGGGAAAGTTGTTGGGCTAAGTCAGTAACAGGATCTGCAGAATGGGAGGGGGCCTGTCTATTCCCATAACCAAGACCAGGGAAGGGGAAGTAGGGCCTGAGTGAGAGGGCGAAATGGAGAAGGTAGTCCGCTACCTGGAGCACAACCCTGGGCTCGGGGAGGGTTACCGGAGTTGAGGAGCAAGGGCCTCTTCAGTCCATGAACCCCAGCAGCTCCATACCTTGCAGCTATGTGTCTGGAGTTTCCAGGATCTCGGCACCTCGTCTTTGCAGAGCCGGTGGCAGAGCCAGGGTCGGGCAGTTCGACTTCCAGTGGCCTGGCTGTTTGCACTGTGGGCAGGGCTTGGTAGGAGGCTTGGGATTGGGGCAAACTTTTGCCCACTGGCCGACCCAGCCACATTTGAAGCAGGCTCCTGGCGGTAGGTGCCGGCTCCCCTGGGGAGCGCGGCGATGGACGGGATTGCCTGCCGGCCTTAGGGCTGCTACCAGGGCTTGGGAATGGAGGCTAACCATCTGTTGGACCCTCACCTGGCAAGTGGCCTGAGCCGGCTCCTCGCCAGCGTTGAAAACTTTAAATGCCATTTTTACCAGATCCTGTATAGGGGTTTCAGGGCCCTCCTCAGCCTTCTTTAGCTTTTTTTCTGATGTCAGGGGCTGACTGGAAGGTGTAGTGAGAGGCCAAAATAGAGGCCCCACTTTTTAGACCCTGGGTCTAAACGAGTGTACTTTGTGAGTGCCTCCTGGAGGCGGTTAAGAAAAAGAGCAGTAACTTCTCTCAGTTTGTCATAGTTGACAACCTTGTTGGAGACTGTTTCCTGACCTCTAATGAGGTACCTGAGCATGAGGTTTCTATAAGGAAGATCAGACGCTCGGCTGGGCTGGTAACTTCAACTGGGGTCCTCTATTGGGATGGCATGCGCCCCCAAGGGGACATTTGGGTCGATAGCGTGGTTTTTGTCTGTGTACGTTCCTCGGCAGTAAGGGTATAAGCAAGGATCACTTGGATGTCATGCCAGGTTAAATCATACGTTTGGGAAATGTAGGTAAATTCTTTCATAAACTTAGAGGGGTCTGCTGAAAAGAGCCCAGGCGGGTCTCTATCTGCGACAGGTCCTTTAAGGAAAAAGGGACGTGGACTTGAACGAGTCCCTATACACCTGCAGCCTCTCTTAATGGACAAAGGGCAGCTGGAGTGTTGTGGGAGCGGGTATGAGAGGCAAGCGGTGAGGACAGGAGAGAGCAATGGGGTGGCGCAGCGGGCGGGGGAGACAGATAGGGCAGCGGGAGAGGCGCGCTGAGGAGCTTGGCTGGCTCTTCTGGGGTTTGAATGGCAGGTTCTTTCTGCTGAGGAGATAGAGCTAACCGTATTTGGCGGGCGGAACAATGGCTACAGAGGTCAGGGCGGGAAGGCAAGTCCCAAAAAGCCTGCACATAGGGGACTTCAGAATCCTTACCAGTCCTCCTGCAGAAATTGTCCAGGTCCTGTAGAACGTTGAAATCAAAAATGCCCGTCGGAAGCCAATGTGCATGGTTGTTAAGCTGGGACTGGGGCCAGGCAACTTGGGAGAGAAAAACAAGTCTTTTCTTTCACAAGGTCTGAGTGAGAGAGAGAGACTCATCAGGGCAGCCATAGACTGGTTTTGAACGTAGGCAAGGTCCTGGAGATTTGGGGAAGATGGGTGGCTCTTAGGGGACCCCAAAAGAAGGGGGGAGCCACACACCTATCCCGGGTTTTTGGCACCAAAATACAAGGTCTATTTGGATGTGAAAACAGAATAAAAGACCCAATTAACGAAGTTTTAGAAGCAGGCTTTATTGAGAAGCTTGCGGGCGGGTTCAGCAACTCAGGATGTTGAGCTATTGAAGCTGCGCCGGGGGAAAAATTCCTGGCGGCGTTTTTATGCCCACTGCTGGCAGGCACAGCTGGGGAGGATCATAGCTGGGGAGGATCTGCACACACAGGTGCTTCAGAAGGGAGAAGGTTATTAATCTTATCTATATGTCAAGGAAGGATGGAGTGACCATATCTTCAGAAAACATTCTGGCTTTGGGACGAGCTGTTTCCAGGAATTTGGGGTTGAGCAGGGGAGGGGAGGTCGGTTAGCGGTCAGCCTTGAGAGCTAAGATGGAGGTGCAGGACTCAAAATGGAGTCTGTTGTGCCAAGACTGTGACACAGTGTTGTGCCGCGGCTCCGGCAAGCATCACGCCTGGGGGCGCCTGCGTCCACCCTGTTGGTTTGGGCAGGACTCTGGCTGGGTAGCTGGCTCCAGGCTGGCTTTCGGCTAGGCCGCAACCTGCGGCCTCCATTTTCCCAGCCACGTGACTCAACTCTCAGGCAGAATGGCGCCACCTGTGTCTGTTGTAGCTACACTCCATTCCCAGACAGCAAACCACCCAGACTGCCAGAAAGTTCAGCAGAATAAGTTTCATTTCCTGCGCAGGGACCATCAACTCTCTTGAGGGGAGACTGAGCGGCCCCCCAGTCTAATTTTCCAAATGTTTTTATACTTTTGCAATGTGCAGGTGTGTAAGCAGGCAGAGCTCAGAAGCGGGGTATTGTGGTTAGCCATTCTTAGTTGAACCAAAACTGCTCTGGTCATTCTCGCAAGCCTTCTGAACATCCATTTCCTTCTGTACGTTCCCTTGGGCTACGTCTGCAGAGCCTAACTCCCCAGTATCAGCTAGTTCATTGGCAGTTCATAGCTAGTTTATTTACCGTTCATAATGGCTTCTGTCAGCTCAAAATGACTTCTTTTGTCAAGGCTATTTAAGCTTTTCCCAGAGCTGCTACATTCCCTCCTGTTCTTAGCCAAGTTCAAATCATTGAATCTGCGGTAGCCAGCCCAGTGTATGGTGGGCTCAGCACTAAGAGTTTTGTGGCTTGTACTTTCTGTGTAAGGAATGCCACTAGCTTATTGGTTATTATTGAGCCAAATGTGAGGCTTAGCAGGAGGAGGATTAGGGGCCGGCTAGGGCCGTTCATAGGGTAGTTAGCCAGGCTGACCAATTAAGTAGCTTTTCAAACCAATTGGTTCCTCCATTTCTTTTCTTGACTCTTTGTTCTAATCTTTTCCTAACCAGGCCTCATCTATCTTTATTGATTCCCGAATGCTTTGCATAGAATTAGTTTCTCCCAATGCTGTGCACAGCATTCCTTGTTTCCAAAAGAGCAAGTCAAGCCCTCGGCGGTTTTGCAACACAACTGCTACAAGGGAGTCTAGGGATCTTTCTAAATGGGAGACAGGTTTTTTTTTTTAATCCCTGTAGATCTAAAGCAATTTGCTGACTAGGAGTCTGATAGTTTAAGTTTCCTTGTATTAAAGCAACTGACCCGACTGCAGATAATCCCAAGCCCTGTTACCAGTGGGACCAATACTGGGGCTCTTTTAACTCATCCGGAAATTCCAAAGTTATCCCTACACCTCCTTCACCAGAACACAGGTACACTTGAGGACTAACATGCACTAGCACACAAAAACCCAGGTCCGCTACTAATACTGGGGAAAAGAGACAGGGTGTTCATCCTGTGGAACAAGTAAAGCAAGTACTCATTGGAGCAGATAAAAAAATTAGGATCAACATTTGGTTCAATGGGAACAGCTTGAAGGCAAAAATCTCGATATCTTGATATATTAAAGGGATAATTAGATGAATGAAAACACAGTCCTTGCCCTTGCAAATCTTTTAAAGTGAGCTTAGACTTGAGTCCATACTAAAATCACCTATAGACTGCTGCTTCGTGTAATCCTTTTTACTAACATTTCTAATTGGATTACACTCTGTACCAATAGTGCTATTTGTACCTGTGCCTACATAGTAAGGGGAAGCAGGGTTCAGACAAAGCCAACAATCAGCTGTGAGGTGAGGATTTGAGTTCATACATTGGAATACAGCATCCCGAGAATCAAACACAGAACCTTGAGGTGGCTCCTGAATGAGAAGGGCCCTGTGAGTTGGGCTGGCAGTGAACGGGAAAGTTACTGGAGAGTCTGGAGGGTGCAGCAAAGGAATCTTAATGACACCCAGCTGTGGCTCTTCAGGATTTATCCCGAGGTTTGGGCCTTTGTACTGATGGCAGGTTGCCATATTTTACTTTGCTGGATAGAAAAGGTTGTCCCGGGATCTCTCTCATTTACATAATGTTGAATTCCCCATGTTTTCCCGGTGAACCCAATAACGCTTGAATCCAATTCTTATTGGGTTACATTTGGAAACCATACACGTGGTGGGATCAAACCCTTCCGACTTGAGTCTCATTCTTGTAAAAAATAATAGGGTCGTCTTTAACAAGTTTCCACCCTGAAAATGATAGTTTCACAACCCCAAGCTGCACAATGGTAATGTCCCTCCCCTTGGCAGTTAGGGAGTCCATGATCCTGGCATATATATAAATGGTTTGTTTGGAGCCTTCTTTCTATAGAGGGTATTCTGCACCCATAGGACGGGATTCCTGTATAGGTCCCATTGTGCCCTTTACCTTTAAAGGATCCAGAATGCCATTTTTTTCCTATCAAATCAAACAAATCAAAATGAAAACAGGGGGTCATACCCAGTATAAGAGGGTACATATTCACTGCTGGAGGTTAGAATAGCAGTCCACAAATGTGTTTGTGCTTGGGGGAAACAGTGGGTGCTGTCAGCAATACTCGGAGAAAAACAATTAATTCTGTAAAGCCTTAATTTTGAGGGATTTTCCGTCTTTCTGGGTGTCCATCTTTTCAGGATATGCTCAGGGAGGGCTTTTTTTTTACTTATGACTGATGAATCCACGGCCCCCTCCCCACTATTTTAACAGCAGTTGGTGTTGTAAGTATCACCTGGTATGGGCCAGTCCACCTAGGTTCTAAGGTGTCAGGTTGGTGCTTCTTTACCCATGTCCAGTTTCCTGGTTGCACGTTGTTGGCTGCCTGTTCCCTTTCCCTTGGTTAGGCCCAAAAGGAAGGTGTCAGAGCAGATGATTTGTCTCTCACCTGTTGCACAGCCTTCAGGCACTCGATGAGGGAATGATTAGTGACTTCCATTATTTCTACTTCCCTCAATCTTGGGAGGATTTGGGGAAGGTCTGCCAAACATAAATTCAAATGGGGTCATGCTTTTCACATAGGGATTGCATCGGACTTGAAATAGGGCAAAAGGTAAAGTAAGGATCAACCCAGTTCTCGCCAGGTCCTAAATGCAACTTAACGAACAATTCCTTTAGGGTTCTGTTTATTTTTTCTGCTTACCCTGAACTTTGGGGCCTTTAAGCCCGGTAGAACTTCCAGTTAATATTTAGAAGCATTGCTAAGACTTTAGTAATTTGAGCAATAAATGTTGGGCCATTGTTGGACCCCAAGGTGATGGGAAGGCCAAATCTAGGGACAATTTTAGTTACTAATAATTTACACACAGTGGCAGCAGTTTCCTTCTTTGTTGGGAAGGCTTCCACCCATCCAGAATAGGCGTCTACGAACACCAGCAAACGTCGGTAGCCATACTTTCTAAGTTTCATATCCATAAAGTCCACCTCCCAGAATTCTCCAGGACTACTACCTCGAGCTCGTGGTTGGGGTTGCTCCTTTTCTTTCTGGGGTTGTTTACCCGAGCACAGTGCAATCAACGGTGGGTGACATCTGCCACCCAGTGTCCAAGCCTGGGTATGTAAAAGTGCCTGAGAAGCAACTGAGACAGTTTAGAGAGGATCCCAAATGCATACCTTCATGTAGTCCTTGAATCAGATCTCTCCCAGAGCTTCTGGCATGAATCTTCTTCCATCAGGATGGAGCAGCCACCCTGGATGCTCCCAGTCTTTTTGGCAGGCCAGCTCTTGGCTTATCTTTAGATCATTTTCTGAGTATGTAGGTTGTGGCTGTAACACTGGGGATGGCATGGTCACAGCCACTACCTTGGGGATTTGTGGTATAGTCCTGGCATTCGAGATCCACCGGTCCGGGGGACTGGTTAGGAGTGGTTCAACCATAGGTCCCCCTACCACAGCAATATCCTGTCCCAGTGTAGGCTTCCTAGCTTCTATGACTAGGATGGCCATGGCAGCCTCAGCTCGCATGCAGCTCGGCCATCCTGCAGCTACAGAGTCCAGTTTCTTTGAAAGATAGGCCACAGGTCTCTTCCATGGCTGCAAGTTCTCAGTTAGCACTTCTTTTGCTGTGCCTCTGGCCTCACATAGACAATTGGAAGGGCTTTACTATGTCTAGTAGGGCAAGAGAGGTTGCCCATATGAGCGACTTTTTAAAGGATTCAAACGCTTGTTCTACTTCAGTCCATTTAAGTTCTTTTTCCTTTCTTTCCCCGTTACTTGCATATAGGGGTTTCGTTATTTTTGCAAATCCCAAATTCCACAATGGACAGTACCCCACAGCTCCTAGAAACTCTTGCAACTGCCTCTTAGTCTCAGGGACTGGGATTTTGGGGATGGCCTCAGTGCGGCTGGGGGACAAGGTCCGTTTTCCCTCCTCCAGTTGGTAGCCTAGGTATACAGCTTTATGGACACACAGTTGAGCCTTTCTTGCAGATACCCTGTACCCCAATGGCCCAAGGATTATTATCAGGTCCTTGGTAGCCCGTTGGCATTCCTCCAGGGTTTCGGAGGCCAGGAGGAGGTCATCTGCATACTGGAGCAAGGTGGTTTGGGGGTGTTCGTCCTTGTGTTCCTGTAAGTCTTCACTGGGTTGATGTGCAGGGGACACGGGTATGGAGAACAAAGCATCCTTTAAGTCCAAAACAGTATAACAAATTCAGTTTGACAGGATAGTACTCAGGAGGGTCTCGGGGTTTGGTACGTGGGGTGGCCAGTTTCTGTCCTCTCATTTACCTCTCTGAGATCCTGCACCGGTTGGAAGTCCTCAGTTCCCGGCTTCTGCATGGGCAGCAGGGGAGCATTCCATGTGGACTTGCAGAAGACCAAAATGCCTGTCCTCTTTAGTCTGCAAATGGGAACAGAAATACCCACCTTTGCTATCCAGGGAGTAGGGTTAGCTTGACACACCAGTGTAGCTGAGCTCAGAAGTTGTACGACCCCAGGCACCTGATTTTCAGAAAGGTCTGGCAGGTTGTTCACTGCCCAAACAAAAGGAATATCTTTTAGCCATTTATCAAGAAGTTCCTTTGAGGAGGTCTCTTCTGCTCCTTGATAAAACACATATCACTCTGACATTGGAGCGGTGAGCAAAACTTTTGGCTTTTCAAGTTCAAGGGTTAAGGTGGTTGTATCAGATGAGAAAGTAATTATGGCTGCCATTTTTCATAATAAGTCACAATCAATTAGGGGAAAGGGGCATTGAGGCATTACCAAGAAGGAGCGTGTAACTGTCTCTTGTGCTAAATCTGTTATTCTGGCCGTTGTCCATGGGTGTGCTTGGGTCTGCCCTGGGGCCCCTGTAATGAAAGCCTTTCCATTTGACAAGGCACCTGTAGTCTTTTCTGAAACCAAGAAGGTGACCCCTTTGTCCACCTTGAAATTTACTGGCTGGCTTCCTTCATGGAGAGTGAGCATGGGCTCTTTGGGGTCAAGTGAAACAGAGCCTGGACACCTTTATTCAGCTTCAAGCATTATTGTCTGTAGCTTCGATTTTTCTAGGCGAGGACTAGGCCCGTTCTCTCTAGTGGTGGCTCGTCCACCTCTCCTGGGGTTTTCAAGGCACTGATTTTTCCAATGTCACTGTTTTGTATAGTAGATACATGGATACTTCCTCAGGACTAGGCGAGTGAGAAGCGGGGTATTAGGGTTAGCCATTCTTAGTTGAACCAAAACTGCTCTGGTCGTTCTCGCAAGCCTTCTGAACATCCATTTCCTTTGTGACATTCCCTTGGGTGACGTCTGCACAGCCTACCTCCCCAATATCAGCTAGTTGACTTACACTTCCTAGCTACTTTATTTTCTTTTCATGGTGACTTCTGTCAGCCCCAAATGGCTTCACTCTTGTCAAAGCTGTTTCAGCTTTTCCCAGAGATCCTACACAGTCGCCATTGTAGCCGAGAGGTAACAGGGTCTGTGACCATGGCCAAGATGGCACCCACCAGTCCAAACATGTGGAAGGGCGCTGCCTAGGGAGCTGGGTGAAGAGGCCTGGGAATTAGCCCTGCCTGGTCCTGGGAGCCAAAAGTTTCCCTTTTCCCCTTCATTCCCTTTGCCTTTCTCCTGGTTTTTCAAACAAGCTGCTCTAGCCCTATAACGCCAAGCACAAAATTGTCATAATTCTTAATGAAAACGTATCTGGTACCCAAATTATAAAAGTGACAATTTGGTCACATTTCAAACACACTGAAAATTTTATGCTTTTAAAATATATTTTGAATGCCATATATATTGATAACTATGAAAGTAAAGAATAAAAACCCAAAAAAATATTTCCTAAATTTAAAACTTGAGGCGTTATAGGGCTAGTGTTCTTCCAGATGTGGTTTGTTCTTTGTTACAGGCTGGTTTTCCGTGGCCCAGGCTTAGGCCAATGGCGTTCGGAAGCCTAGGTGGAGTCACTGTTATTTAGGCTTTCAGCGATGCTGCTTCAGGCACTTTTGGGGACAGCTCTTACTTAATACACAGCTCCTCTGCCATGATATTCCAGCCAGAAATTCCAATTTCCCTTAAGGTTCCCTGAGCTGCCACGTGTCCCTTCCCTTGAGAGATTTGAGCATCAGCCCCGCCAGCAGGCGTCTTGGAGGGCCTTGGGGCCATCCCAAGCAGTGTTCCTCCTAGCCTGTTGTCCAGAAAAATGGTTGGACCTAAAGGTCGCCCTCGGCGACTGGTCCTTGACCCCTTCCCTCGGGCTGAGGCATGAGATTCAGGGCAACCCAGGGGTACGCTCTCAAGTGGGGGTTATTGACCTGGAGGCAGCAAGCTGTCAATCGCCTCCTTGTTTTGTGCTTTCTAGATGGGACTTAGCAGCTTGATGCTCAGGAATTGCCCCCTTGCATGAATCCTGTCCAATTGGGATAGAGTTGATACAGAGAGGCTGGGCAAACAAAAGCTGATAGATTCACTTTGCAACTCTATTTGGCCACAGTATCGTTTTGAGAAAAGAGAATGGTGGGCAGAGAATGGTACGCTTTCCCTTCGAACCGTGATTCACCGGGAACAGTTCGGTAGATTGCCGGGAAAGTGGGCGGAGATGCCAGAACTTAGAGCATTTCTCCTCTCGAGGAGCAGTAGGAGACCTTCATCCCCAGTGCACCCAGGAACCCCTAAGGCAGGCGTCCTCAAACTGTGGTCCATGGGGCACATGTGGTGCGATGTCATTTATCCAACCCTCGGGGTGTTTTTGCTGCCACTGCCTGTCCTGCTTAGCAGCCGACTCGTGCAGTGTGCATAGGAATTTGTTCATAAGTTTCTTTGAAAACCATAGTCTGGTCCTCCAACGGTCGGAGAGACAATGAACTGGCCCCCTGTGTAAACAATTTGAGGACCCCTGCCCTAAGGGATCCTGGACTCCAGGTCACTATTCTCCCAGCCCTGAACCCTCCCTGAACATTCTACCCCTAGTAGAGGCACCAGGGACATTTGGTCCCCAGGTAACTTACAAGCCTTTTACTCAAATGGCACCCGAGAAAATTAAAAATGACACAGGCAGTTACTCTTCTTTGGATAACTGTTGACTCCGCCTGTAGCATCCCAATATTACAATTTAACCCTATAACGCCGAGCATGACCTTTCCCTAACATTTAATGAAATGAATATAAATGTATATATATTGATAACTATGAAAGAAATGAATCAAAACGAAATTTTTTTTGCCCAAAAATTTAAAAGTGAGGCGTTATAGGGTTAAAAAGAAGGATGGTTCTTATCAGAGGGGCCAATGCCTTAGGATCATAAGTGAATTGGTGATCCCACTGCACCCAGTAGTGCCCAAACCCTGGACCCCCCTAGGGGAAATTGTGAATGCTTTTACCCCCGTGCCGGTACTTAGAATGAACAAACACACACGCCTGATAATTCTAAGATTTTTACTTACTTCCTGTGATACTCACCTACTTTCAAGGACACTCCCACCTCACAATCCTAGCCTTGTCTCAGTTAAACTGTTCACCCTTTTGTGCGTTTGTTGGTTTTTCCAGAAGTTCTCAAGTTACCAAAGCCCCTAATCCAAGTGTGCCAGCTCCAGGACCACCATCTCCGGGAACACTTCAACCTTATCCATCCTAGCGCTGAATGGACAACCCCTCCCAGCAGAGCAGGAAGGGTGTGGACCCAAAGCCCCACTTCGACCCTTTTGCCAGCAGGAAGTAGCTAGAGATGTCGTCGCCCAGTACCCCAAAGATTTGGGTCCATATCTCTTCAGGGTGGAAATGTTAGGTAGCTAGTATAGGGACTGGGGTGTCCATTACACATGCTCAGAGGGCCCAGTTAGCTGCCCAGGAAGGAGTGGCACACTGTGTGTGCTCAGAGGTCCAGGTTTCCGGCCAGGAAGGGCAGGTCCACCTGGGTGGGCGCTGCACCTGCATCGACCCACCTAGGCCAAGTATATTCAATTCAGCCACTAGGATCGACCAGGGTTGCCCACCACACCTCCCTAACTCTCCTAAACCTCACTTGGATCACAAACCAGGCTTTGGCGTGAATTCTTTCTCACGCAGAACCAAGGACCGAGGGATATCTGTCCCCAGAGAGATCTGACCAACCCAGGAAAGCTCTTTGGAGGCAGCAGGAGTGGACATGAGTGGCTGGTGGATACTGTTCAGATGCATGGCTTTCTGCTTGGAAGGGTTTTTAGTCTCGGCTGACAGGATCGGAGGAGGTAGTATGTCTGGATCACATAGTATGCATGTCCACAAATGAGCTGCCCATTCCAAAGTCCTGACAGTGCCTTTGGAAAACACTGTGCTTTGGAATGTCACTCCTTGCAGAGGGCAGTGGGAGGGGCTGGGACCCATGTATGCTGCCCCTTACTCCCAGTTGCCGGTTTTTGGATCCTGATTATATCTCTCACAGGATCAGTTAGTGGGCTTGTTGTCTGCCTCAGGCTTTGTTCACCGAGGTCCTCCAGCTAGGTGGTGGTGTGTGTGCATGAGCAGAGGCTTCCTGCCAATCCCCCATGAGTTGAAGAGCTACCCTGGTGTGGGCTCCGTGAAAGAGGTGCCCCAGACAGCAGGACTACCCAGGAGGGTGGGCCCTGCAGGAACCGGAGGGCCATTCCCCCTGTGGAATGACCTCAGAGCCCCGCCTCTCTCACTGTCCAGCTGCCAGGGCTGTGGACCCTAAGCTTCATGCCTCACACAGGAATAGACACAGGGTGAGGCGACTGCAGCACCTGCTTTTGCTGGTCTAATCCAGCCTGAGATCATCCTAGCATCAGCCCTCTGCCAGGGTCTTTTTTTTCTCCCCTTTTATAGGGGCTCATACAACAATAACCACAATACGTGCAAACATCACTGATATAAGGCACATTTGTACATTCATTGCCCTCATTATTCTCAAAATATCTTCTCTCCACCCAAGCACCTGGCCTCAGCTCCTCATTCCCCCTACCCTCATTCTCACTACCCCTCCTCATAAATCCTTCATCATTTACTAATTATTATTTTGTCATATCTTGCACTGTCTGATGTTCCCCTTACCCCCTTTTCTTTTGAGGTTTTATGTAGATCCTTGTCATCGGTTCCCTGGTGCCAGCCTACCCTCCCTCCACCCTCTCAGCATCCCCATTAATAACACTGGTCCTAAAGGGCTCATCCACCTTGAATTCCCTGTGTTTCTAGTTCCTATCTGCCCCAGTGTACATTCTCTGGTCTAGTCAGATTTGTAAGTTATAATTGGGATCTTGATAGTGAGGGGAGAGGAAGCATTGAGGAGCTAGAGGAAAGTTGTGTTTCACTGTTGCTGTCTAGTACCCTGTGTAGGCTTGTCTCTTCCCCAAGACCTTACTTAAGGGAATGTCCAGTGTACTGCAAATGGGCTTTGGCTCTCTACCCAGCATTCCCTGCTCACTCGCAATGATTTTTTTTTTTTTTGTGCTGATGATGCCTGATCCCTTTGAAACCTCGTGATCACACAGGCTGGTATGCTTATTCCATGTGGGCTCTGTTGTTTCTGAGCTACATGGCCGCTTGCTTACCCTTCAGGCCTTTAAGACCTCAGACGCCATATCTTTTGATAGCAGGGCACCATCAGCTTTCTTGACCACATTTGCTTATGCAACCGCTTAGACTTCAGGGAACGTGTCGGGAAGGTGAGCATCATAGAATGCCAATGTAATAGAACAAGTTATTCTTGCAATGAGACAGTCCTTGAGTGGAGGCCCAAAGGCCATCTGCTACCTTAATAGGAAACCTATAAAGATATGGACATAGGTGTATTTCCCCATGCTCACAGATAAATATATTTACATCTGTGTGTGCCTTTCTTTAGACCTCTATAAATGGCCCGTGCTTCCTAGGTCGCTCTGCTATACCCTTTCATTTCCCTCTTGTGCCCACTGCCATACTCAGACTTCATTTGGGTTTCAGTAAATCCTCTTGGTTCCTTCACCCTTGATCACGCCATACCAGGATTCCTACATCGCCCTCACCACGGATTTGCATCCACTTGTTGTTCCCTTGTCTCTGGGTTTCTTAACATCACTCCCTTTCCCCCCAACTCCCTCTTTCCCGTGGCCCTCCACCGAAGCGTTGGTCTCCTTTTTCTCTCCTGCAGATTGTGCATCCAGCATCCCTTTTTAGACATACAGTAGAGGTAATAACATGCACAAACACAAGACAGAGCAAAAGCAAGCACCAAAAGAACGAAAACAGCCAAAATCCAATGACCATTAAAGAAAACACAACTCATCAAGAAAGGAAAGCTCGTAGTTAGTTCAAGGACTGTTTGTTGGCCCTTAGCAGTGTTTTCCAGTCCAGTCTGTGTGAGCACCATGTCCTGCCCCCAAAGTCCTCCTTTGGCATTCCCTGGGGACCTTGTTGCTCCACTTCCTTGCTCTTCTGCTGCACCCCCTTAGTGCTATGCCTCTGTGTGGCGGGATCCGTTCCCGCACTGTGTCTCCAGTGTTGTCCCTTCTAGGGCTATGGGTCTTTGAGAGACGTCGTGTCTCATCTTGGGCTGGCCATGTGGTCTTCTGTGTGGACTGTCTTCTCTGAGTGGGAACATCATCCTCAAGGCCTGGTGGGCCAGGATGTGCTCCACTCTCCCCTCCTCCCCCTTCATCTGCTCCGTGTTCTCCATCAGATATGTCCCTCTCCCAGAGCTGCAGATTCAGTGCCATCCTATGAAAAAACATTCGGGCGTGGGAGGGGGGCACGGTGGGGGGAGGATCTGCTCAGATATTTCGAGGGTCCAGGAGAGGGTGACTGCTCAGCTGGGCACAGGCATATGGGGCTCTGAGCTCTGGCTCCAGACACTGGTTGGGAATGTGGCTTTGTTGTTAACCAGTTGTGTTCCTGTGGGTCAGTACCTGTGTCTTTTTGAGTGAGTTTTCTCATCTGGAAAGTCAAGGTATGCCATGGTCTAGTGTCCCATGTCACTAAGTGATCGAGAGGGGTTAACCCGAACCTGATTCAAACCATGTGCATCTGTCAGGCGCATTCTAGATCTGGGGTGGCGATTCAGAGCCCAGGACAATGATAATGTCCAAGAGGTGATATAGGTGGCTTCGTATTGAAACGGGAAGCCCACTGTGGAGATTTTGTCCTTCCGCTGATGGCCACTTCAACTCCTGCTAAAAGAGTTTCACTGGCTCAACAGCCGAGCCGGGAGCCAGTGCCATGAAAACCATGTGGCTAACTGGGACATAGGGCAGAGAGACATTTTTTACCTTGATGGCTTGGGAAGCCCCCCAATCTCCATGCAAACCTTCTGGTGTGAGTACTTTGGAAGCAATCATAGGTTGACAGTTTTTCCAATCTTTCCTTTGACAATGTGTCCGTTCTCTTTGTTGAACCTGAGAAGATGGTCCCTGTGTCCTCCAAGACATTTCCTGGCTGGCCCCCAACTTGGAATCCTGGGGGCCAGTGAAACAGAGCCCTGAGACATTCCTTCAGCTTCCTCAAGCATTATTGTCTCTCGCTTGGGTTTTTCTAGGCGAGGACGAGGCCCGTCCTCTCTAGTGGAGGTTTGTCCGTCTCTCCTGGGATTTTCAATGCAATGGTTTTTCCAATGTCTGTCTCTTCTGTAGTAGGCACCTGGATCCTTCCTTCCGCGGGGCTTGGTGGTGCCACAGGTCAGTCTCTCCGTGAGTGGGCCATGATCTCTTTTCCTGAGTCTCTGGTGTGTCTCATGGCAATTCCTAGTATTTTAGCTATTTCTTTGTCTCTGTTGTGGTAGGGTCATCTGTGTTGTGATACACCCACTAAGACACTTCTACAAAATCATGAAGTTTGTTCCCTTCAAATGCTTCCCATTTCTTTTTCATGTCTGAGGCGGGCTGAGTAATAAAGGCAATACTTATTTCCCTCTTGTTCTCGGGGGCCTCTGGGTCCTTGGGGGTACAAAGAACGCAGGCTTCCATCAGCCACTCTAAAAAGGCAGGCAGGCAGGCAGGCAGACAGGCAGACAGACATTCTCTTGTAGGCGCCTGAAAATTCTCACTGACCTTAGATAAATGCATAGGTTTCCTAGCTGTCCCGCGGAGGCCCTGCAAGAGAAACTGGTGATACCTGGCTAAGCCCTCGGGGCCTTACTGGGAGTTTGGGTCCCACATTATTCGTGGAGTGGTAAAAAGAGTTTCTCTCCAGTGGGGAGTGCCCGCTGGCTGACCATCAGGTCTATTGACTGCTTTCTGGGCCTCTCTCTGGAAGGGCTCCCGATCCTCTGTTGTGAACAGCACCTGGAGAAGTGGCTGGCACTTGTCTGAGGTGGGCTGGTGCATGTGGAAAAGCTAGTCTAGCAAAGAAATCAGACCTTGTGGTTTCTCAGACAGGGGGTTTTGTTTATTCCAATTATGCAATCCCTGGGAAAAAAAGGTGACATAGACCCAAAGAGGGACTCGGGGGGTGTCCCCAGGTGTTTGGACTGCTTGCCTTAAGCAGAGAATGCTGCTGACCAGTGATCCTTCTTGTGGGGTGGAGAGGACATGCCAGCCCTAGTGCACGTGTTGGGGGGTGACTTTAAAAGGGGTGGTATTTCTCTTTCATTGGCCCCCCATGAACTGATAGGCAGGCAGCGGTCACAATGGGTCTTAAGCCAGCTCTCCCGCTCCTGAGTCCTCCTGCAAAGTGGGAAAAAGACGACGGGGATGGGCAGGGGAGGAACGTTCTCCACTTTGGTGGCTTTAGGAACTTGGACCGGTTGTCTTTCTTGGTCATGCCATGTTTTGGGAAATCTTGGAGAAAAGAAGCCATTCTGTTGGGGGAGGGAGTAAGTCTTTTATATATGCTGGCTTACTAGTGGCCCTGTAAAGTCACACATCAATTTTATCTAACCCTAACCCTAACCCTAACCCTAACCCCTTACCCCTTACCCCTTACCCCTTACCCCTTACCCCTTACCCCACCAGAAAGCCAGCCTTTGGTGATGGTAGTGGTGGTGATCCATTTTCAGTATATAATATCTGGCTCTACATTTTGCCAGACCTGTTAGATTGACTAAGGGTCCTTGTGGCATAGTGGTTACAAGTTGAGCTGACATCCCAAAGGCCAGTAATTTGATACCACCATCAGCCCTGTGGCAGAAAGATGGTGCTTTCTGCTTCCATGGAGTTAGTCTTGGAGAGTCACAGGGACAGAGCTACCCTGTACCATAGGATCGTGTTCAACAGGGTCCCTCACTATGAGCTAGTATTGACTTGATGGCCACGAGTTTAAGGGCCATTTTGGCTTCCTTTTCAAAGGAACCTCATTCAGTGAACTGACTCTTTCTGGTCAATCCTTTCCTCTGACTCTGGTCTGAATGTAGCACCTCACCTGGGGAGTGAAGAGGTCTGAAGCTTGGAGCTGCCTCCCAATGAAAGAAAGTAAACCATGATAGTTCATAAAGGCACTTGTGCAAATTGTAAACCACCAACTTGGCTTAATTCATTTTTTAATTGGATAGAAAGTACTCTAATTATGTGGATGACAAATAAACCAAACATATATATGTGGAAACACACATACACACACACAAATACACACACACACACACACACAAGACGGATGTTTAGGGGCATCTACCCAGCTCTGTCAGAGAGATTTGTCCCAGGTCTGGACATAGGAGTCAGTCTTCTTGCATTTCAGTGTCTGGCTCTGTAACTGACCTTAAGCCACATGACCTTGATCAGATTGCTTAACATCTCTGAGCCATTTTGGCAACACCGTGTATCAGGGCTGAGAAGGGGCACTGGGTAAGCCCTGACACATGATGGGGGAGGGACTCAGCCAAAATAAAGCATACAAGGGTAATGACCATGGCATTCTCTCCAGTGTGGTCCTCAGAGCAGCTCTGGTTCTAGAAAATCCCACAGAAATAATTTTACCAACCTGGGCCTTCAGCCCTCATGCCAAACTTAACACGTTTCTAATCCACACAATGTTTACAGCTTTGCGTTCTCATCCCTCTACTTCTTCCAAGAGACCAAGGAGAATGGAGTGTTTGAGCAATATCCAGGACGCATGATAATCTTTCTCAGTTCTTAACTCACCTTTTCCTCTCTCAAGCACAACTTTAATGTTTCCATGAGTGTCCGTGGCTATGATAAAGAATACGTGTTATGGGAGGTAATCAGGGCCTGCGTCTTCCATAAACCAGTTGCCAAAGACTCTTTACAGATGGGTAATGGTAGGCCCATATGTTTTACTTACCTATTGCTGCTTAGTGACTTTCAATCCCACTCGGTGTATTATTTGCTCATAATTTTGTAATTTGAGGAAGGTTTGGCTGGGGCAGCATATCTCCACTCCACGTGGCATTGGCCAAACCAGCTCAAGCAGCGAGACCCGGCAAGATGGGTTTGCTTTGGTTCATAGGTCTAGGGCCTGGGTTCTTGCTGTTGCATTGGCTCCCCAATTTCCCTCCATGTGATCATATCATGTGCTTGCCTTTAGCTTCCTCACAGCAGGGTGATTTTCAAGATAGAGTTTTCTGTCAGGATAGTTGGACTGTAGGCCCATTGACAAAATCCCTTAAAGGGATTAAATTGAATGCACAATTTAATACGTGACTGCCAAATATCCCCCAGAGCACACAAGTTGAAACCACAAGACTTCTCCCTAAGAGAGGTTCCTTGTAGCTTTTGATTGTCTTCTAAGTCCCTTTTTTTTTTCTACAATAATGTCTGGGTTGCTTTATCAATCATCTTCTTTCTTTTTATGTAGCACTATCTCTGGCTGTTTAGTCCAAGCCAATGCAGTTCCTTCCCAAAGTTACTGGGTTTCCCTTGCACTGGGTTACATGATGCATTCCATTTTATGAAAGCCATGTCCCCACGTCTCTTTGAAATGTGTCCCTCTCTGTTTTAGGCTGCAATTCAGCCTATTTAGGCTGTAGCACAGCCTTCTGGAGACTCTTAGAAAACCTTTTGTGTACACGAGACTGTCTACAAGGCACTGGATTACATTCTTTTGTGAACTTAGTACAGGGCATGAAAGCTATCTTCTTGATCTGATCCAACGCAGAAGCCATGCTCATGCCATTCCTATTATGGGACATAATTTTTTGGCAAGAAAGACTTGGGGTTGAAAAATAGGTTTTGTTAGGCAGATAGGCAGGAATGAGATGTCCATTGACGCATGCCCAGGAGAACCAAGCATAGAACAAAAGCCTAGGTTTTCCCGCTGGTGGGTACGGATGGGCGTTAAACCTGGATCATCCCACCTGGGCCAGGTGATTGCAATTCAGCCAATGGGATCGACCTGGGGTCATTCACCATGCCTCCCCCCGGGAATCCTTGAAAAGGCAGGAGCGAGGGGGAGAAAGGAAAAACTGGGGACAGGAACTGGGGAGAGAACTTGAGAAAGAACATGAGACAGGTCTTTTTTTTGAGGAAAACTTAGGAGAGAGATCTTTGCGTGACCTCGAGCAGTCTCTGCCAGGCTGCATGGTGGGGAGGAATCCTAGGGGTGCCGCGTAAAACCTGAAACTTCTTTTAACTTTCATTAAACTCACTTGGATCACGAGCCAGGCTTTGGCGTGAATTCTTTCTCTTGCAGAGCCAAGAACTGAGATGTAACTCTAGCCTGGAGAGAGATCTTACAGTTTATATTTAAGTCCAGCAAGTCCCTGCTCTTTCATAGTTCATATTTTCTGCTCAAAAAAACACACAACTAAACCCCAAATAGAAGTAACTTCTTTAGCTTCTCTTTACCCTTCTGTAGTTTATAATTATTTGTCTGTTGCCTCCATTGTTAATGACGCTGAGAGTTCAGATTCTAGATAAAGCAGAAGAATGTCACTGCCACCCAAAGTAGTTGTTCTTAGTGTTAGTTGGTGCCCAATCAATCCCTGCCCATCCACTCACTTGCTGCCACTGAGTCAATTCTGACTCCTGGCAGCGGAGTATACTTGCCCTGGTAGGTTTCTGAGACTATACATCTGTACAGTAGAAAGCTTCAGCTTTCTCTCTCAGAGCAGCTGGTAGTATTAAACTGCTGACCTTTTGGCTAGCAGGACAATATGTTACCAGGGATCCTTTAAAAGACTGTGCCCTTTCAGAAACAGATCACCAGGCCTGCTTTCCTAGGAACCCGTGGGTGGGTTTGAAGCATCAACCTTTTGGTTAATATGCAAGTGCTTAACAAATGGCCTTTATGCTGGTTTGGAAAACCTAAGTCACTGGTCTTTTGCCTACAGAGTCACTTTCAATAGTCCTGGCTTGTTTCATGGGAAGGTCCAGTTCAGGGGCTCCCGGACAGATGGTGGGGTAGGATTCTTATTTAGTAGGGCCATATTGGGTGGGGCGGCAGGGAAGTGTGTGTGTGCTGTATGTGTGTGTAATCTGCACCTTTAACAAATGCCCCCCCCCACTCAAATGAGAAACACTGGCCCCAATTGTCCCCTGCCTCTCTTGTTGCTGCCTTTTTTTGGGAATTTTCTGGCATTTAGCAGCCCTGGAGGCCCCTCCTATCTAGGCAGGAAAAGGAGCCAATAAATAATTTCACACTAAGGTGCTAGAGAGTGATAACTGCTAATCCCTTCCAAGGGCAATTGCTCTCAGAAAGAAAGAAAAAAGAGAGAGAGAGAGCTCAGGGGTTTGGGGGGAGCAATTTAACTGCAATGAATAGTGTCTCCTGGAAGAGTACTACACTTTGTCACTGCAATGGGAGTCATATATGAACATGTGTGTATGTGAAACCCCTCGCATCAGTCTCTTCTTCTGCTTTTGTGTAAATTGGACTTTAAACACATTCTCTAGGAAGTGTTTGAATGCCTCTGTTTATGGAAGCTTCTTGACAGAAGGGGGATTTTTGTCTCTTTTGTTCAGTGAGAGAGCCCCAAGGTCTGGCATTTAATAAGTAAGTAGCAAGCTGGTTGAATGAATGAGTGAATGAGTGAGTGAGGTAAAGAAGTCTTCTGCAGCCTTCCAGGTCGAGACTGCCTCCCTCAGAAGCCTGGCTCTTGTCTAAAGTGAGGTACACCTCTACCCCTTCCCATTTCATGCTTCCCCGTGGTCTGCCTGGGATTGAGCTGAAAAATGATTTTTCATGCACGTCATCCTCATTATATCATTATCCCTCAGAGCAAAGCTCTCTGACCACCCTGAAGACCTGTATCTAATGTGAGGAAAGGTGATTTAATGGAGTGGAGAGCGCAGCATAAAACAGACAACCCTTTCAGAATAGCAGAGCAGGCTGTCCCTCCAAGGGGAAAGGGACAAAAAGGGAAAAGAAAAGAAAAATGGCGAGGGAGGGGGGGCAACTCTCACTCTCCTAATAGGCTGAAATAAGAAGTCCTTTTGGTCAGCTTCATCAGAAGACAAACCGGAAAGGGGCCCCTTGCCCTCCCCGCCAGCGCATAACTGACTTACCAGGCATTTTAACTTGGAGCTGATTATGCGCTGAGTTGAAGCAGACGGGGAGAGTTTATTGACATATGGTCTCCCTTCACACATTTTGTTACAGCCAGACATCAGGGACTGAGCTGCAGGATATTAAAGGATTTGGAAGCGTTATCAAGGAATGGGACATATTTATCTAAACCAGGGTGATATTACAAAGCTGGGATGCTGCTACACCTGGGTGTGTTATGTGATTAAAAATAATGACAATGCATCCTCTTGATGGATTTTGCACCTGGGCGAATACTGAGCAGGTCTGCTGGACCACCCTTGGTCGAGAATTCACACCTAACAACCCCTTTGGTCTCAGAAGAAAATTGTGGCTGCTAGCTCACACTTGGAATCCAGGTAGGGCAATGTTTAAGCACTTCACTGTTAACTGAAAGAGCAACACTTGGAATTCACCAGCTATCCCGAGTGAGAAAGATGTGACCATGTGCTGCCACAAAGATTACAGCCTTGGAAACCTTCCGGGAGGTTCTTCCCTGGCCTACAGGGTTGCTCGAGTCAGAATTGACTTGACTTCCATGGCATTGAGCTGTTTTGAGTTTTGAATGGCTGAATTGGAGACTTCAGGATTGCAGGAAGATTTGAGAACAGCCTGAGATATGCAGGCGACCAGCCTTGCTTGCTGCAAGGGAAGAGGAGTTGAAGCACTTACTGATGAAGTTCAAAGATGATAGTCTTCAGTATGGATTACAACTCGAAGTTAAAAGAATAAGAATCCTCACCACTGAACCAATAAGCAACATGATAAACAGAGAAAAGATTTAAATGATGAAGCATTTCATCTTACTTGGACCCATCCACAACCAACGCTCATAGAAATATCTGTAAAGAAATCACTGGATAAATTGCTTTCAGTGAATTTGCTGCAAAAGGCCTTTTAAACATTTTTTTGAACCAAGGTGACTTTGCCACCTTAAAAACTCAGGAATATCCTATCCCAAGGCATGGTTATTTTCATGTGGAAGCTGGAAAATGCATAAGGAAGTTCACGAGAAGAATTGATGCATTTGAAATATGGTCCTGGTGAGGAATATTGAATACACCAAGGAACTTCTAGGAGAACAAACAAATCTATGTTGAAAGAACTACAGCCAGATTGATTCTTAGAAGCGAGGATGGTGACATTTGGCTTCTTGTACTTTGGGTGTTATCAGGAGGGACCAGTCCCTGGAGTTGGGCAGCATGCTTGGTCAAGCCAAAAGGAGGACAAACCTCCACAAGATGGGTTGACACAGTGGCTCAAATGTAGGAATGACTGTGAGAAATGCCCAAGGCAGCGTGTTGTTTTGTTCTGCTGTACATAGAGTGGCCATGAGTTGGAACCAAATTGACAGCACCTGGTTACGCAATGGACTAATGGCAAGATCAACCATTCAAAACCACCAGCCACTCCTCAAGAGAAAGATGAGGCTTTTTTACTCCCGTAAAGAGTCGCAGTGTGAGAAACTCACAGGGGGAATTCTACCCTGTCATATAGGGTCACTGTGAATCGGCATCGACTCTACGGACGTGAACGGCAACAACAACAACAAAAAAAAAACAACAACGCACTAATGGTGGCTGGGTACATGCGCAGACACCCATCCACTCGCACTGGAGCTAAATTAGTGGTATCAGCAGGAAGCTTACCTCGGTGGTTTCCAGAACTCCCTCGGGCTGAACCAATTTACACCAGGTCCTTCAAATATCCCTGGTACCCCGGGCATCTTTCATTTCCCAGAGTTGGTTGCATGACTTAAGGCTTGATGATCATGGGGCCACATGAAGGAACCTATGTGCTCTGACCACTGCCTTCCTAGAGAGTGCTGTGGACAATTGCCTTCAAGTCAGCCAGCTCCTGACTCATGCGGACTCCATGCGCTACAGAACTCAATGCCCACTGGTTCTGCCCCATTCCTTCAATGGGTTGTAGATTTGACCCCTTGTCAGCTGGGGGGTTTTCAGTGGCTGATGGCTTGAAGGAGTTCACCAGGCCTTTTCTCCTAGTCTGTCTGTAGGCAGAAAACCTCGCTAAAATCTGTTCAGCTTCATAGCAATATGCCAGCCTCCACTAGCAGTTAGGTGGTAGCTGTAACAGGAGGCACACTGGCCAAGAATCAAACCCAAACTTCCTGCATGGCTAGTGAGAATTCTGCCATGGAGCCACCATTTCCTCTCTCCTGTTTTCTAGTGTTTATGTATATAATATTTCAGTACCTTCTCACAAGCAGTAAGTAAGACTGCACCACGGGTCACCTCTATTTAGCTCTCCCCCAAATTTTTCTACATGAATTATAAAGTGTGTGACAGTTGTAATATGTTTCTCTTTTTAAAAATTGCTGGGTGAACTTAAAGCAGCACAAGGAAGTGCCAGCATAGCAAAATGATACCCACCTGCTTATTTATCTTAAGAGAAGAAAAGTCGTGAATGCATTCACTCAGGTGAAAATATCATTCATGGAAAGAAGTGCCTAATGGTCACCAGGACCCATGGTTAATCCAGGCGTGGTCATCTGATTCCAATCGATCAGACCTAGCTATAAATCACTTATAAGTCTGGGTAATTAAAAGCAAATATAAATTTTCAAAAAAATAACGTTGCATGGGATAGAAAGGGAAATACATAACAACATCAGACATAAATATGCCTCAAGACAAACTCATTGTGCACATCCAGAATACATAATGGCTCTTGCTAAGGTGCGTTTCCCACTAGACCCTACCCCAAGCCAGTAAAAGCCAGAAACTCTACAGTAAACTGTGGATTGTACTACTCTGAAATGGGCGCTGTGTCTCTAGACCTAATTTGGGGCTGTTCGTGCTGAAGACTCACCAATACCTGCTACAGTGACAACAGTCCAGGTGAGAATAAGGAAATCTGGATGACAGCCAGGATATAGGAGCACTGAGACCTCAAATTGCTTCTAAGCGAGCATGGCCTAATGGGCTTCCATTTCTACAGCTCTGGCAGGAGGAGTTTGTTCTGGAAAGTAATGTTTTCTAAGGAAGTATTTCTTAAACTTTCACATGCATGCACTTACCCAGGTTCCTGGAAATCGGGCTGGGGGGCAGATTCTGATTTTGTGGGTTCAGGGTGGGGTCTAGGATCCAGCAGTTCTAGAGGCCCTGGTATTCTTGGGCTGTTAATCACAAGGACAGTAGTCCTAAACCACCAGCCACTCCTTGGGAGAAATATGAGGCTGTAGACTCCGGGCAAGAGTGACATTCTGGGAAACCCACAAGGGCAGTTCTACCCTGTACTGTAGGGTCACTATGAGTCAGCATCAACTCGATGGCATTAGCGTGGGAGAAGCTAATGCTGATGTTGCTGGTTCCTTGACCTATCATACTTTGAGTGGCAAAGTCCCAAGGGCCTTCCCGGATGTGATGGCCAAAAGCAGTAGTGTTCACACTTGGTCATACTTTGGAATCCCTTAGGAGCTTTCAAGCCTCCCATTGGCCTGGCCCCATCCAAGACCAATGAAGCAAGGCTTAGTGGAAGCAGGATTCAGGTCATGGTCAGTGAGAAAGCCCCCTTGGCAATGCCAACGTACAGCCAATGCAGAGTCGAACTGGTCAACGACTCCACATGATTCCATATACTTTGGTGAAGCCAGCTGTTTGGGCAAGGTTTTCAGAGTTACCACCCATGTAGACTTGTTGGTGATAGTGCATTAAATAGAGCACATGCAGTGCATTGCATGAGTGGCCTATGTCATGCAACCACATCAGGGGGATGTTGAGCCAATTTCTCTGGGAGACCAAGGGTGTTGGCTCCATCCTGAACGTTGGCAGGGTAATGGACTGACACAGAGGAAACTCGTTCTCTTTGTGGCGGTGCATTAATGGGTTCTTCACAGAAGGCCAAGTCAATGGCTGCAGATGCAGATGCTCACGGGGCTGAGGGAGCAGGTCAAATCCTAAGTCCGAGGTGGGTGTTTGCATATTTACATGCCCTCACTGCCATCAAGTCCATTCCAACTCACAGGCCCATGGGACTGAGTAAAACGGCCCCTGTGGGTTTCTGAGACTGTGATTCTTTAGAGGAGTAGAAAATCTCCTCTTTCTCCAGAGGAGCGGTTGGTCATTCAAACTGCTGACCTTGAGATTAACAGTTCAACTCCTGACCACTCTTGCCGTCAGAATTCTATTTATATACACAAGTATATATATATATATATATATCTATATATATCACCTTTCCCAAAAGAACTCCACATTTTCAAATCATTCTTGACACTCATGGCCTTTTTTCCTTTATAGCCATGCCTTTGGTTGAAACACAGATATAAGAGAAATATTTATCTACTTATAGGGGTACAAAAGGAGCTTTGGTGGCATAGGGTTTGCATGTTGGGCTGCAAACACCAAAGTCAGCACTTTGAAACCACCAGCCACTCCGTGGGAAGAAGAGTCTGTCTACTCCTATAAAGAGTTACAGTCTCAGAAACTCACAGGGACAGATCTACTCTGCCTCAAAGGGTCACTATGAGTCAGCATCACCTCCCTGGCAGTGAGGTAGATTTTGGTTTCATAGAGATACAAGTCAGTCCTGAGCTGCTAAAGACAAGGTTGGCAGTTTGAACCCACCAGCTGCAGAGAAAGAGGAGGCTTTCTATTCCCATAAGGAGCTACAGTTTCAGAAATACCCACAGGGGAAATTTTAACCTCTCCTGTAGGATCAATATGAGTCAGAATCGACTTATCGGTGGTGAGCAAGTGGAGGGGACCCTAAAGAGGTTCCGGTGGACCTTAAGAGTTCTACTGATTGTGCATGCTCTGTAAAATGCAAACCAAGATTTTACTTTTGCAAACATTATTTTTTCTAAACATGTCTAACTGTGAAACTATACTCGCATGCGGGTCTTTGAACCTGGTCAGTGGTCTGGGGAAGTGAAGGGCCCTGACATCCTGTGTTGTTATTAGTGCTGTCCAGTCATTCTGACATCACAGGGACCTTCTTTGCAACACAAGGAAGCACTGCCCGGTCCTTTGCCAGCCTCAGGGGTAGTATGTTGGAGCCCATGGTTTCAGCTACCGTGGCCTCCAGTTCACCAAGGAGTTTCCTCTTTGTGCTACTTACTAAACCCATTTCTGAGGAGTCCATTCTAACTCACGGTGACGCCGTGTGGGTCAGCACCACGGGACCCCACAGAGCTTTCAAAGGCTGATCGTTCAGATGTCAATCAGCAGGCCTTTCTCCTGAGGGACCTTGGAGTTGAACCGCAAACCTTTTAATCAGCAGTGGTTGAGCGCGCTAACTGTTCACATTACCCGGGGACACCCAACCCTTCTTACCCTCATTGCTTCATAGGTGAACCATCTCCAATCCAAGAGGGCAGAGAAGATAGATAATACAGCCTGAGCTGCGTATGTCAGGTCCAAACTTTTCAGTGTCATGGAACAAATAGCCAAAAACCTTGATGCAATGGCTGGGAAAACTCAGTCCAAATCATTCCAAAGACATGAGTAGCGGTGCACTCTTGGGAACTTGCACTGTGACAGCAGCCACCAGGAAGACCCGGGTAGTCCAGAGCCTTGCCACCCTAAATATGGTCACAGACTAGCAACATCAGGAGCTTGTTAGAAGTGCAAATTCTCAAGCCCTACACAAGGTCCACTGAACCAGCGTGTGCAATTTACCAAGACCACCAACGGATCGGGGTACCTGTGAAAGCCAAACCAAACCCATACTCACTGCTGTCCAGTCGAGTCAGACTCAGAGCAGCCCTATGGGCCAGGGTAGAGCTACCACTGTGCATTCCCAAGACTGTAATTCTTTAAAGGAGCAGACAGCTTGTTGTTCTCCTTCAGAATGCCTGCTAATTTAGAACTGCTAGTTTGGTGGTTAGCAGCCCACTGCCTAACCGCTAGGCCACCAGGGCTCCTTTTGTGCTTGTGAGAGGTCGAGCAAATACCATTAGCAACTAGAGAAGAACCTGGAAAAAGAAGAGCAGGGTCGGAACTGTGAGTCAATTTGGTCATTAGCACATTTCTGTGTTCACTTATTCTGTTCCTTCCCTTGTATATTCAGTCAACAATTCTACTTTGAACATCACCTCTGAGCCAGGGTCTGTGATATGCTAATTAAGTTGGTTTAGGAAAGGGGTCTGCCTAAGTGACTCCTGCTTCCTGGCTTTTCCTGCTTCCAGATCCCCTCTCTTTACTTCCTTCCACATTAGAAGCACATCCTTACATGTGCAGCTGATCCCTAGTTCAGGACCGGAAGTTACGTGTTGGCATGCATGCTCATAGCTCACTCAGTGGGAGTGCAAAAAGTCAATTCCTTCAAGAGCCTAGCACAGTCTGTAAGGTTGGGATGGTGTTAAAAGTGGTGGGGTTGGTGTTAGTGCCCGTTGAGCCCATTCTACATAGGATGCCTTCATGTGACAGAGTAGAAATGTCCCCATTGAGTTTCCTAGTCTGTCATCGTTACCAAAGGAGCCCCGGGGGGTACTTTAAGGGAAGTGTTGGACTGTCAACTGCAAAGTCAGGGGTTCACACCTACCAGCTGCTCCGCAGGAGACAGATGAGGCCCTCTGCTCCCATGAAGATTTACAGCCTCAGAATCCCATGATTGGGTCGCTATGAGCCAGGGTTGGTTCCATGACAGACCCAAAGCCCACTTTCTATCGAGTTGATTCCAACTCATGATGATCTTATATACTTGTTGTTGTTGCTGTCGGGTGCCATTGAGTGGTTTCTGACCCAAAGTGACCCTATGCACAACAGAACCAAACACTTCCAGGTCCTGCACCATCATCACATTTGTTCTCTGCCTGAGTCCATTGATGCAGCCACGGTGTCAATCCAGCTCATTGAGGGCCTTCCTCTTTTGTGCTGCCCCTCCACTTTACCAAGCAGGATGTCCTTCTCCAGGCAATATGTCCAACATATTTGGAAGGCAAAATCTTGCCATATATCCTGTCAAGGGCACTCTGGCCTGACTTCTTCCAACACAGATTAGGTTGTTCGTTTAGTAGTCCATGGCAGGGTAGAATTTTCCCTATAGGTTTCTGAGATATTATGTCTCTATAGGAATAGATAGCTTCATCTTTCTCCCACAGTGAAGCTGGTGGGTTAGAACGGTTGACTTTGCATTTAGTAGCTCTGTGAGTAGCCCGCTATGTCACCAGAGGTCCTTTGCGTTTGATGGCAGTGGGGTGGAATGTTAACAATGGCAAGACCTTTTTCTCATGTATAGCTACTGACCGCGGTCTAAAGCCCAAGTGCTTAGCCATTGGGCCACCAGGATTCTTCGTGGTAAGGATGTGTTCCTGCCAAAGTAGTGGGGTTTTGGAACTGCTAGGTAGTTTAGCTTAGGGACTGAGGCATCCATTACGCATGGTCAGCAGTCTGAGCCTTTGTCCCATGAACGAGTGGTACACTGCGCATGCGCAAAGGCTCAGGTTCCCAGCCAGGAAGGGGAGGTACACCTGGGTGTGTTCTGCACCTGAATTGGCCCACCAAGGCCAGGTGAATTCAGTTCAGCCAATGAGTTCAACCAGGGTCACCAGCACGCCCCACCTCTGGGAGTAATTTAAAAGGCAGGAGCAGAGAGCAGACCTCGTGACTTTCAGGGAAGCTTCTAAGGAGATGCACATTTCTGAAGAGCCCTGCAGGTGCCTTTATAAACCTGAAACTTCTTCTAATTCTCATAAAACTCACTTGGATCACAAACTAGGCTTGGAGTTGAATGCTTTCTCGTGTGAAGCCAAGGAGCAAGGTATATCTCTATCCTGAGAGATCTCACAGAACCATTGATTGCCCTGGCATGTTTTGGAGTCCTGATGGTGTCATGGTTATGCTTTGTGCAACAGTTTAAAACCACTAGCCACTCCACAAAGGAAAGATGGGGCTTTCTATACCTGTAAAGAGATACATCCTCAGTAACTCACAGGGGAATTCTACCCTGTCCTATAGGGTTGTTATGAGCCAGCATTGACTCAATGGCAGTGAGTGAGTGCCCTGGCAAGTAAGCCTTGGGTATCTACATTGACTCTCAGTTTCTGGTTAGCTTTTCACCACTTCACCCCATGAACTTGAACTGCAGTGGATGAAGGTTGGGAGCTCTGGCTCTGGGGCTGCTTGCTTGAATTTTCACATCATGGCCCTGCCCGTGATGGGACCTTTGACAGTTGGGCAAATGAGCTCAAGCCTGAGTTTCCTTTTCGACAGCATAGATTGAGGAAGGAGATGTCTTCTTTCTTGTGTGCTAACTGACTTTTACCAGTTACTATGAATTAGATCTTTCCACGAGGAAGATCAGGGAGAAGGGGGAAGGATGAAGCAACTTGGATAGAGGTGAAGGCAGCGTGAGGGGTCAGAGAGAGATGAAAGGACCACCATGTCACCTTTGACTACTCTTAGTGAGGCTGGCTTGGAGTGCAGGAGACGGGGAGAGTGAGGACACGGGCTAAAGGCAGTGCTCATTCATTACTTCCGGGCAGAGTTCAGCCTTTGGCATGTTTGTTGGATGCTGGCGCTGTGTTCATCCAATGAAACTTCAAACTTCTGTCCTCTCATTAACCCTTTGTCTCTCCTTTGTTCACCATTTAGAACTTCTATTCTCGGGTTCTCTTTAGAGCCCCAGGAAATCAGAAGTCACAAGTCATTTCTGTTTACAGAGAGGCCCCCAGCATGCAAAGGCAGGAGGGTGTGTTAACAGCACACCGGTCCAGTGGCTGGTCACGCCCATGCAGTACATTCTCCATCCCTTAGCTCAACAAAAGGAAAATCACCAAAGAAAAAAATTTTTCTTTTTCATGGATATTTACTTTTTCAGTTCCCTCCCTCACCCATAATCTGTGTGAATTACAATAGAACACGCACACACACACATACACACAATTTTCTGCCAGAATGTGTTACTCCAGTACATTCTACCCTCCTCCCTCATGCCTCCTACCCTTTTTTCTCCTATCTACTCTCTTCCCATGACACCCAATGGACAGGTAGGGGAATTCAAATTAGACCACAGTCTCAAATGTAGTTTAAAGTTCACTCACGCACTGCTATTGTGCCAGTTCTGACTCATAGTTACAGGATACAACTGTCCTTGTGGATTTCTGAAACAACAATTCTTTGTGGGAGTTGAAAGCTGCCCTTCCTACAGGAATGCAGCAGGTGCGTTTGAACTGCCAACCCTGCAGTTAACAGGCCAATGTGAAGGGATTTTGCCACTTTGCCACCAAGGATCCTAGCATGAGGAGAACATTTATTAAATCTTCCATGGTACACAGGCAAGGGGGAGACCTGAACTACAGCTCTCGGGATTCTTGGTGCCTCGCATTGGACAGTTCCAGCCGCATCGGATCCAGGCTTCCCACGATTTGCAGAGCCACCAGCATAGTCTTTGCTCCTCTCCAGGATTCACAATTGCTTCCTGGTTGCTCAGGTATGTAGGAGTTTAGTGGTTCTCTAATGCAATCATCCCATTTTGCAAAGAAGATGCTGATGCCCAGACTGGGGAGAAGATTATCTGAGGCCACTGAGAAGGACACCATCACCTCAAGTCCTTCTGACCCCCCACAAGTTTCTGCCAACATCACTGAGCTCTGGGTTACCTACTCCGTCTTTTGAAGCCTTAGCCAGCTGATGCAGCTGCCAGTTGGATTGATCAGGGTATGTGACCCAGAGCTCCTTAGAACGCGCCCCCCCCAAATGCAAATTTACTGCCATAGAGTTGATACTGACTCATAATAACCCTATAAGACAGGGTAGAACTTCCCCTGTAGGTTTCTGAGACTAACTTTCAGCCTTTCTCCTGAGAAGTGGCTGGTTGTGTGGTGGTTTAGATCTTGCAGTTAGCAGCCTTTTAGCATGAGAGGTAGGGTCACATTTCTGTTCTGATTATTCTCCATTTTCTGAGATGTCAGTGCCGAGGCTCCCCCCCTGCAGGTAGCAGTGAGATTTTTCTCACTAAACTGCGCTGGATGGGAAACTTGGGGCAAGTAGTGCATCACAGCCAAGGAAGATCTCATTGATAGTGCAGTACTTGAATAAGGCAGGAAGACACAGGAGTGGCCATCTATCAGTGGGGAAAGTGTTCCAGGTAGGAGACAGTCAGTGAAAAAGGCCTTGTGATTGGGTTCTCCAAGCTTCTTCCTGGAACAGCAAGGAGACCAATGTGAGTGGGGCATGACACTCTGTGTAGTGAGGAAAGATGATCACTGTGTGGGCCTCCTGTATGATTGAGAAGCCAAGGGGAATTTTTAAACCCTAAGCCAGATCAATGCTCAAGGAAGCATCAGTCAAGACATCAAATGACACCTTGCATTGGCTAAATGTGCTACAACAGATCTTTTAAAAAGACTGAAGATCAAGGATGTTACTTTGAGGACACTGCCTGATCTTGTGCCAAATCTCGCCATGGTTGTTAGGTTGGAGTCCATTGTTGCAGCCATGGTGTCAGCCCATCTCCTTGATGGTCAGTCTCTTTTCTTGTGGACCTTCAGTTTTACCAAGCATGATGTCCCTTTCCATGGACTGGTCTTTCCTGATAAAATGTAGTAGCTACCAGGTTGGATGTCATGCCTTTAGAACAGTGGTTCTCAACCTTCCTAATGTTGTGACACTTTCATATAGTTCCTCATGTGTGGTGCTCCCCCCAACTATAAAATTATTTTTGTTGCTACTTCATAACTATAATATTGCTACTGTGATGAATCGGATGACCCCTGTGAAAGCATTTTTCGACCCCCCTCCCCATGGGGGTCGCGACCCACAGGTTGAGAATCACTGCTCAGGAACATTTTCATCATAGAAGAGAGTTCGGTTGCACAGCTCTGAGTTAGAGGGTGAGACGGGTTATTTGACATTCATTTGCTGATGTGTTTGCGAACCCAGTGGAAACACTCGGGAATGAGCATCTTCTTTAGCCATATTCCTGGATCATTCAAATGCCATCTCCCCTGTGAATGCCTCACTCCATCCTTGGCTTACCATACTTGCCATATGAAAATGGGATAATATTCAATACTTAGCATTATATATAACCCAGTATTTGGTAGTCTGCCTCAAACAGATGCGAGTCTCTCTCTTTTTCTACTAATATTTAATTTTGATATGTGAAAACATACAAAGCAAAATCTGTTCCATTTCAACCCTTTCTGGACACAATGTTCAGTGACATTGGTCACAGTCTTCATATTGAATTAACATTCTTGTTCTTTCTATTCTAGCTGTTTCTTTTGACTTAATCTCTCTGCCACAACCCTCTCACATATATTTTGAATTATCTGTAGCCCATTTATATTTGTGCTGATTTTTAAAGACTGCAATACTCAAGGATGCAATCTTTTAAGAGCTAAATTGTTATTTAGTTTAAAGATGACTTCAGGGGACAGTTTCAATTCAAGGTTTGAAGAGTAACTCAGGGTCATAGTCTCTGGGACTCTTCCAGTTAAGTAAGTCTAGATAGTTAAAGAATTTTAAATTATGTTCCACAAGGTTCTTCCTTTCTATCAGCATCCTTAGGAATCATGGTGCTATGGTGCCTGCTAACCTCAAAGTCAATAGTTGAAACCACCAGCCACTCTGCAGGGGAAAGAAAAGGCTTTCTGTTTCCTTAAAGAATAGCAAGCGAGGAAACCACAGGGGGTGTTCTATACTGAGTGAAAATTGACTCCATGGCAGTGAGTTTATGTTGTTATCAAAAAAAGAACACATTTTAATGGGGGCTCTGACAGATAATATAACAATCCATAAATCAATTAGATCAAGCGAGTTTGTACATATGCTGCCACCATCATTTTCTAAACACTATCATTCTACTTGACCCCTTTGATATCAGCTCCTGTTTTTTCCCTCTTTCCTCAACCCTCACACCCTTACTAAATTATATATAAATTAATATCTTTATACACACTGTCTTCTGTGTCCCTCTACCCATATTTCTGTTATTCGGCCCCTAGGCTGTGTGTGTGTGTGTTCTAAATCCATCATTGTTATAAGTTCCCTTTCCCTCCCCTTCCCTACACAGCCACCCTGTGCCCTCATGGTATCTGAGTCAGTTCGAGTTGGCTAGAGAAGCACATTCATAAACACTCATGTGTCCTAAAAAAGCTTTTTATAGAAGAATAATTGTATATTAAGAAAACATCCCAGCCCAGTCCAGACCACGTCCATAAGTACGAAATTAACCCATATATCCAATAACAGTGTGTAAATTTTTTTCATACTTATGCAACACATGCAATGACACCAAGTGCTGGAAGATCACAGGGCAGTCGGTGGAATGTCTTATGGACCCAGTGGAGGTGGAAAGTGGCATGGGTGTCCACATGACTCCTCTCCATTCAAGGCTCTGGCTGCCGTCAATGTAGATCCATGTATCTTGTCAGCAGGAATATCAAGTCATGGGTGTCTCTCACCCCCAGGAAAGAATACAGGAGTTGCCAGAATCCTCAAGAGAAGGCCATGCCCACATTGAGACCTCACTGGCTATGGACTGAGTGACAGTCTGGACTCCACCCCTATGCAAGATGATGGGAGATTAAAAAGCTACCACTGTATCGCTACTCCCATTGCTGTTCCTGAGGATTTTATCTGTCCTGGATTCCGTGCGTGGTTGCTATTTTTTTTTTATGATTTTTCTTTCAGCATCTATCTATGGTGTCCCTGATCTGAATGCCCTGATGCAGTATCTGTGAGTCTCCTGTGAGCAGGGACTGTGTTCTCTACATCTGGGTCTTCTGAAAGTTTTGCAAAATGTTGTCATTTGAATAACACTCAATAAATATTTGTTGAAGGAATGGCATTGCAGGTGACAGTCAGTACCTATTCTCCCATCAGTTTTATGGTTGGTGGTCTTTTTCCTCTCAGACATATAGCTGAATCATTACAATGTGAGGGTCTGAGCCTGGTTATATTATTGGGACATGTAGTCAAAAGACAAAATATGTTTGCCTAAAGCACCTTTTGAGTATGATGTTTCAATAAAATGAATTGGACAGATCTTGGCAGCAGACATGTTTCAGCCGCTCACAAGCTATGTGGCTTTGAGTAGTGTACCCTAAGCTCTGAATTCAAAGTAAGTAGTTTCAATGGTCAATATGCATGTGAGAGCTGGACAGTGAGTAAGGAAAACTGAAGAAGAATCAATGCATGTGAATGATGTGCAAACAATACCGAAAGTCGTCTGGGCTGTCAGAAGAACAAGCAAATCCCTCTTGGAGGAAGCACGGAGAGAATGCCCCTTAGAAGTGAGGATGGCAAGTCTTCATCTCACATCCATTGGACATGCTATCAGGAGAGACTGGTTCTTAAGAAAGGACATAATGCTTGTTAAAGTACAGGGGCAGCAAGAGGGAAGAAGACCCTTGATAAAATGGATGTCCACAGTGGCTACAGCAATGGACTCAACATGGACCAACGACTGTGGTGATGACACAAGAGCAGGCAGGGTTTCATTCCATTGTACAGTTCCGGTCTCTGGTACAAAGGAAAATAATTTGTCCTATCCTGTGGGGTCGAGGCTTTTGTGCCTGCTCTGTATTTTGTCCTAAGGTCTTGCAGTGTTGTTCTTTATGCAGTGTTGTTGTTATTAGCTGCTTTTCGGTCCATTTTGACTCATAGTGTCTCCCATGCATTTCAGAGTAGAACTGTTCCATAGGGTTTTTAAGGCTGTGACCTTTTGGAAGCAGATTTTCAGGCCTACCTTCCTTAGGCACCTCTTGGATTCTGGGTGGGATTTAACTGCCGACCTCCTGGGTGCTAGTCAAACACTACCCAGGGAGTCCTCCCACTGAATAGTGTGAGTGTATTCCCACCTAGGGTGCTCCTCTTCCAGTACTTGTTTGGTCGGTATTCTCTTTTGATCCATAGGGTTCCATGGACTCATTCTCAGTAGTACATCATCAGGTCTTTCTTCCCAGTGTGTCCTAGCTTGGATGCTCTGGTGAAGCGTGTCCAGAGTGGCTTGCTCTGGTTATAATCATAGCTGGTGACACCGCTTACAGCAATCACAGCTATAGACAAATGACAACATGATGACAAACTGACAGATGGGTGGCAGCCTAGGGAAGGAATGATCAACACAACACAACCTGAGTGGAAATCGAGCTATGGAGTCTCTGAGAGTTCAGGCTCTTCGTCCTGGCACAGCCTGGGACAGGGCCTGGAGTCAGGAACTGTGGCTGCTGGGTTAAGGACCCCCAGCTTCCCCACTTGGCATTCCCTCCCCAAACACAGCGGGCAGCCTGTGGGAATTGTCTTTCCCCTTGCACATGACGGCACTGACGAGCATAACGCAACCCTGCTGGTGGTTAATGACTGGTGACATTTTGAGGCCACTGCCCACCTTTGGTTGAGGGAATTTGCCAATGCTCAGAAGTTGTTGGGCTCTAACGAAATGCAACCCCTGCAAGCAAGCACTGAGTCAAGTTCACGAGGTGTGGGGCACTCTGACATCCCCGTGTGACCGTGAAAAGCAGGCTGCGGAGCAGTGGTGGCTGCTGAGGCTCCTTTCTCCTGGCAATACTGGTGTGCTGAAATGGCGGGCTGATTTGCCATGGAAAGCAGGGTTTCATGGGAACTTGAGGATTAAGAATCCACATGCCTGCAATCAATATTGTATGTTCATGGTATAATTTACTTTGAAAGGGAGACGACACAGTTCTCCGAATTTTTGGGTGAAGTAAACCACTTTTCCAAAGGAGTAAGTGGATTTCTGTGTTTATAAATCATGCCCACCACTTGGGAGTGCAGAGGAGGATATGGGAGGATGGTAAAGAAGAGCAGCAGAAGAGGACCTGAAGACCTCATGTTTCCTCAGGGTCAGGGGCCAGGTGAAACCAAAGTCCCTGGAATACCACTGTCTCTCTGGAATGGTATTAGCACAGCTTGTTATTTGCACACTGTACTGAGTTCATTCTGACTCACAGCGTCCCTATAGGGAAGAATAAACATGCCCCAATGAGTCTCTGAGACTATAATTCTTTACTCAAACAGAAAGCCTCATCTTTTTTCCATGGAGGAACTGGTGGATTCAGAACTGCTGACGTGGTGGTTAGCAGGCCAACACGGAACCTACTATACCACCAGGACATTTCTGTTTAGCCTAGAGACTTTCAAATGGATAGAACAAGACCCATTCCAACCCTGTTCACAGCTATTAACCCCCCTTTCTGTGAAGTCCCCACTACATTCTGTGAAGTTCACCACTTTCTCCGTGTGTGTGTGTGTGTCTGTGTGTGTGTGAGAGAGCTATAAAAACAGGAACTTTGACCTCTTTTTAGAACTCTTGCAATTCCAGGGCTTGCTCAACAAAGCACGAATCCCAAGTGTCTTCAACCTGACTTGTCCCATGTGGAAATACACATTGGGTTTCCAGACACACTGAGCTAAAGAGTGAGTGGACACTACTGTGCTATCTAAACAAACCCTGTGTGACAGGGCTGCACCTGCCTTACTTAATTGAATAACCAGAACCGTTTTCTAAAATAGGTAATATCAACTTAATCTCCCTGCCATCGAGTCACTGCTGATGCATAGCGACCTTGTAGGACAGGGGAGAATTGCCCCCATGAGTTTCTGAGCCTGTAACTCTTGACAGGCGTAGAAAGCCTCATCTTTCCCTCACTGAGTGCTGCTGTTTTCGAACTGCTGAGTTTAAGGTTAGGGACACAATGTGTAACCCACTACACCACCAGGAGATGCTTGTGTCAACTTTCTATATAAAAAAATGAAATGTTGCCAGGTCCGATGCCATCTTCATGGTCACTGCTGTATTTGAGTCCAAAGTTGTGGGCCAATACATCTCAAGGAGAATCGCCTGCATATCCAATGACACATCCCCGCACCAAACCCAATTTCCTTTTCTACTGATCAGCCATGCTTAATGACTTGGCCAAAGTGAGCAAGCATAAATCCTTCCAGCCTCCCTTGCCAGGCACAGTGTGGTTTCTGAGAGCAGTGTTTCTTCTACAATGGGAGTGCTCATGCTTTTGCCACACTCGGCAGACTCTATGAATATTTTGACTTTTATTTTAAACTTACTTGATCATAGAGCATGTTTCCCTTTTACCTTTGTATGAGATGACAAAATTTCACTCACTTCCTAGTCATCCAAGGAAAGAGTAAACTTCCCTGCCCTGCCAGCGAAGGGCTTGGCCAATAGAATAAAAGTGGAAGGAGTTGTGTGCCACTCTCGATCAGAGGTTTTAAGAGAAATGGTCCTTTTGTTGCTTACCTATCCTTCAAGAGGAAGGAAACCTGGTAATATAGTTGTTATGCGTTGTCTCTTAACCTCATGAGTCACACACATGCAAGTCTTTCAATTTCAAAACCTGATTGTTCCCCTGCACAAAGCTAACAGAGATAAGCAACAACTGCTTGTAGGCTGGAAAGATTGCCCGAACATAGTGTACTTTGGGGATTTCTTACTGCCAGGAGAAATACAGGCGATGTGGCAGGTGACGGTCCTAGTATCTCTCAGCTGCCAATCAGAGGCAGGTTCTGAGCCTTCAGTCAGGGCCACTGGAGGAAGTGGCTCATGGTGATGCTGCCATAGTCCATCCCAGATCAAGCCCTCTGAGGTGCTGGGTTACAGAGCTTTGGATTGGCACTCAGTGAGGGCTGCTTCAAAGCTCCTTCCTTTCTTAAACTTGCTCCTGCAACCACATTCTTTCTGAAGGTCCTTGTCAGTAAGCCGAAATCCCAACCAATTTGCTAAGTCAGGACAAAATGCAAAATTGATGGTACCGAGAGACATTAAACCACCTACAACCTACCTTTTAGACCATGTCAACAGATCATCTGTAGCCTCAACTGCAGAAACATTTCACTAAATCCTCTGTTTCTCCACAAAGATTAGGAATGCCCTTCTATCTTTTAAAAGCAGATATTGGTCTGGCACCACTTCGGTTCCAGCTGAGGTAGTGGATTCCCCTGAGCTAAGCGCTAGAGAGGATCACTTAATCTTCATTCAAGATATATGTCATGAGGACTGTAGATCATGCAGGGACTGCACAATCCCTCTGTGTCGGCAGCGGCTGCATCACGGCCTGGCCCATTGGGAAGAGAGACGGACCCATGGCAATTATAAGGCAAGATGCTGAGGGTGCTGGGGTGGTCTAGGGATACAGGAAAGGAACTATTGGGCATGGAGGCAATTATGAAGGGTTCTTTTTTCCCATGGACCAAACCCATGCCAGTTGCCATGAAGTTAACTCTGATTCATAGGGACTCCTTTGGGCCAGAGTAGAACGACATTCTGTTGTTTTTTTCTATAACTGATTTTGTTGTTATTGTTTGAAATGCAGCACCAGGCCTTTCTTCAGAGACACTTCTGGCTGGGCTTGAAGCTCCAACCTATGAGTTAGTAGCCCAGTATGTTAACCAACTGCACCACCCAGGGACTCCTCCATGTGACTAAAGAATGACTTAAGGACTTCCCCCACAGACCCAAACCAAAACCAAATCCACTGCCATGGGGTTGACCTCATATATGGCACAATAGACTGGCTCTGCTGATTTTCAGAACTGCACATCTTTACGGGAGCAGAAAACCCTCATCTTTCTCCCAAGGAGTAGCTGGTGGGTTTGAACCATTAACTTTGCCATTAGCAGCAGCCCAACTCTTAACCCAATATACCACCAAGAGTGGTTCAATTTGGGAAAATAGTATGTGATCACCTATCTATGAAGGGAAACCCCTCTCATAGAGTGCACTTACACAAATGAGAAAGAAATGAGTCCCGAAATGCCCGTCTTAATCAACAATCTGGGGAAGGGTGTTCTGGGAAGCAGCTTTCAAATGTGGCTGGAGATTATACAATTAATCAACCTAATCCCTGTTTTAAAGAGCCCTGGTGGTACAATGGCTAAGGACTGGGTGGCTAAACAAAAGGCTGGTAGTTTGAACCTACCCATGGGCTCTAAAGGGGAAAAGACCTGACGAGCTGGTCCCATAACGATCTCAGCCTAGGACACCTTTGGGGGCAGTTCTACTCTGTCCTGTAGGGTCACTATGAGCTGATATCAACTTAAAGACACACAGCACGTTTGACTCTACGTCATTTGTTGATAGAGTTTGTGCAGAGCATTCTGAGTAGAAAACAGACTCAGGGGCATCTGACATCAACCAGCTACAGTCTCTTTCCTTGAGAAAGACTGTGGAAAGGGATGAGGAGGGAGCTTCCAAAAGCGTGTGGAAAAGTGATACGAAAAAATAATGGAATTTTGCCATGAGCTTTTTGAAGCTCTCTTCATGAGAGCTAGTCCTCCATGGAGGTTTCTAGAAAAGTGAAACACGAAGGAAGAGGCTGGTAAGTCCCACTGAACAATTCCAGGGGAGAATGGGTCTTGACTCAGAGTACTTGAGCATTCTGGCTTATTCCTTCAAATAGCAAATCAGACTAGACCAGGTTCTGAGACTCTGGGAAGGCAAATAAGACACACCAGGCCCATGATTCAGACTTATGGGGAAAGTCACACTGGAGAGGGAAGGCCTCTTTACCTTGTGTGCCTGACAAGTGTCTCATTTGCCTCATCTAAAACCCAGCCCTGGAAAAAAGGCTAACAGTACCAGCTTCAAACTTGTGTTTGAATCTTGTCTCTGTCACTTATTAACTTAGCCACCTTAAATCCTTTCCTCTAGTTTTCCATCTGTAAATGAGGCACAGTTCCAATCATAGGGCCTTCAGTAAATGGATATTATTAGCTAGGCATGCACTCCTGTTTTCTAGGCGAGAGTTCTCAGCCAGGTTTTTGTGGGAGCTTGTTCTTCAGGGTAATGTCATAGATGAGTGTGTCACCCAGATTCCTCTCAGGGCCAAGAGACTGATTTCCCCAGCTGCTGAGAGAGCCACTGATAGAAAAGGTCCCAGATGTCTGGCCCCTCTTAGGATTGCCTCAGCTGATGAGAGCTCATCCAAGGTCTGCTCCTTCCCCAAACTAACCTTCATCCAACGACTTGTCAATGTAGGGATATAAATGGCATAGTGGAGGCATTTGACCCCGCTGTAACTTCACAAAAGGCAATGGAGGAAAATCAAGATAAACAGCCCAACGCTGATTCCTATGAGACAGAGATCAAAATGCCTCCACCCTCCTTTCTTTTCACAGTTTCTGACACCAACCATCCCTACCATGACACTCTCTTCTTCTCTGCTGGGTTTGATAATCCTTAAGTGGCAATGGCCACACAGAACTCGCAAACAATACTTATGTTTCTGGGGTTAATTGGGGACCTAGCAGGTGACAATTCAGGATCAGAAATGACTGGGGATATAGTTCTTCAGTCAGGACAGTCTCTTCCCAGTGGTGCCCAGAGGCAGAACTTTTTCTGGTCCTTGGCCTCTGCCCTGCAGCTCCTTGACCTCTGCTCTGCTTGGGACCGTGTACAAAGTTCTTTCAGCTCTGCTGATAAGTGCATTGAGGCAGCTCGCTTTGTCTGGAAGCCTTGGCCCAAAGACACTCAGCTTTCTCATTCTGTGTGCTGGTGAGCTCCCTGTTCTGGGGTCTTGGTGCTGCTGCCTCTGCTTCCATGAGCTATTTATCTGCCACTGTTTTTCATTGTCTCCTGATGCATCCAGTGTCAGGGATCTCTGTCTCCTGGACAGAGGTGGTGCTCAGAGTAATAATCCTGGGTCCAAAGAGCACACTCCACTGCTGGCTCGTCTTTCTCGGTGCTCTTGAAACTCCACTTTCTGTTTCTGAGTTAACTCACCCAGGATGACCAAACCGACCAATCCCTACATTAGGGCTCTACAGGTCTTACTTGAATGGTCTCACCTCTTCAAGGATGCCATGCAACTTACTGATATTATTAGCATGCTGTCTACTTCCCTCGGTGGCATAGTTCCACCCTGTCTTTGGTAGGAGTGACAAAGACTATAGCTAGAGGAGAACTAGTAAGCAATTCGCTGCAACGTATTAGGCTACAAAGTCCCAGGCTACTGGTCACCACTTGGCCAGGTCCCAGTTACAGAGCTCCCTGTGATGGCTCCTTTTGCATATCAATGTGGCGAGGCTATGGTGCCCAGTTTTTGGGTCAAACAAGCATTCATCTATTTGCTCTTGTTTTTTAAACATTTTATTAGGGGCTCATACAACTCTTATCACAATCCATACATATACATACATCAATTTTATAAAGCACATCTGTACATTCTTTGCCCTAATCACTCTCAAAGCATTTGCTCTCCACTTAAGCCCTCCGCATCAGGTCCTCTTTTTTTGTCCCCTCCCTCCCCGCTCCCCCTCCCTCATGAGCTCTTGATAATCCACAGATTGTTATTTTGTCATCTCTTGCCCTTTCCGGAGTCTCCCTTCCCCCCTTCTCTGCCGTCCATCTCCCAGGGAGGAGGTCACATGTGGATCCTTGTAATCAGTTCCCCCTTTCCAACCCACTCACCCTCCACTCTCCCAGTATCACCCCTCACACCCCTGGCCCTGAAGGTATCATCCACCCTGGATTCCCTGTGCTTCCAGCTCCCATATGCACCAGTGTACAGCCTCTGCCCTATCCAGTCCTACAAGGTAGAATTTGGATCCTGGTAGTTGGGGAGCGGAAGCATCCAGGATCTGGGGGAAAGCTGTGTTCTTCATCGGTACTACATCGCACCCTGACTGACCCATCTCCTCTCCTAAAGCCCTCTATGAGGGGATCTCCAGTGGTCGACATTTGGGCCTCTGATCTCCACTCTGCACTTCCCCCTTCATTCTCTATGGTATATATATATATATATATATATATATATATATATATATATATATATATATATATATATATATATACACATATATATATATATACACACAGAGATATGTATACATATATATATATTCTTTTTTTTTTGCATGATGCCTTATACCTGGTCCCTTTGGCACCTCATGATCGCACCGGCTGGTGTGCTTTTTCCAGGTGGGCTTTATTGCTTCTGAGCTAGATGGCCGCTTGTTCACCTCATCTATTTGCTCTTATGAAGGAGTTGGTCTCAAGCAAAATAGAATACTTTCCATAATGTGGGAAGGGGTAAACCTCTCAGCCAAAGGCCTTCAGCACAGAAAGGGAGTTTCCCTAGGGTGTGTTCTGACCATTCTTATTCTTGTCTTTTCCCATCACCTAACCTATGGATTTTAAGATGAACATCGACAGAGCTCTTTAGGCTGTTACCTGACCTATGAATTGGGAACTTGCCATTCCCCTATGTGAGCCAATTCCTAGAAATAAGCCTCACTCTCTGGGGCTCTGGTGTCGTAGTGGGTGGCCCACTGAGCATCCAACAGCAAGGACATCAGTTTGAAAACACCAAGGGCTCCTTGAGGGAAAGATGAAGCTTCGTAATCTCCTGAAGAGTTACAGTCTACAACGCCCAAAAGGTCAGTTCTATACTGTTTTACACAGTCACTTTGAGTCCACCTTGATGGCAATGAGTGGCCGGTGCAGTGGTTAACCATAGGAGTCCTGGTGGATATATCGATATCTCCAGTTTCAGCTATATAACTGGTTTGGTTTCTCTAGGGCACACTGACTATGACACTCTCCATAGGTAGGGCTGAGACCTCTGTTGAGATTTCCCTCCTGTGCCCTTCCTTGATTCCCCCCACAGGTGCTTATTCCCTGAGCATTCCTCAATAAATGTCAGGAATTCAGAGCTAATTCCATCACAGTGTCTCCTTCTTCCAGGGAGTCTGAATGGCTTCCGGGGAGTATGAACTGCAGTCTCCATCCAACTTCCTCCTTCTATTTCTATGATCTGGATCTTATTTGGGGCTCATTTGGTTGTAAACAGGCAAAGAGACCAATACTTGGAAGAGAGAATCCTAGGAAAATGGAAAGGTGGGGAGAACAAGAGGACAGCTGGCTCTGTCGACGGTTCCTCACCACCACTGGCATGTTCCTGTGTTCTTTGTGTCTGTCTCTCAGGGCACATGCTGTAATCTCGCAACATAGACCGCCTCCTCCACGTGGCGGGACATGTGCTTCTGAATTATGCTTCTTAGATGCCAGGCCACTTGCAAAAGCGGGTCTTTCTTTTTCGTTTTTTGGTTGGAAATGCTCCAGAAAAAGCGTCTAGTTGACCCATCTTATGTCAGTGTCTCCACTGGGCCAATGAAAACAGCCTTGTGACTGTATTGAAATGTGGTGTCTTCCCCAGGGAAATGATGTTTCAGCCAGTGAGGTAGTTCACAGGGACAGATAAGAAAGGGGGTTGGGACAGATTACAATAATAATAATGTCTATTTTCAAAGAATAGGGCCTTATTATTTTTCGCATGCCCCCATCTGAACACCCTACCACTGAATATAGGCAGGAGGTAGGGCCCACCTGTCACTCAAGCAGCTAAAAATGTACAGCACTTGCTGTAGCAGCTGCTAATGTGCCCATGTATTAGCACTTGGCACCCACCACTCCCATAAATGCCAATGGACTCACAGGAAGCACATGTAACTCCCCACACAGGGAACAGTCATTGAGCAGACATGGGAGTTGAAATCCTCCAGGACCTAATGCCACTTTAACCAATGACACATGAGGATAGGTGGAGCCACACTCCAGTTCCCTCAGCCTTTGGGTGGGACAACTACAAGAGGATTTATACTGTCTCTGGGAACCTACTCAATGACATTTCTTTATCGGCCCCTTCCCTTTGCTCTATCAGTATTACCCTTCTCTACTGGTCCTTCCTGGAGGCACCTCCCAAGGAAACAATAGTCTAGCTGCCATTCCAATTCTAGTGGATTCCAATTCTTGGTGATCGCATTCATGTGAGTCAATCAGAACTGTGCTTTCTGCAGATTCTTTCTCTCCCCTTTTTAAGAGTAGTTTTAAGGACACTGTGAAAGCTTCCCACCAACCAGTTCCAGAACATTTTCATCGACCCTGCGGCCATTAAGCAGTCATTCCCTATTGCCCCTCCCACCCCACCCTGGGAAACCACCAATCTACTCTATGGCTCTACGGGATTTACCTGTCCAGCATTTTGCCTCTAAATGGACTCACAATACATGGCATTTGGTGTTTGGCGTCTTTCACTTCATGTCTTGCCTTCACCTGTGTTACAGAGTCTGTCCGAATCGAAGGCCTTAGTTTTCTTGTGGCAGACTATATGTATATCCCACTCAGTGTAGATCATATTTTCTCTATTCTTCTACTGATGGGTATTGTTGGCTTATTGTTTACCTTTTGCCAATAGTGATTAGTGCAGCATCCATCTGGGTACTCGTCTTTCATTCTTTTAGATATGCACTTGGGAATGGACTCCCTGGATCAGCTGGCAAGGGTTCATGACCAAGTGGGTTATGTTGGGCTGCTAACCGTAAGGCCAGCATTTTGGACCCTTTAGCTACTGCGAGATAGAAATGCTCTCATAATGATCCACAGCCCCCCAGACCCACCAGCCGTAGTTCTACTCTGTCCTTTCGGGTTGCTGTGAGTCAGAATCGACTCGAAGGCAGTGGTACTGATGAAGCCAGCGACTTGAGAGTGGAACCAGGGACCGTGGAGAATTCTGGCAGTAGCCATGGTGTCCTCACTCCCCAGATGCCAGCAGCCACCAGTGAACAAAGGAGGCACAAGCAACATTCTCGCTGACTTCATGCTGGTGACCCAGCTGCCCCTGCTTCCTCAAATGCCATTTCCTCAGCTTTACTGGCAACGGGGTGTACTCCCTATTATCATATCACCAACTCTTTCAATGGTCCACCTAGCCAGGTGTGATTCCAGACACTCACTGTGCAGCCACCATCAGCGAAGGTGGCTGCCCACCTCATTTGTACACATGCAAAGAATGTGACCATTCTTGGCACTGGTGTCCTTAGTCATCCTGGTTGGTATATTTACATCCTTGGGGAGCTGGGTCAGTGAGCAAGCACTTCTCAAGGTGCCCATATGATCTGTTTACTGAGAGTGCCAGCCCAAGGATCTGACTTGCCACCCACAGTGAACGCACCTCTGAGGCAAAGGGGAAGGTTCTTTCTAACTGGGAGACCAGCAGGTCTTCTGCAGACATCACTCCCCTGCAGCACTCTGATCCGAGGCCTTTCATATTCCAAAGAGCAGCATTAAGATTCCTATCTGTCACCCAGTCAGACTCACATGTGCGAATTCTCTTTTCAGAACAAGACAGCCAATGCAGTGAGCTGGGTAAAGGGGCAGTCTCACTCTGAGGAGACTCAGCCAGGAGTGTAGGGACAGGGAGTGAAATGTACAGCTTCCAGCTGCCACCCAAGCCTCCTTAGTGCAGTGGCATGAGAGCAAAGAGATAGTCCTTTGTGACTTTTTGACCTCCTTCCTGGCCTTGGTGGAATTAACACTGCTCAGTGCCAGTCTCTTCTGAATATACGGAAAAGATAGCTCAGAAAAGAATAGAGTTAAATAAGAGCAGGACAGAGTAAGTTGGCTTCATGGTGTTGCATTTGTGTGTCTCAGAGCCCATCCTGGCTCACAGTGACCCTCTGTGACAGAGAAGAACTGTTCCACAGATTTTTCTAGGCAGAATTTTAAGGAAATGTACCTAGCAGCACAGTGGTTGCATGTGCGGCTGTAACAGAGAGACTGGCAGTTTGAACTCACTGATCCCCATCGAGAGAGTGAAGACGTGACTGCCTGCTCCCATGAAGACTCCTAGCCTGTTGTTGTCTGTCCATTTGTGGTGCTGTGGTAAGTTGTGTGTTACTGTGATGCTGGAAGCAACGTGACTGGTATTTCAAATGCCAGCAGGGTTACCTCAAGTGAAGAGGTGTCAGGGAAACTTCCAGGCTAAGAACAGAATACAAAGAAGGGTTCCACTGCCCACTTCAGAGGAAGTAGCCGCTGAAAACCCTAACACTATAGCACAGTGTGCTTTTCCTTCCCGTCACAGAGAGTCAGAATCGCCTCAATGGCACATAACAACCAACAACACCTTTGAGGAGGGAAATCTCCTTCAGTAGGGCTGGGTGAATTTAAACTGGGTGGCTTCTTGGTTAGCACTTGAGCTCTGAATCATCTCACCACTAGGACTACCATCTTCATGATGCAGGCAAATAAAACCATCTTGGTCCTGCTCGGTATTGCCAGCGTCAGCATGCTCTTTCTCCCATAAGCACATGTCTGGTGGTTGGACCACAGCAAACCCGGTTGACACTATTTCCTCATCACCCCGTGTGTGTGAGAGTAGAAGTGAACCATGAAGTTTTCTTTGATTAAAAACATTTTTATTGTGATTTGGGTGAAGGTTAAAGAGCAGCTCAGCTGTCCATTGAGCAATGCATACACATTTTGTTTCATGTCATTGATAGCAATTCCCACAATGTACCATCACTTCCCCCACATCTTCTTGTTTCTTGTCTCCAAGCTGCCTTCATTCTCAACTTTTTTGAACTTCGTTCTTGGGGGAATGCTGTCTTTTAATCTCATGTGATCTAATATTCTACGGTATTTGTATGTCTCTAATGTCATTGTTCCCATTATAGACCTGTCTATTGTTTGGTTGAACATTGAGCCATGATGAGTTCAGTTCCAGACCTGCAGGGTAACTAAGCACCATAGTCTTGCAATTTCACCAGCCTTTATCCAAACAGTAAGCTTGGTGTTTTATCATGATTTTGAGTTTTGCCCCACATTTTCCTTCTACTCTAATCAAGCCCTTCTAATGTGATCTCTTTCATAGCAGTTGATAGGGGAAGCTAGGCACCATCTAGTTCTTCTGGTCTCCAGTGGTGGAGGGTGATCGTTGCTTGAGTCACTAGTCATTGATTCATTGGGCCCAATCAGTTCTCCTCTTCTGCTGTCCTCTGGATGGGGAGAGACCAACTGTTGCCCCTTTCCTGATTGCTCAGGAACTTTGAAAATCCCAGAGACGATGGTCCTGATCCCCCAGGCTCAACAACTCATTCCCTCACAGTTTTTGCATCTGTCTCAGAGATTTTTTCCACCCCCACCCCGTTTTATGACATTGGTCCCTGTATGCTCCACCATATACCTGGATATATTTAACAACCAAGGTCAATACATTCTATAAACTTTTCAATGGCCGAGGATTCTGAAGAAGATTGCCAGGATTCTCTTTCACAGCTCCTCTAAGTGGGTTGGGAATGACAACTTTTCCCTTAATAGCAGAGCTCATTAACTGTTTACACCCCTAGATACTTCTTACTCTTAGAAAACTCACTGCCATCGAATTCATACTGACTCACAGCCAACTTATAGGGCAGCGTAGAACTGCCCCTGTATGTGTCTGAGACGTGAACTCTTTATGGGAGCAGAATGCCTTATCTTTCTCCCACAAAGCAGCTGGTAGTTTCAAACTGCTGATATAGCAATTAGCAGCCCAACTTGTAGCCACTAGGCCACAAAGGCTCTTTTTCTTCTTAGCAAAGAGAGGGAAAATAAGCAAACGGAACATTCCCCTGGTGCTTCCCGCGGATGCTGCGATGGGAGCTGGATCCCGAAGGCCCGGATTGGCTGAAGCTCCATTTACACAGGAACACATGCCTCCCTTGTTAGTATTTGCATTGGGCAAGCCATTTCCTGCGCTGACATTTTGCATCTAGTTAAATGCCAGCAACTCCAGAGAGACGTAGCTTTTACCTGTGGCTCTGCCCTTCTGGACAAGCCTTTGGTGCTCGTTGGGGATACTTTCAGTCTATGATCTTACATGTCCTTTTGGATCCCTTCGTCTCTTGTTTTTGTTTTGATTAACACAAACTGGATGAACAGCTTCAGGCTTAATATAATCGCTGCTGAATATTTCATTGGGAAATGTTGTTAAGAAGGCAGTTGGCATCCATGATCTAAGTGTATGCATAGAGATTTCTTTTCAGATGGTAAAGTGGCTTTGAATAATTATTGTTATTATTAGTGAATCAAAGACATATGTACCTCAAAATGTGAACATTAGGTGTGTGTGTGTGTGTGTGTGTGCGTGTGTGTGTGTGTGCATGTTTTAAAGAGCACATGGCTTGGTGATAGAGAGGGCGAAGCACTGGTGAGGAGCACATGACAGTGTTCAGAGAGATGACAAAGGGTAGTGATGAAACAAAACAGATTCCAACCTCACATCCTCTGCTCCCTGCCTCAGCGGGAGGTCGCAACAAGGAGCAGAAAAGCCAAGGGCATTTCCTGTCCTCTCACAGCTGGCAAGCGCCACAGAAGGCACGGGGTTTTAATGCCGAGGCTTTGCTGCTGTGAGGCCGGGAGGGGGGCTTGCCATAGTTTCCACACGCTGACATCACAAACATACCGCAAGTGGGTGCCGTTAACACACCAAAGTCAATGTCCTCAAAGCGCCGGAGGCTGACAGCATCATGCTAGTGCACCAGCTTGATGGGCAGGCTCTCTTTGTCCATCCCTGGGGGCTGAGGGCTGGTGGGCAGTATTCTTGTTTTGGCTTCAATAACCTCCATGGTTGGTGGTCCTTGGAGCTCTGTGCATGGCAGCTGCCGTCTTCCTTTGGAATTAGTTTGCTTCAGTGTTGAATTGAATCCTTTTGTATCAGCCAAGTGATTGGTGTAAGGTACAGCCTCTTTAATGTCACAAAGAAAATCTCTGCCCAGGTGGGATTACATCAACAGTAGAAAAATCCCACTCCTGTAGAGCTCACTCCAGCTCATCATGGCCCTCTCCAGGGGGGTTCCATGGCTGGGCATCTTTATGGAAGCACACAGCCACATTTTTTCTCCAGAGAAACAGCTAGTGGGTTCTGAACTACCAACCTTGTTGTCAATAGCCCCCTTCTTAACATGTGCGCCAGAAGCCCTGCTCTGCGGTTTGATGAGCAGCCCTTTTGGCCATTGCTAAGGGCTACATGGCAAAGCCATTTGGTACAAGCAACGTTGTCATCAGCAAAGAATGAGTTTAGCTGGCCTCAGTAGGATGCTCAGCAGGGAAGTGATAAACTGCTTGGCTTGGGTATTTTGCAGGAGAACCATGGGAGCTGAGATGTGCAGTCTCTTGATTTGAACCCAGACACTCTATCTCCCAGCCTGAAGTCTCACCATCATACTCAACTTTTGGGGGTCAAATGTTTGACTCACCTGAGAGATGTGCAGGTGAAAGCGTGCCCCAGAAATATCTCCCTCTCATCCCTGTCATCTCGGAGAGTTCTCCAGATAAGGATTGGTGGTTCATGTGAAGGGACATATTGTAGCATTTCCCTTGCACTCCTCAAAGGCAAGAAAATGACCCACAGCACCTCGAGTTGCCAGTAGTGTCAAAGGGGATGTGCTCCTTGAGACTCAAGCTGAGTCCCCAGGAGATGAGCTCTCAACTGTGGAATTAGCGCTTTTGAAAAGGGGCAAATCTTCCAGCAGTTCTCTCTTCAGAGGCCTGGCCATACGCTCTGCAGACTTGTGGGCACGCTCACTCTGGTGAACCCAAATTCTTGGGAGAGGCTGATCTGTCCCTAGAAAACTGGCCACATGCAAAAGCATAGAGACCAATATCTGCCTCCTGATGGAAGGACCTGGAAGGAGAAGGGTGGCTGGAGTCCTCTAGGAGGGAAGTTGAGAGCCAGGAGAGGCAGTAAAGCCACAGTTCCAGCAGGTGGTGTCCTAAGGCCAAGGGAGCTTGCCAAGGATCAAGTGAGTCCTGGAGGTGTCTGCAGCCCATCTTGCTGAGGGCCTCCATTTATTTCATATATCTATGGATAATGGGAAGGGCCCCCAAGGCCCACTGGCTGACCTCATATGATACTCGTGAACTGTCCTCCTTGGCATCCTCCAAAGTCTCTGAATGCTGCAGCCGCTCCTACCCACTGGCAGTCTTCTTGGACAGGATCTCCTCAACACTGCTGCAACCATGGGCTCACACACAAGGACCATTGTGAGGACGGTGCAGGACCAGGTGGTGCTTCAATCTCTTGTGTGTACTTTTGTTATGAGTCAGGAGCTCACTCAATGGTATCTAACAAGTTATTGTGAGATGACATAAGAAGACTTCGTGGAGGCTCTTCCAAGAGAGGTTTGGAAGATAGCATGGTAAGAGGCCTGGTCAGGAATGTGCTCATTGTTTCTATCCCCTTCTCCCGGAAGCCACTGCTCTAGGGAGGAAAGGCAGGCCCAGAGACAGGGAAGGGCTAGGGAAGAGGGAGCGATAGGAGAGCAATAGAAAACACAGGTTACTCTCCCTCATTCCCAGTATAGCTAATCAAACCTCAGGTAAAGCCTCTGATTCTGAGGCTGAGGCTTATAATAGGATCAGACTGAACATTTAATCCCTCAAGCTGCCTGGAAAGTGTGGGAGCTGATGAAGATGCCAAGAGATGAAGAAGGAAGGAATCTACTGGTTACAGATGTGAAAGCACCTGTTAGTGAAGCCTTCTCAGTTTCTAATTGCCTTATCAATGTCATCAGTCCACTTAATGTACTCACTTTCCAAACGTCTATTAACCAATTGTACATAATTTGAGTTCTTTCTAGGAGGCAATATTAATATTCTCATTTCCGAGTTGAGGCCACAGAAGTTTGGACAACTTCTGGATGTTGTTGCTGGCAGGTGCTCATCAAGTTGGTTCCAACTCATAGCAACCCCCGTGCATACCGGAAGGGAGCATGGCCCCATCCTGTGTCCCCCTGTCTGGAGTGCACTTGCCTCAAATCTTTAAATTCAAAGCTTCATGTTTTGTCAAATGAAATCATTTCTTCAGTCAATCTCAGAAATCTTTATGTAAACACGTTGGAAACGCCTTTCACTCAAGGTCTAGGGAGGCTGAGTAAGGTGGGAGGGGCTCCAGGAAAGATGGTGGGAATCACTCCTGCAGGAGCGTGGTAGGTTGGCGAGGCCAGTCTGACTTGCCTCCCTGGTGACTGACCTCAACCAGCAATGGGCAGCTGGACACATGGCATGAAGTGACCTCTGGTCTTCGTGGCGGTGGATGCCAGTAGACCGTCAGGTATGGGAGACCCATGAGAAAATAGGTTACTTTTCTCTTTCTCTCCAAGGTTCTCTGTGATCTCTTTATGCTGCCTGAGCCCGCATGCATACTGACAAAGGCAGACATGTGCACACACATGGCAAAGTAAATAGAGACGCCCACATTTACAGACGTATCCATCCACGTGCAAATAGGCACATATGTGCACATGCATGCCAAAGCAGACACAGACATCCATGAATGCACATGTATTCGTGAAAGCCGATTTTCATGGGGAAAAAGATCAGATCTATCACTGTCAAGTCCACTCCAACTCAAAGCAACTGTAGAACACTTAGGAGAACTGCCCCATTGGGCTTCCAAAGCTGTCACCTTGTCAGACACAGTCAGCCACCACTTTCTCCTGCAGAGCAGCTGGGGTTTTCCAACTGCCGACCTTTCACTTAGCAGCCGAGCACTTGCTGATTTTCATAGGAGTCTGGAAATCAGTTTCATTGCCTGCTAATCACACCTCCTCTGTGAGTTAGCACAGCCTGGTAAGCTTGGAAGGAGAAAATCTTCCTTCCCGAGGTAGTTGAGTGGTTTTCCCCTGAGGAAATGTTTCAGAAAAAGATTTCCTTCAAGAAATCAGAACACTCTTGAAGAGAAATTTCCTGCCAAAACATTTGTTTGCTTGACACTGAGAAAAGTGAAGCAGCCCCCTGACTTCCCCCTTGGGTCCTCTTTCTCATCATGACTGCTCTACTCAGCTACAAGGCTCCAGGTCCTGGGAGCAAGGGTGCCCTTCTATTTGGAACCTCACAGGGCTCCACTGTGAGTCAGGGAAAGACCTGGAAACTTGAGCATCCTGAAACGGGGCCTGCATAGCAATATCATCTGTCATCAGGCTCATCGTTTCTCTCATTTTTTGTAAGATCATTGAGCCCTTGGAGCCCTGAGAAGTTCTCTCAGAGGACGCCATCCTCCTCCCATGAATCCAAGAGGGACTGCTTAAAGATTGTTGTCTTCTACTTACAGGAATACCAGCAACCATTTGCCATTGAGTCAACTCAGACTCATGGAGATCCCAAGTGTGTTAGAGAAGTCCGGTCCCTAGAATTTTCCATGGCTGGGGTGGGTTTTTTCCAGAGGCATATCACCAGGCCCTTCTTGGTAGGCACCTCTGGGTGAACTCAAACCTTTAACCCGTAGTTTGCAGCCTAGCTCATGAACAATACCATCCAAGGACGGTACAGTTACTTGCAAATGGTCACCTGCAGTAGATGAACCAAGGTCAAGTAACTGCCTGAGAAACATCAACCAGAGGAAAGCAGAGTGAACCCCAGGGTTCTTGGGAAGAGGGCCGGAGAGAGAAAAAGGAGAAAATAGCTTTCTCGGGACATCAGAAAGGAAAGGACTCCACTTTGTGGATGCCATAGAACAATCCCAAGCCAAGCATGGGTGAGAAACAGACCCCACCCAAACCCAGGGGGCTGGATTCTGTCGCCAAGTGTTGAACACCAGACATGGATATGACAGAGCCTCTAGTCGTCCATGGAAAGAAACTGTTTGCCCATAGTCTGGTAGTTTTGCAGCATTTGAACAACCAGGCCTCTGCTGCCTCTTCTGGCCTGAAATATAATTGCAGCCATAACCGCCCAGCGTTTCAATGGGTAGAACTCCCTGGGGAGGGCTAACTACCCAAATCATTTGGGAGATCATTTTAGGATTGTCCAGGAGATCTTTGGCTGTGTCTATTATATGAACGATGGTGTCTTTGTTTTAAAAAAAGAAACTTTTTATTGTAAGGTGGGTTAAGATTTACAGAGAAAATCAGCTTTGCACGTAACAATTTATACACGTTTTGTTATGTGACATTGATGACAATCTCCTGCAATGTAATATCACTCATGCCATTGAAACTCTGCTTCCTGTTTTCATTCACCCTTCTCCCCTAACCTTGCCTGCCTTTTGAATTTGGCCTTGGGCAAATACTGCCTATTTGCTTTTGAATGGTTGATGGTTCTGAGGAATGTGTGCTCCTCAGTGCTATGATTCATTTTGGTGTAGTTGTTCTTATCAGGTGCCATTGAGCCAGTTGCAACCCACATTGACCCTATGCCAAACAGAAAGAAACACTACCTAGCCCTGAATTATTCTCCTAATTGTTCCCAAGCTTGAGCCCCTTGTTTCAGTCACTGTCAATCCATCTCCTTAAGGGGCTTCCTCTCTTTCACTGTCCCTGTACTTCACCTGGCATGATGTCCTTCTCCAGGGACTAGTCTCTCTTAATAACATGACCAAAGTATGTGAGAGGAAGTCTCACAATCCTTGCCTTTAAGGAGCCCTCTGACCATACTTCTTCTAAGACAGGTCTGTTTGTTCCCTTGACAGTCCATGTTACTTTCAATATTCTTCACCAGCAACACAATTCAAACACATCAATTCTTCTTCAGCCTTCCTTATTCAATGTCTGACTTTCACATACTTATGAGGCAATTTAAATTACTATATCTTAGGTAAGGTGCACCTTAGTCCTCAAAGTAACATCCTTGCTTTTTAGCACTCTACAGACGTATTGTGCACCAAATGTATCCATATGCAATGCGTCATTTGATCTCATGATTGCAGCTTCCAAGAGCATTGATTATAGACCTCATCAAGACAAAAATCCGTGACAACTTCAACAAATAAAAAAAACTACAAACTTCTCCATTTATCATGGTACCTATTGATCAAGTTGTGAGGATGTGCGTCTCCTTGACATTGAGTTGTAATTCATACTGAGGGCTGCAATCTTTGATTCTCATAAGGTTCACTTTATAAACCTGTCTATTTTTCAGGGGGTTGAATTCAGTTCCAGACCTGAAGGGTGATGAAGGACCACTAGTCTATCTAACCAATAAACCTCATCTTTTATCATTATTATTATTGGTAGTAGTAGTATGACTTTCAGGTTTCTTACACATTACTCCCCACTCTATCTAGGATCATGTACCATGATCCCTTTCAGAGCAGCTGTTTGTGATAGACAGGCACCATTTAGTTCTTCTGACCTTAGCATCATAGAGGCTGAGGTACGCATAGTCCATTACTGATTTGGACTAATTGTTGCCAGGCATCTTGATTTTCTTCACTGTTATTTGCTCCAGACAGGGTGAAATAGTTTATTGTGCCAGCCTGGCCGATAAACACAAGTAGGATTAATCGAAGGGCAGAGGGATAAATGGCTTTGTGAGCCTCGCCTTGCTTGTTCTGTGCCTCAATTTAAAGGGGTACACTACCTGTGGGATGCCTAACGTGTGGACTGTGTCGCTGTAAGATGAGGTCCATTTAATCCCACAGGATTGGAATGTTCGTCTCTGGAGCTGGGGACCGATAGTTGGTGACTTGCCTTGCTGTTTGCTGCCTGGGTATATATAGCCCAGCTCTCTCTACAGAAAGGGACTGGCAACTGGCGGCTCTCAAGCCTTAAAGGACTGCTAGTGTCTCACTGTTTTATAATTTAACTGTTAGTTTCTTGTGTTATCTATCTGTATATAATTTAGTGGTTCATTTCTTGTATTGTATATCTAGCTTTATAAATATATTTATATATAATTACTAGCAATATGGTTTTGTCTCTCTAGAGAACCCTGTCCAACACATAGGATGAGACCAAGAACCGACTTTTAGTTTGCTACTCACTAGCTTTTGAAGACCCCAGTCACTTCCCTGATGGATACAGAACATTGTCTTTGTGAGCTAGTTTGTACCAATTGATCTTGAGGTCTCTCAGAGTTTGTTCCTGATCCCCCATATTTAGGACACGCTCCCTCAAGGGGTTTTGTTATAGCTAAGACATTTTCATAACTATGCCTCCTGGATACACTATTATATTCATGGACATATTTGTAGTATATGCTAATATGTATATAGAACTATTCTCTGGCAAACCTATATTTATTCATGGGGCTAGTCCCATTCTCCTTCCCACAACTGCTCAGATTTTGTGATTTTTCTATCTATCTATTTATCTCTCTAGCTATCCTTGTATGTTATTGTTATTATTGGAGTATTTATCTCTGTTGCCTTTAATACTTGTAGTCTACTGAGAAAGGATAGTGTTTTGATGTTCCAAATGTTTCCCCATTTTCTGGGTTACGTGACACAAACCAATAGAAGAAGAGAAAAGAAAAAAAAATTAACCCAAGTAATAACACCAACAATAAAACCAATTTAGTCTTTTGGTTAAGAATTAGTCAGACATTCCAACTTCTAGGCTAACCCTTGAAAGAAAAAGAATGAGATAAAAGACCATAAGAGGAAGAAAGGAGAGTGGGAGGCAAGGGAATAAAGAAAGAAGGTGGCAAGGTTGTGTGAACAATTAATGTGGACCTTCTTTGATGTGTGTTAAAAATAATATTGACTGGTTTTTTCAATACTCACCAAAATTGTTTATATCAATCAAGAAAACCTCACTACCCTGGAATCAATTCTGACATATAGCAACCCTTTGGACAGAGTATAGAACTGCCCCTGTGGGTTTCCAAGGCTGTAAATCTTTACAGGAGTAGAAAATCTCATCTTTCTCTTGTGGAGTGGGGGTGGGGGGAGTTTCGAACTTCTGATCTTGCAGTTAGAAGTCCAACTCATAATCTACTTCACCAACAGGGCTCCTCCTTTCATCATTAATCTAGACTATTTGACCTTCTTGGCTTACTGGGTTTTATTTTCTCGCTTTGGAAGACATGGTACCAAAATACACACCATTTCCTAGCCCCCCCAAAAAATCAAAAGTAAGCAAAAACAAACCAGGAAAAACTTGCAACCCAATCCAAACCAACTAACCTATTTAGCCATATAGATAAAGGATACTTGTAGCCAACCTCTGTGTTGGGGGCAATAGGGATGGATGGGGACTGCGGTTAACAGGCACGTGTCAGCTCATCCACAGGGGACATTAAAATTCTAGCTCCAGACTGTTGTTGCCTTGGGGAAATGCAAGGATTTTAAGGCCTGATTTTCTGTTTGTAACTGAGATGCTGAGAATATAAAATTCGATGTGAAATCATCAACTTTTCAAATATTGGATCACATTAGTTAAAACCACTTTTCAGGCTGCTCATCATCATACTAGCACATCATTAGGCTAAAATCATATCAAAGACGTCTGGTTTGTTCCCTGTGCCCTTTAAGGACAACTGAAACATAAGGACGGGAATGTGACATTCATTCTTCCTCTAGTCCCTCACCCTTTGCCTCCATCGGCTGGCGTTCATAGAAGAGGCAGACGGTTTTGTTCAACTTCAGCATAATCAGAGTCCTGAGAGTTAAACACAATACATATATAATTTCATACTAGTCGTTTTAATATTAGCCCAAACAAAACCAACAAAAACCCAACCCATTGCTGTTATGTTGGTTCGGGCTCCTGAGGACCCCCTGGGTGCCAGGGAGAAACTACACATCACAGGATTCTCAAGCCTGTGGGCTTCTAGAAGCAGGCCATTAGTTATTTCTTCTGAGGGGTGCAACTGCCCACCTCTTGATACGTTGAGTCCTTAACCATTTGTGCCACCCAGGGTCTCCCAGTCTTCGTATGTGACCCCCAAATCCTTGACAGGCTACCTATAGGAAGGTAGAGTCTATGCCCTTTCCCCTTAAATTGCGATATTTCATGACCTCTGTGACCAATAGATTATGGAGAAGATGACACTGTGACATCTAGTTTGGGCAACCCCCTTCCCTCCCCCAAAGTGCTTCACAGCTTCTGAAAAATCCCTTCAAAGACTTCTTCTTGAGTACTCACCCTTAGAATGTCCAGCCTCCACGTGCTTCCTCTCAGGACACTTCTCAGCACCCGGACACTATGCTGAAAGAAGCCTGAGCCACCTGGAAAGGCCACGGGGGGACACTCCAACCAACAACCCAGCTAAGCACCCAGCTAACGGCCAGCTTCAGCTGCCAGCACTCTGAGTGCACGTGTAGGGACTGGAGTCACCAGAGGCCCCTGCCCCAGCTCCCATGTGACTGCCAACTCATGGGAGACTCCAAGCACGACCCAGTGGCCTCCCAGCAACCACACGATGATGGTCCTTGTTTGAAGCCTCTGCGTTTGGGGAGGGGGCGTTTCTTGCCCAGCCACAGGGATGAGAACCTGCATCTCAACAACATGCAGGTGGGTGAGGGGGCCGTCTCTCGAGCAAGGCAGCCTCCCTTCTTGTCAACTCCTGGGGATTTTTGTTGTTCTTGCCACTGCTGCCCCAATTCCCCAGGAGCTAGAGGAAGGCATGCAGCAGGCCTCAGGTGGCCAGGAAGCAGGAGCCTCTGTGGGATGCAGTTACAATGGGAGACATAACCTTAAAGGCAGGAGCCTGACTTTACCTTTGCCTCCTGGAGATTTGGGATGCGGAACACCTGTCAAATCCCATCTTCTGTCCAACCCTGATCATATGTCTGTCTTATGTTTGCACACAGGACGCAGACTTGTGAACACCCAAAGAACAGGGTCTGGCGCTAAGAAACCAGCGCCACAAGGAACTGATGTTTCTCCAGCAATGGGGAGGGGTGGGATGAGAGGAAGAAAGGAGTACAAATCACTGGATGAAAACAAGGTGGGGAAAGGGAGGAGCAAAGGGAGAGAGTGAAGGAGGGAGACTGGGAGGCTGAAGGAAAAGGCAGGGAAGGAAAGGAGAACGATGGGTGTGGGGAGAGAGGAGCGAAGAAGAAATGGAAGAGTGCGGGAGGGAAGATGGAAGGTGAAGGCAGGCAGGAAGACGGGAGCAAAGGGAGGTAAGGAAGAAAAGAGAAAGAGAAGGGCAAGAAGAAGAAAGGAAGGTAGGGAAGAAAGGAAGAAAACGAGAAAACTAATGTCAATGGCACCCTCTATGTTTTTATTTCCTGTTTTTCTGAGGTAGCCTCTTCAGCAGAAGCAAATGGGCTGAATCGCCTCAAACTCCACCTAGGTAGAAAGCACGGGTTTCATTTCGCCAGGGCCTGTGAAAATGTTTGAACTGAGCAGCATTAACACGGAGACAGCGATTACCCCATGTGGCTGTTGCGCTCTGATGATACCACGGCAACGGGAATGGGGGCTCATTATTTCACCAGGTGACAAAAAAAAAAATTGTATTTTGACGTTTCACCCTGAACGTGGGGAAGGGGGGCGTGGGGGAGGAAGCAGGGGCCCTTTGTGGAGTGTCCTCTTGCCATTGTGATGCCCCTTGGCCTGCCAACAACCTAAGGTTCTGCACGCTGCCAGTGAGGGGCTTGGCTGCAGGCCCTAGCCAAGCATTTCTTATCAGATTTACTGTGACAAGTGATGGGAGAAAAGCAAGATGCTGTTAACAGTGCATCCGTTGAGACCCTACTATTTAGAAATTTGGATTTATATTTTGTCAGAGAGAAGTAGCACTGATGTTAATCTTTGCACTACCATGGAAAAAATCATTCATAATCTTATAACAATAATCCCTAGCATTTGTGGAGCTCTGAGAACCAAGGGATGGTCAGAAGCAGTTTTAGACAGATGTCTCATTTCATCTTCAAAGCAACCCAGTGAGGAATAAGAAAAGTTGGCTTATGACTTCCCTTTTGGAAAGTGAGTCTTTGGAAGCACAGAGAGGTCCAGGTTTTCCCAAGGTCACATAGTCAATAAGTTAGCATTTTTAGACTGATGTCTCATTTCATCTTCAAAGCAACCCAGTGAGGAATAAGAAAAGTTGGCTTATGACTTCCCTTTTGGAAAGTGAGTCTTTGGAAGCACAGAGAGGTCCAGGTTTGCCCAAGGTCACATAGTCAATACGTTAGAGAGCCTGGATTTGAGCCTGAGTGGTCTGCTGCCAGAGGTACTTTTTTTGCTCGTGTTTATTAAGGCAACTTGCAGCTCTGGCAAGGATTCAGATAGAATTGAGGATCATTTTTTTAAACAATTTATTAGGGGCTCATACAACTCTTATCACAGTTCTTACATATACATACATCAATTGTATAAAGCACATCCATACATTCCCTACCCCAATCATTCTCAAAGCATTTGCTCTCCACTTAAGCCCTTTGCATCAGGTCCTCTTTTTTTTCCCCTCCCTCCCCTTCCCCCCCCTCCCTCATGTGCCCTTGGTAATTTATACATCGTTATTTTGTCATATCTTGCCCTATCCGGAGTCTCCCTTCCCTGGTTCTCTGCTGTCCCTCTCCCAGGGAAGAGGTCACATGTGGATCCTTGTAATCAGTTCCCCCTTTCCAACCCACTCACCCTCCACTCTCCCAGCATCGCCCCTCACACCCTTGGTCCTGAAGGTATCGTCCACCCTGGATTCCCTGTACCTCCAGCCCTCATATGTACCAGTATACAGCCTCTGCCATATCCAGCCCTAACAGTGCTTCTCTCTATCCTTGTGGAGCCCTGGTGATGGGCTGGGCTGCTAAGTAGTAGGTTAAACAGGCTTTCCCCTCCTGTGAAAAGTTACACTCTCAGGAAACTCACGGGTGCCAGTTCTACCCTGTCCTCCAGGGTTGCTCTGAATCAAGGTCAACTCAATGGCAGTGAGTTTGGCTTTTTTAATGTCTCTCCCTGTTGTTGTTGTTAGTTTGCCATCCAGTTGGTTCTGGTCCATGGCAAACCTATTCACAGCAGAATATAACAATAACAGCTCCTCCTCCATCCACCCAAGTGTTCCTATGCTCAGTCCTCTTGTTGTAGTCACTGTGTCAATCCAGCTCCTCAAGGGCCTTCAACCTTTTTTCACAGCCCTTCCATTTTTCTAAGCATGATGCCTCTCCAGGGACTGGTCTCCACTGACAACATGTCCAAAATCTCACCATCCTTACTTCTAATGGGAATTCTGGCCGTACTTCCAAGAGAGATTTTGTTTGTTCTTTTGGTAGTCCATGGTACTGCCAATATTCTTTGCCAGTACCATGGTTCAAATTCATACAGTTTACCTGGGTCTTCTTCACTCAATGGCAAGCTTTTCACATGCAGATGAGGCAAATGAAAATACCATGGTTTGGATCAGTTGCACTTCCTGCTTAAAGTTACATCCTAACTTTTCGACATTCTAAAGAGGTCTTATGCAGCAGATCTACCCAGTGCAATGTATCTTTTCATCTCTTGACTGTTGCTTCCAGGAGCATTGCTTGTGGATCCAGAGAAGACAAAATCCTTGACAACTTCAAATTTTTCTCGATTTATCATCATGTTACCTATTGGTTCAGTTGTGAGGATTTTGGTTTTCTTTGTGTTGAGTTGTGTCCCACATTGAAGGCTGCAATCCTTGATCTTCACCGGCAAGTGCTTCAAGTCCCCCATCCTTGTCAGCAAGCCAAACTGTGTCGTCTGCATATAGCAGGTTGTTAATAATATTTCCTCCAAATCTGATTCTGTGTTCTTCTTCATATAATTTGGCTTCTCTGATTATTTGCTCACCATACAGATTGAAAAAGTATAATAAGTGGGTGCAACCTGGATGCACACCTTTCTTGATTCTTAAACCATGCAATCTACCCTTGTTCTATTTGTGCTGCTGCCTCTTAATCCATGTACAAGTTTCACATGAGCAAGACAAAGTGTTCTGGAATTCCCTTCTCAAAACTATCCATGTTTTGTTATGATCCACACAGTCAGATACCTTGGGTGTTAATAAAACATAAGTAAACATCTTTTGGGTATTCACTGCTTTCAGACAAGATCCATCTGATATCTGATATGCTTTGTTCCACATCCTCTTCTGAATCTGGCTTAAAACTCTGGGAAACCAAACTCACTGCCTTGTAGTTGATGACAACTCATCCTGACCCTATAGTATAGGGCAGAACTAACTGCCCCTGTGAGTTTCTGAGACTGTAACTCATTATGGGAGTAGAAAACCTTGCCTTTCTCCCACGGAGTGACTGGTGGTTTTGAACTGCTGACCTTGGGGTTTGCAATCCAACCTGTAACCACTGTGCCACGATGGCTCTTGAATGCTGAATATGGTAACTTTCTGTCAATGAATCAATGCAACTGTTGTTGTATTAGCTTCAGTACAATTTGACTCACATGTGATGCCAATGATAGAGTTACATAATTTGACCATTCCGTTGGTCTCCCTTCTTTGGTATGTATACACATATGGATCTCTTCCAGTCCGTTAGCCAAGTAGCTGCATTCCAATTTTCCTGACATAGATGAGTGAGTGCTGCCAGTGCTTTATCAGCTTGTGGAAACATTTCACTAGATATTCCAGCAATTCATGGCATCTTGTTTTGGGCTAGTGCTTTCCATGCATCTTGAATTTCTTCTTTCCTGACCACTGGTTCTTGCTCATATGTTACCTCCTGAAATGGTTGAATGTTGGTCTATTCTTTTTGATACAGTGACTCCATATTGTTTCCATCTTCCTCAGATGTTTCCTTCATCATTCAATATTTTGCCCATAGAATTTTTTAATATTGCACTTCGAGACTTGACATTTTTCTTCAGTTCTTTCAGTTTAAGATATGCTGAATATGTTCTGTTTTGGTTTTCTAACTCTAGGCCTTTGCACATTTTGTGATAATATTTTACTTTGTATTCTCGAGTTGTCCTTTGAAATTTTCTATTTAGCTCTTTACTTCATCATTTCTTCCATTTGCCTTAGCTACTCTCTGATTAAGAGTAAGTTTCAGAGTCTCTTCTGACATGCACTTGTATCTTTTCTTTATTTCCTTTTTTAAAAAATGACACTGTGCTTTATTCAGAGATGTTCTCAAAATTTGGTGGGTTATTATCAAGGTTGTATATTGACTCTCGTGTACTTGTTTGCATTTTCTTGAACTTCAACTTGAGCTCACATATGAACAATTGCTGATCTGTTCCACAATCAGCCCCTGGACTGGTTTCAGTTGCTGATATTGAGCTTCTTTTATGGTCTCTTCCCACAGGTGTAGTCAATGTGAATTCTGTGTATTCCATCTGGAGAAGTCCACATTTATGGTACCTTTTTTGTTGTTGATCACATGTTTGAAGAAATCATTACTCATGCAAAATTCTAACATACAATCAAGATAAATTGTTAATTATTGGTGATTGGAGTGCAAATGTTGGAACCAAAGAGGAAAGAACAGAAGTTGGAAAATATAGTATATGCTATCAGCAATTTATTGGTCTTGCAAACTCTGTCATGCGATCTCCAGCTTGGTTTCTATCACCAAGACCATATTTTTCAACTACTGATCCTTCCTCTTTGTTTTCAACTTTTGCATTCCAATAGCATTTTGATAGCAAGTCTGACAAATTTGGGACTGAATATGGTGGCAGAATTATTCAATTTCTGCATCACCTGCTTTGGGTGGTTGGTGCATAAATTTGAACAATAGTTGTATTGATTGGTTCTCCTTGAAGGGGGCTAGATAGCATCCTATCAAAGATAGCATTGTACATTAAAATAGACCTTAAAATGTCCTTTTGATGATGAATGCAATGTTGTTTCTCTTGATTGTGTCATTTCCAGCAGAGTAAACCATAAGATTTTCTGTTTCAAAATGGTCAATATCAGTCCATTTCAGCTAACTAATGCTTACAATATCAATCTTTATGTATTCCATTTCATTTTTAATGACTTCCAAGGTCCCTAGATTCATATTTCATACATCCCAAGTTTCAATTAAGTTTCAATTATTAATGACGATATGAACTGTTTCTCCTCATTTTGAGTTGTGCCCCATCAGCAAATGAAGGTCCTGATGTCTATACTCGATTTGCATCATTATGGTCGACTTGCCTATGAAAAGTCAGCTCTTCCTCTTCCTCAGCCGTATTTTGAGTACTTTCCAAGTTGAAGAGCTCATCTTCTGGCACACGTTCTGACAATGTTCTTCTGTTGTTCATGGGGGGTCTAGTAACTGACAGTGTTGCTGCTATCCATAGGGTTTTCAATGGCTCATTCTTCCCATGCGGGCAGCCAATTCCTTCTTCATTGTCTGTTCTTTGTCTGGAAGCTCTTTGGGTGACCCTGCTGGTATATGAAATGCCAATCACATAGCTCCCAGTATCACACAAAACAAAAGTCACCACAGTACCACAAAATGCCAGACAAGTGATGGACCTCTATTCTTAGTGAGGCATGGCCTGGTGGGAGGAGTGGGCCCTTAGGTGGTTCTGATCCACTTACTGGAACAAATACTGTTAGTTCTTATTTCATAAATGTGAAATACATAAAAGAGACCCCCCAAAATATCCTCCAATTCAGACTTTCTGCCTTTTAAAAGAGGATAACCCACTCTGATTCAAAGTCATTAAGGTGTTTTGTTTTCCCCTCCCTCTGAGGCTACAGAGACTAGACTAATCACAGCTGAGGTGGAGCGACTGAAATGACTTAAAGCACCAGCTACAGTCAACAGCTACAGACTGACAGAGCTGCTCAGCCAAGAGCTGAGGGTTCTCAACTCCCACTTTTACTGATGGGCACAGCCAGTGGCCTCTGGGAGTTGACTGGAACCCAGCAGCCAGCTGTGAGGAGCAAGCTAATTCATCTCAGCCTGGCCCAGGTCATCAAGTCACTGAAGGAGTATCGGGAAAGAGGGAAGAAATTTGGGGTCCCACATTTGGCCACAGACAAAAGTTGTTCTGTGTTCAGACAGTAGTTCTGGACCTGAGTTTGGGGCAGGTGTGATGAAGGAAAGTCAGCTCCCTCCCTGCATCTGGGAACAGATGGTGGGGCTGCCCTGGAAACAGCAGGCCAGTCAGCTGGAGCAAAAAAGGCTTGGCCTCTAAAGCCCTGGCAGGACAGACTGACGCTACCTGGACTGTTTTTTCTTAACCCAATGGCTCCTGCTACCCTCACCACCCCCAACTAGGTAAAAGGGAAGAAAGATGCATTTTCTTTACAGAGGCAACTTTCTAGAAAGGAGACCAGCCCACCAGCTGTGAAAGGTCCCCTTAAACCATTTCACTTTGAGCAGGAGGAAGAAATGTTGAGATTCCCAGAGCCACGTGGAATTGTGGATCCTCTAGTTTAGGTTCCAGTGATGCCAGATCGATTATTCTAGAGAAAGTCAAAATTCCTGTTTTCTGAAAAACCTCCTGATTTTTTCAAAGGCGATTCAATAACATTGGATAGAAGCCAGGTAGGCCAAAGAGCCTTGATGGCTCAGTGGGTTATGTGTTGGGCAGCTAACTAGAAGGTCAGTAATTTGAAACCATCAGTCACACTGGGGGAGCGGGGTGTGGGGGATAGTGTGGGGGGCTGTGCAGAGATGAGACTTTCTAGTCCATATAGAATTTCAGCCTCGGAAACCCACAGGGGCAGTTCTGCTCGGTCTTACAGAATCACTGTGAATTGGAATCTTCTAGATGGCAGTGAATAAGCAGGCCAACCAGAGTCCACACAGGTCCTCATTTGGCAATGGGAGTCCCCAGTCTGTGACCCTCACAGAATCGACCTTTGTGTATCGATGTTAAAAGTGAGCTCCAGAGAAGGGAGCGCCTGTCCCCTTGAGGAGCACCGAGTTGACCTTCCAGTCTCCAATCTGTAGCAGACACTCCCGGTGCTCTTTCTCTTCACTCCCAAATTCCTGATTCCGTGTACTCGCCTCAGTCACCAAGGACCAGCTCTGAAGGTCCCTTTGCTGGTGCTGGCTGAATGTGCTGAGGAACATATGCCCCTGGGAACAGCCCTGACCAGGCCCTTCACTCCTTGGATGGCAAAACTCTGAGAGGCGTGTACTACACCTACCCCTGGAGACTTCCTAAGTGATTAAGCAGCAGGTTCCCAGGTTTGTAATTGGATTCACAATCTATTTGTTATCGGTGGCCTTCCCTCCACTGGCTCACAATGCCACTTCATTACCTGCATGCTCAGAGTTTCCTAAATAAGCTCATTGCCTTTAAGTCTTTGGCCAGGGTCTGCTTCAGTGAGAACCCAAACTAAGCCCAGGTCTGAATTGTTATGTGTCCTTCCTGCCATCCAGTTGATGCCGACTCATGGCGACTCTATAGGATAGGGTAGAACTGCACCTGTGAGTTTCTGAGACTAGAACGCTTTTTTTTTTAAACATTTTATTAGGGGCTCATACAACTCTTATTACAATCCATACATAAACATACATCAATTTTATAAAGCACATCTGTACATTCTTTGCCCTAATCACTCTCAAAGCATTTGCTCTCCACTTAAGCCCTTTGCTTTTTTTTTACCCTCCCTCCCGCTCCCCACTCCCTCATGAGCCCTTGATAATCCACAGATTGTTATTTTGTCATATTTTGCCCTATCCGGAGTCTCCCTCCCCACCGGAGTCTCCCTCCCCACCTTCTCTGCCGTCTGTCTCCCAGGGAGGAGGTTACATGTGGATCCTTGTAATCTGTTCCCCGTTTCCAACCCACTCACCCTCTACTCTCTCAGTATCGCCCCTCACACTCCTGGTCCTGAAGGTATCATCCACCGTGGATTCCCTGTGCCTCCAGCTCCTATATGTACCAGTGTACAACCTCTGCCCTATCCAGTCCTGCAAGGTAGAATACGGATCATGGTAGTTGGTGGGTGGAAGCATCCAGGATCTGGGGGAAAGCTGTGTTTTTCATCGGTACTACATCGCACCCCCCTGACTGACCCATCTCCTCTCCTAAACCCCTCTGTGAGGGGATCTCCAGTGGCCAGCAAATGGGCTTTGGGTCGCCACTCTGCACTTCCCCCTTCATTCACAATTATATATATATATATATATACATATATATACCATATATATACCATATATATGGTATATATATGTATTTTTTGCATAATGCCTTATACTTGGTCCCTTTGGCACCTTGTGATCGCACAGGGCTGAATTTTTAAATGTAGATTGCCAGGTTTTTCTTCCAAGGTATCTTTGGCTTAGCAGTGAATTGTGTTAACCCTTTGCACCACACAGGGTTTGTCTTCTACAATAGTAAGTCTTGAAATAGGTAGCCTAGGTCTGGCGTATTTGCTCAGGGACTCATCTTGGATATAGGAGAATGCATGCTTTTTGGTCTGCCAAACTCATGTAACCTATGTGACTCTCCCATCCTTCAATATTCTGACTAGGGAGCATGACAGCAGAAGAGCCAAGGACAAAAATGAAATGTGTTATGCCAGACGAGTGTTTTGCCTTAAACAACAACAAAAACTTCCTTGGGAGTCCTACTCAGTATCTTTCACCTACACATATTTGGCCCAAACTGGGTCAAATGCTCATGCATAGCTGCAAGGGAGCCTAGGAGTGAGCGTTTTAAGTAGGTACATTATCACCCTAAACAAAATTGAGCTTCTATTAGTAGTAAGAATGAGAAAAATGGATACTGTTGAGGCATATAGCAGGGTTGGGTAGAATTCTATTTTGTGTCTTAAGTTACATTTTGAATGAACTCAGAAAAAGTCATAGAGAGTAGAACAAAGGGATGGATGTGCATCCAACCACCTCAACTACTCATTTCTTTTCATGCTCTCCCTCTAGCTTCCCTGAATAGTTCTTGGTTACACATTGAGCTGCTAAATGCATGGTCGGTATTTTGAAATCACCGGCTGCCCTTCGGGAGAAAGATGGGACTCTACTCTGTAAAGAGGTACAGTCTCAGAACCTCACAGGTACAATTTTACCCATGTCCTGTAGGGTCGATATGAGTTAGCATTGATTCAATGGCAGTGAGCTTGGTTTCCATAGATCTGTGGAATCTTAGGATGGAATTTTTTGAATACACAGAAAAAAATTCAGTGGAATCATAACCCTCTAAATAATTACCCTCTAAAGCCACAAAGATCAACTGTGTCCAGCATGGTGACAGTTTAGCATATGCCATGGGGACATTGCTCATATCCCAGTGTTGTTAATCAACAAAATCTCACGCACTGCCACTTATAGTGACCCTATGCACAATAGAATAAAAGCCTTTCTAGTCCTGTGACATCCTCACAATGGTCATATTTTAGCCTATTGTTACAGCCACTGTGTTGATCCATCTCATTCAGGGTTTACCTGTTTTTTGATGATGCTCGACCAAGTATTTTGTCCTTTTCTAGGGACTAATTTCTCCTGATACCATGTTCAAAGTATATGAAATGGAGTTTTACCATCCTCACTTCTAAAATACATTCTGGCTGTACTTCTTCCGGGACAGACCTCTTTGTTCTGCTGGGCATTCATGGTATATTCAATATTATTTGCAACATCATATTTTAAAGGCATCATATTTTCTTCAGTCTTCCTTATTTATGGTCCATCTTTCACATGCATATGTCAAACATTACCATCAAGTCTATTCTTATTCATAGTGACCATATAGGGTTTCCAAGGCTGTACATCTTTACAGGGTCAAATAGCTTCCTCTTTCTTCTGTGGAGCAGCACGTGGGTTGAACCACCAACCTTGCTGTTAGTCATTCAACTCATACCAGACACTGAAATGAAGACTCCTTTCACATGCATCTAAGGTGATTAAAAATATCAAGGCTAAAAGCAGGCATAACTTGCTAATCCCCAGAGTAAAGCATTTGCTCTTTCACATTTTAAAGAGGTCTTTTACAACAGATTTTTCCAATGAAATAGGTTGATTTATTGACTGCTGCTTCTGTGAGTATTGATTGTGGGTCCAAGTAAAATAGAGTTTAGCTACATTTCTCTATTTGTAATGATGTTGTGTGTTTATATTTCTCAAGTTGAGAAGACATTTGTATTCTTAGTGTTGAAGACTAATTTGTACTGAAGGTGTACTATATGAGCTTTATCAGTAAGTACTTCAAGGCCTATTGACTTTCAGCCAGCAAGACTGGGTCATCTGCATAACACAGGTTGTTAATGATTCTTCCTCCAATCCAGATGCCTCAATTTCTTCATACAGAGCAGCTTCTCAGATTATTTGAATAAGTATAGTGTGATAGATAGATAGGCTTATAGTGCCAACCTGGCCAATAAGAACATGTGGGATTAATAAGTTTGCAGTTTGATTAGTGGGCAAAGAGATAAATGGCTCAGCAAGCCACACCTATCTCTCACTTGCTTTCTGGTGACCAGACCAGTGTGTGGCTGCCTTACATAGTTCTGCAGTTTGCTGCCTGGCTGTACTGCCATATTTACTGTTGCATGGAAGTGAGTTAAACTGAGTCTCTCTATACTGCTATGTGGACTAATTAGCTGTTATATTCCTTCGTGTTCTATCTATCTATCAAATCATAAATGTCCTGGTTTTGTTTCTCTAGAGAAACCTGTCTAACACATATGGTGAAAGGATATAACCACAACACACAATCTCCTGATTTTAAACCACGCACTATCCCCTTGTTCTATTCGAACCACTTCCTGTTGGTTTATGTACAGGTACCACAGGAGCACAATTAAATGTACGGGAATTCCCATTGTTCTCATATGTATTCATATGCTACCCAAAGTTTGTTATGATACACAGTAAAATCCTCTGCATAGTCAATAGTACACAAGTAAGCATTTTCCTTGTATCCTCTGCTTTCAGCCAAGGTCCATCTGAAATCAGCATTGATATACCTTGCCTCATGCCCTCTTTTAATACAGCCTGGATTTCTGGCAGCTTCCTGTTGACATATTGCTATAACTACTTTTAAAGTTATCGTCAATAAAATTGTACTTGCATGTCATATTAATGTTATTTTAAATTAATTTGCAGATTTTGTTGCGTCATATTTCTTTAGAATGGACACAAATATTAATCACTTCCAGTTGGTTGGCCAGATAGCTATCTTCCAAATTTCTTGACATGGACTATCACTGCATGAGCGTGTTGAAATTTTTCCATTCCTATCCCGTCCTTGCTTTTCACTAATGCTTACATTGCAGCTTCAACTTCCTCTTGGCCTTTTGAACTAGTAGAACCTCAACTAATTCTTGGGTACAGAGACTCTGTATACTCCTTCCATATTCTTTGGATTCTCCCTGCATCATTCAATAGTTTGATAAATAATCCTTGAACATTTTAATCCAAGGCTTGGATTTTTTCTTCTGTTCTTTCAATTTATGATATGCTGACTGTACTCATTCCTTTTTGCTTTCCTAATTCCAGGTGTTTACATGTTACAATATAATTCTTTACTTTATCTTCTCAAGCTGGCCTTTCAAATTTTTCTGTTCAACTCTTTTATTTCATCATTTCTTCCATTTGCTTTAGCTGCTTTAGGTTCAAGAGCAAGTTTCACAGTCTCCTCTGATATCCACTGTAGTATTTTTTTTCTTTACTGTATTATAATGATCTTTTTGAGGAGCCCCCAATAAAATGATTTATGATAAATAAATAAATAGCCCCAGATGACATGACAAAAAAATAGATTGATGACCTTGATGCTATTTCACAAGTCTTCTGGTAGCTGATCATGAATGTTCAATATGTCCAAACCATTCTTGAGATAGGCTCTAAATTCAGGTGAGATATTGTGATAGTAAGGTTTGGTGTCAATATAGCTTGACCAGGATCTTCAGAAGGTGCAGGTCACAGTCTCCTTGGGGGTGTGACCTATTTCATAGCTATAAGTAGACTGTGGAGAATGGGCTCACTCTTTTTCTTCCTGATGAAAAGACCCTGGACCCTACGTCTGGCTTCTTGGGATGGCAATCACCATGAGACCTGCTGACCCTAAGAGCTGTCTGTGGCCTGCCAACTGCCTGTTGACATTGGATTCTCCCAACTCTGCCTCCACCAACCTGTGGTTTTCCTGTTTCTTGGGCTATTCCTCCAACAGCTTCATGAGTCTGGAAGGCCCTCCAGTTTGCATCTGATTTATGGGCTGGAGTTGGACTGGGGTTTCTTGTTGTGTGGACTTTTTAATGTAAAATTATTTATTGATATGAATTTCCTTCTTCTACATGTATCAGTATCACTGATTTGTTTCTCTAGAAACCCCAGCCGACCACAGATATAATATAGGCTGTATTTGGGCTCTTTTGAGTTCTTATTTTAATTTTCTTCAGGTTTGACTTGAACTTGCATATTAGTAATTGATAGTCTGTTACATAGTTGGCCCCTGGTCTTATTTTGTCTCAATGATATTGAGCTTCTCTATCATGTCTTCCCACAGATTTAGTCAATTCCATTCCTGTGTATTCCACATGTATATATGCCGCTCCTGTTGTTGAATAAAGGTGTTTGCAATGAGGAATTTATTGCTCTTGCAGAATTCTTTCATGCAGTCTTCAGCTTCTTTTCGATCCCCAAAGTCATAGTTTCTAATTACTCTTCCTTCCTTTTTGTTTCCATGTGTGCATTCCAATTGTTAACAATTATTAATGCATTTTCAGTACATGTGTGATCAATTTCAGACTAAAGAAGTTGGTACAATTCTTCATTGGCTTTAGTGGTTTGTGAGAAAATTTGAATAATGGTTCTATTAACCGGCCTTCCTTGTGTATGAAGATAGATATTTTTCTGTCACAGGCAGCATTGCACTTCAAGTTAGATCTAGAAATGCTCTTTTTGAGGATGAAAGAGACATTCTTTTGAATTTGTCATTGTCAGCGTAGTCATTCTTATCATTTTAAGATTCAAAGGGACTATTTCAACTCAACAATGCCTAGGATATTGATCTTTATAGGTCAGATTCCGTTTTTTATGATTTCAAATTTTCCTAGATTCTTATTTTGCACGTTTGATGTTCTGATTATTAATGAATGGTTGCAATGATTTTTCTCATTTTGAATTATAATCGTTCAGCAAATGAAGGTGCCAGAAGCTTTAGTACACTTTGTTGCTAGATGCCTTCAAGTCAGTTCTGTCTCATAATAATGCCTACACAAAAGAATGAAACATTGCCTGGTCCTGCCCCATACTCAAAATTTTTGTTATGTTTGAGCCCATTGTTGTAGGAATTGTCTCGATCCATTTGATCGGGTGTCTTCCTCTTTTTGCAACCCCTCCACTGTAATGTGTATGATGTCCTCCAGGGACTGGTCTGTCCTGATAACATCTGCAAAGTACATGAGATGAAGTCTCGCCATCCTATCTGCCAAGGAACATTTAGCTGCACTTCTTCTCAGACAGATTTGTTTGTTCTTCTCTCCACCCATGGTACTTTCAGTATTTTTTTGTCAGTACCTTAATTCAAATGCACCAGTTCTCCTTCAGTCGTTCTCATTCAATGTTCAAATTTCACATGCATAAGATGTGGCGGAAAATACCATGCCTTGGGCCAGGCGCAACTTAATCCTAAGTGAAATTCTTGATCTTCAGTACTTTAAAGTGGTTATGTGCAGTAGATTTTCCTAATGCAATATGTTATTTGGTTTCTTGATTGTTGTTTCCATGCGCATTAGTTGTGAATCTAAGCAAGACGAAATCCTTGATAACTTCAATATTTTCTCCATTTATTATGATGTTATCTACAGCTCCTGTTGTGAGGTTTTGAGTTATCATTAAGGTGGACTCTACTTTGAGGAAGCTCTCTTTCTCGGTGATATTTTGATTGTTTTGCAATCTGAGGGGCTCATTTTCTGGCATTATATCAGACAATATTTTACTGCTATGCAGAAAGTTTTCAATGGTGAATCCCTCAGAAGTGGACTGATTGTTTTGTCGTCCTGCAGTTCTTAGTCTGGAAGCTGTGTTGAAATCTGTTCACCGTGGGTGATCCTGCCTGGTATTTGAAGTACTAGTGGACTAACTCCCAGCATCACAGCAAAGCACAAGCTACCACAGTGCAGCAAATTGACAGATGGGGCGGGGGAGGGGAGTTGTCATTGTTAGACACTGTTAATTTGGCTCTAACTCATAGCACCCACAGCCTGTTTCCTCACAGTTAATGTTGGAGACCGTTTTTGCAGCCAATATGCCAATTCATCCCATTGAGGACCTTCTTCTTTTTTGCACCACTCCACTTTACCAAGTATGATATCCTTTTCTAGGGACTATGCTCAGCTGTTAACATGTCCAAAGTATGTTATATGAAGTCTTGCCATTCTCACGTCTAGGAAGCATTCTGGCTCTACTTCCGCCAAGAAAGATTTGTTCCTTCTTCTGAAAGTCCATGGAATATTCAGTATTCTTCACCAGCATCATAATTCAAAGACATCAACTTTTGTTTTATCTTTCATAATTATTGTCCAATTTCAAGTACATATGAGGTGATTGAAAATGCCATAGTATGATAGTTATATAATTTTATGTCAGTTTGAAGATATGTAAAAGTGTAAGGTTGGTATCCAATCTGTCAATCACACCATAGCCTGATGGTGCCTCTTTGTGGCCATGGCCTTCTCATAAGGAGGGCCCTGGGAACCTCCCCTTCTTTTTGCATTCACCTGACTGCTTCCTGCCCACGTTGAGAGCTGCCAGAGTCTTGCCATGCTTCCATCGACCTTGGGTCCACACGACATTGCAATCACTGGCCTTTGACATCCCTGCATTCTGCATCATTGCATGTAACTGCGTAAGTTGGAAAGGAACTTATGGGCTAGTGTTGGACTTATGGACTTGAGTTGGACTGGCCTGGGATATTTCCTTGAAATAGAAATACTATAATGACTTCTTGATAGAAAACTATTTATTGCACATATATGAGTGGCACTTGATTTGTGTCTCTAGTCAGCCTGGCTTACATCCAGTTCACTGCCATCAAGTTGATTCCAACCCTTAGCAACTCTATAGGACAGGGGAGAGATATCCCTGTGGGTTTCCAGTACTGGAACTTTGTATGGGAGCAGAACTGTTGATCTTGTGTTGAGCAACCCAACTGGGTTGGTTCTGACGCATTATGTTTGTAACCACTATACCACTAGGGCTCAGCTGTGCCTTATTCCTCAAAGTGACATCTTTTAACACTGGAAATTGGTCTTCAGCAAGATCTACCAGTGTACTCGGTCATATGACTTATTTTCTTTTTACACTGTTTTGATTGTCATGCGAGGGAAAATCTACAGAGTAAATTGATTTTCCTTACAATTCATGCAATGTTTTATGATATTGATTGCAATACCTACAATGCAATACTACTTTTCCTATTTCCTCCCTTTGTTTGCCGTTTCCATTGGTCTTTCATTCTCATTCCTTCCTGCCTTCTGAGTAACTCCCTGACAAATGCTGGGCTCTGAATTGTACATCGTTGACAGTATAGGTCTCCTATTTGGGGGCTGAAAGTTGAGCCATGGAGGTGAGGTCAGGTGTCAAATGGGAATTACTCCACTAGTGCCTATCATATCCTAAGGTTAGTCTTCTTATTTTGAGTTCTACATTTTCCCCAGTTGATCCAGGGCCTACTACTATGAGCACTTTCAGAGCAATCTGCAGTGAGAACCCTATGCTATCTTGGTCTTCTGGACTCAGCGCTGTGGAGCCTGGGCTTCATGTGGTCAGTGAATCCCTTTCATCTTCTTTTGATGCTATCTGTGTAATTCTGTATTTTGAATTTCTCTTCAATTTTTTCAGCTAGTGAAATGTACATGCTTTTCATTTTTGCTGTCCTAATTCCAGGTCTTTGCACCTTTTAATATAATTCTTTATTCCATCTTTTTGAATTTCCCTTTGAAATTTTATGTTCAGCTTCTTTATTCAGCGTCTTTACTTCATCAATTATTTCTATATTTCTCTCTCTGTCTTTTTTCGTACTTCATCATTTCTTTCATTGGCTTCAGCTACTCCACATTCAAGGTGTCATCCATTTTGTCTTTTCTTTAGTTTCTATCTTTTTAATTATCTTTGAATTTCTTTATTTATGATGTTCTTGATATTATTGCAGAACTCGTATCATCTCAGGTGATTTGTGTTCAATGTGTCAACTTTCTTCTTGAAGTATCCTCTAACTTAGATGAGATATACTCAAATTCATACTTTGACTCTTGGGGACTTGTTTTAATTTTATTTGAATTCGAGTTGAATTTGCCATTGATGGTTTTTTCCACAGTTGGTCTCTAGTCTCGTGACGGATGATATTAAACTTCTTTATACCGTAAATACTTGAGTATAAGCCTATTTTTTTTCAGCACATTTTTTATGCTGAAAAAGCACCCCAGTTTTGGGGGGTAAAATTAGTTCCCTTGGGTTATACTCGAGTATATATAGTAGTTTATTTCAACAGATGTGGTTGATTTAATTCCTGTGTATTTCCATCCAATATACATGATCCATGTCTATGGTTACTGTATACATCACTGAAAAATAAATGTTCAATCAATAAGCCATCCTTATTGAAAAATTCTATCATGAGATCTCCCATGTGGCTTCCATCCCCATGGCCATATTTTCTAACTAGTGATCCTCCTCCTTAGTTTCCAATTTTTGCATTCAAGTCATCAGTAATCTTGATTGCATGTTTCATCAATTTCAGACTGAAAAGGTTGGTAAAAATCCTCAATGGCTTTATTGTTAGCATTAGTGGTTGGTGTGTAAATTTGAATAATAACTTTATTAATTGTTCATCCTCGTAGGTGTAATATATCCTACACCTAACAAGGGTGAACACTGGAATCGATATTGAAACATTCTCTTTTTTAACATGAAAGTCATCCATTCCTTTCAAATTTGTTACTCTGGTATGTAAACCATATTATTATGACATTCAAAATGGCCAATACCAGTCTATTTCAGTTCAATAACACCTAGAGTGTTTGATCTTTATGTGTTCCATTTTTTCAGGGCTTCCAATTTTTCTAGATCCATATTTCATGCATCCCATCTTCTTGTTAGTGGTTATTGCAGTACTGCTGTTTCCTCTCATTTTGAGTCATTGCCACATCAACAAATATAGGTCCTGAAAACTTTATATCACTAAGGTCAACTCTACTTTGAGGAGACAGCTCTTCCCCAATTATATTTTGAGTGTCTTCCAACTTGAGGGGTTCATCATCCTGCACTATATGAAACAATATTCCACTGCTATCAATGTGCTCCACAAACATCACTATTTTTTTTCAGATGTAGATTGGCAGGTTATTCTTTCTAGTCTATTTAGCTTGTAAGCTTTTCTGAAAATTTTCCACCACGGGTAACTATGCTTGTGTTTGAAATACCAGTGCTATATCTCACAAGTTATGATAGTTCAAGAACCTGACATGTCTGACAACTTGGCATGCTAGCCTAATTCCGAATGGCCAGCACATCTCTCTTCTTGCTTTCTCTAGTTTCTGTAGACCACTGTACCTGAGCATGCATGGCTTAGGAGGTTGTGGAGTTAATTCTTGCTTCCTGGAGTAACCCTTAACCAATGACCCATAGGAGTTGTTGGACAAATAGCCACACTCCCTCACATTATGGGCAAAATAACTAGTGGATTTTCTACAGTGTCTCCAGTAAGATTAACCTCCAGTTGCTCACAATTTTAAATTGTTTGATAATGTACTTTTCATTGGCTGCCTTCTTTCCCTTTTCTATTTCCCATTTCCTTATTGATATCTCCCCCAAAATGGCTTAATTAAAACCTTTGTCTCAGGATCTAATCCTATGGGGAACCCAAACTCAATCACACAAGACATTTGTCAAATCATGGACTTAGTGGTTATATCTATTATATGTGTAGGTCATGGAAGAGGAGAATTCATACCACCACTTTGAATAGTCATTCGGAGTGCCAACTGTGTCCCCACCATAGATCCTGGACATCAAAACTCACTGTTTCCTGTATCATAACACTTCCTTTTAGACTTCTGTCATTCAAAAAACTCAACAAATAGCTCGCTGTCTCACTTCAAATTTTGTAGTGTGCAAATATGGCTATGTTTTCATTGTGTGTTTAGCCCTGGACAAATCAGCTTTGACCAGGAAGGTGAAGTCATGTGGAAAAACAAACCAAAAACACTAGCAGCTGTGTGTTGTGGAAGAAAACCCTGTGGATGAAGTGCAATTTTTAGGGAACAGAGACCAGAAAGATAAACCAATAAGTGTCCACTGTTCTGATGTTAAGGAGAACCCTGGTGAGGCAGTAATTAAGCACTTAAGGGCTAATCAATCAGCAGTTCAAACCCACCATCTTCCCCAAGGAAGAGTTACGATGTGGCAGTCTGACCCCCTTAAGATTTACATTTATTACCACTACCAACTGATCTGAGAGGGATAGCATTAGGGGATCCTGGATAGCATTCCAAACGAGCTCTAATGGCAGAGTGGACTCCTCATTGAGCTCCTAACCACAAAGTAAGTGGTTCTAACCTATCAGTTGCTCCATGTGAGAAATATGATTTTGTCTGCTCTGGTAAAGATTTAAGCCTTGGAAAATCAAAGGGTGAAGTTCTATTCTATCTTGTAGGGCCTCTATGAGTCAGCGTCAACACAATGATAATGAGTTTGCTTTGGAAGTTTGGGATAGAATAGGAGAAATACGTGCAGCAAAGTTTAAACTTATTTTAAAAGTTCAGAGGTATTGCTCAGAGAGAGATTCTTGGAACCCACAAGACTGTTGTCCTTAGGCACCTTTAGATCTGGAACTGAACTCACTCCCTTGGCTCAATCTTCAGCCAAACAATAGGTAGATCTATAAGATAAAAAGTAACACTAATCAACTATTTGAATCCAAAGGATATAATTTATTCAAAGATAAAGTTCAGAAGGGTAAGGAAAGAAGGGGGAATGGAAACAGGAAACACAAGGAGGAAGTGCGATAAGTGATATTACGTTGAGCAGATTGCAGTCATTATCATGAAGCAAAATATGTGTGAACTGTCAAATGGAAAACGGATGTATTCTGTAAACCTTCACCCAACTCACAATAAAGAGATTTTTTTCAGCCTTGGAAACACATGAGGCAATACTATTCTGTCCTAAAGCGTACCCATGAGTTGAAATCAACTCAGTGGCAATGGGATATTGAAGCTGATGCTTTCTGCCGATTCTAAAAAATAGGGTTATTAGCAATTATTGTGGAAATAGCATGAATGAGACTATGTAAATGGGGTTGGTTACAGATAAATGTTAAAGGATAAGTGATTGAGGATGGACTTACCCAAAAAGAGAAAATTATTGCAAGATTTTGTTCAAGGGATAAAATAAAAATAGGTTTCCTGTGGGTAAGACTTAAGCCTATAGATATGGAATTTAAGGAACTGGTATTCCATGATGGTCACCTTCCCGACACAATCACTCAAGACAAAAGGTGGGTGTATAAACAAATGAGGTGAAGAAAGCTTATGGAGCCTAGCTATCAAAAGATAAAGAGTCTAGGGTTTTAAAGACTAGAAGGTTAACAAGTGGCCATCTAACTCAGAACCAATAAAGTGCACATGAAAGAAGCACACCAGCCTGTGTGATCACAAGATGTAGAAGGGATCAGGTATCAGGCATCAAAGAACAAAAAAATCATATCATTGTGAATGAGGGGGCGGTACAGTTAGGGGATCCAAAATCTATCTGTAGGCAACTGGACAACCCCTTACAGAAGGGTCGCTTGGAGGAGATGAGCCAGTCAGGATGCAGTGTAGCAACGATGAAACATATAACTTTCCTCTCGTTCCTAAATTCTACCGCGCCTACTATCATGATCCCAATTCTACCTTACAAACCTGGCTAGACCAGAGAATATACACAGGTCCATATAGGAACTGGAAACACAGGGAAACCAGGACAGATGACCCCTTCAGGACCAGTGCTGAGAGTAGCAATAACTGGAGGATGGAGGAAAGGTGGGGTAGAAAGAGGGATCTGATTACAAGGATCTACATATAACCTCCTCCATGAGGGAGGGACAACAAAAAAGTGGGTGAAGGTAGATGTCGGACAGTGTAAGGTAGGACAGAATAATAATTTATAAATTATCAAGGGTCCATGAGGGAGGGGGAGGGGGAAGGAGGGGAAATGAGGAGCTACTACCAAGGGCTCAAGTAGAAAGCAAATGTTTTGAGAATGATGATGGCAACAAATGTACACAGTGGATGTATGTATAGATTGTGGTGAGAGTTGTAGGAACCCCCAATAAAATGATTCTTTTTAAAAACCTCAAAGAGCAAAACACACTATGGTTTATTGTACATCAATGATACTTCAATAAAATTACATAAAAGAGGGGAAAAAGAAATGGTATTTAAGATAAAGAAAGTATTCCCTTTGAAGACCATATTGCAAATATATATTTAGGCAGGCAATTAGATAAAGATATTTTAAGTCTGGGCTTCTATACCTGCCATCTGTCTGTTATGAAAAGTATAATTAACAACTAGAATCTCTCATACAAAATCAACTCAATATGGTCTTTCTGGTCTGACCTCCGTGGTGTTCTACTCTGCTTTGATGGAGCTCATCATATCATGACTCTGTAACAAGACTGAGGAGTTATTTGCATTCTTATGTGGAAGGTAAATCTGTTTGGCCATTCTGTTAGACTAGTTCATTTTCTTTCCCACCATCCCATCTGCCATTTTAATTCAAAACAAGGAGAAAAGCATGTATGTGCCTTTTGAGGAAGGAGAAGATTTTGGTGTGGAAGAAATTCTCTTCTAGACTGCAAGGTAAGTATTTACCCCCTCTAGCCCTGTTGGAGGAGGGGAAAAGGAAGAGAGACAAGGCAAAGAGAACAACATAGTTAGTTTCATGCCTCCTTACTTGACCTGGGGATTGAGGGGAATATCAGTGACTATGGACCTGTTGTGCTCCCCATTTGGAAGCATGAAGAATAGAGGCTGCCAGGCAGAGCAGCCCTATGGGAAGTCACTGAAGACAAACATATAGAGAGTGCCATCAAGTCTACTGTGATCCATGGAGACCTTATATGAAATGGAATGGAGTGCTGTCTGATCTTGCACCATTGTCACACATTCCTGAATGTTGAAGTCCATTGCTGCAGCGATTAGGTCAATCTGCCTCAATAAGGACCTTCCATGTCCCTCTATTTCATCAAATATGAAGTCTTCCTCTAGCAATTGTCCACTGATAGTGTGTCCAAAACACATTAGTCAGTCAGTGTTCTCTTGTGATCCATAAGGTTTTCTTTCAGTAATTTTTGGAAGTGGACTGGCAGGCCCCTCTTCCTTGTCTGTCTTAGTCTAGAAGCTTCACTGAAACCGGTCCAACATGGGCAATCCTGCTGGTATTTAAAATCCTGGGAACAGATCTTCCAGCATCATAACAATACACAAACCATTATAGTACAACCAACTGACAGATGAGTGGAGGATATCTATCTATCTATCTATCTATCTATCTATCTATCTATCTATCTATCTATCTATCTATCTATCTATCTAGCTATTTATCTATCTATGTGGAGAGAGAGTAAAACTGGCAATGCAGTCTGATTAGGCAGTATTCTGATGATCTGCTGCTAACAGAAAGTATCCCCACAAATAACATCTTAAAGTAATGATAATATCAATTTTGCTCACAAATTTGCAATCTGGGAAGAGCTCAGTGAGGACACTAGTTTTGGCTTCATCAAGCATTAGCTGGGGTAGCTCAAAGGACAGAGGCTGCAGCTCTCTTAAGACTCACTCCCTCACACGACTGATACATCTATTGGTTGGAGCTCAAGAAGAACCCTATATGTGACATTTTCATTTGGCCTGGTCTTCCTTGCAACATCCTGACAGGGTCCCAATGGTGAACAACCCAATACGACCAGGTGGAAGTCACAGAGCAACACTTCTGCCATAGTCAAAGGCCTGCCAAGATGCAAGGAAGAGGGAAAGCAGGGGCCCTGTTTCTGGAAAAGTGAACACAAACTCATCTTGTAACAAGAGAATGTGCGATGTGAAACATTAGGACAGTCATCTTTGAAGGACACAACCTGCCACGAGCCAAGATACAGAGACAGATTTCTACGAAAGCGAAAGGGCAGGACTTAGACTTAAAGATAAAGCCACAGACTTCATAGGACAAGAGCAATAGGGAGACAAGCAAAGGAAAGCTCTAGGATGCAAGCCTAACATGGCTAAAGATAGGGACAATGTCAGGACTGAACTGGAAGCAAGCAGACACCTGTGCAAGGCAGAACCCGTGAAGTTGTGCGTGCCTTCAAAGCTAAGTCAAAGTACCTTGGGGCGTGAGAAGGGAAGGAGCAGGAGAAGAAATTAATGGGTAGGTTTATGGAATTTGTAAGTCTGGGGACAGAGCATCAGGAATAGCTGGGTTCTGGCACTCAGTTGATACCATCAGAGTTTGAACCTTTTCCTTTCAGTGCTGTTTCCTTTTGAGTTTCATGCAGGCTTCCTGATGACAGCTGTAGTTTTATCTAGAAGCTCAGGAATTCTATTAGAGAGAGGCTCTTTTCCTTTCTAATCATTGGTGGTACTATCAGGTAAGCATTGGATTGCTAACTGCAAGGTTGGCAGTGCTACCCTACCAGCTACCTCATAGGGAAAAAGATGGAACTTTCTGCTCACATAAATATTTACAGTCTGAGAAACCCCACAGGGACCTTCTATGATTCAAAATGGACTCATTGGTAATGGGGCAATTGTTTCTGGGGCATTTTTTAGGGTTAGATATCATTAACCTAGCATGAGTCACATACTGAGTCTGACCCAGTCCCTTGGGACAGAGGAAAGTCATGCCCTGACTAGCCAGGCCTGGAGCTGGCAGATTGGGTCAATGCCAGCAGAAGCATGGAGATGGAGCATGGTGGAAGAGTGATCCCAAAGATACAAGCCATGTGCTGTGCGTGGAAGAAGGGCAAATGAATGGTGCATTAATTAACCAGTCATTGACAAAATGAGGTTGCATAACAAATGGCTCCAAAACCCAGCAGTTCAACAAACAGCCCAACCCCTTCCCTCCCACACACACAGTTCTTAAAATTCAGGATCAGGGAGATTAACTGGAACTTTGAACTTGGCACTTCAGGGCTTGGAAGAGATGACAGTGCATGTAAAGGCCTTGGGGCAGGAGAGATCTTGGTGTGACTGAAAGCCCAGAAGAAGACTAATTTGGGGGAGGTGAGATAATAGGAATGGAGTTTTCAGTGAGCATTTCCTTGAGAGCCTTCAAGCAAAAGCGATTTTTCTATATTCATGTTTTAGAAGTAGATCTCCACCCATTGGGTAAAGCTTTGGGTATTGGATTGGTGTCAGTATGCAGGGAAAAAATAAATGGGCTTGTTATGGATTAGGAGCGTGTGGTAGTCACCTAATCTTGTGTCAAGTTAAGGATTAGGAGTGTAGGCGTGGAGTCTAGGCTGCCAATCTGGAGATAGTCAGTGAGATTTTTATGTGGGCATAGCCTTCTCCTGAGAACTCTGAGAAATCTGGTACTTCCTCCTTGGAGGTGGAAGACACCTCTCTCTCTCTCTCTCTCTGCTACTCCTTGGGAGACATTGCAGAAGGCAAGCCAAATGGATGCGACCAGACCTCTGAAGCCAAAGAAGCCTCAGAGAGATCGCTGCCAGCACTGAGATGCTTACAATGCCACTGGATCCACAAGACTTTCCACCCATTGGCCTGTGATTATCCTGCATTCAGCATCACTGCACATGTTTTATGGGTCTGAAAAGGAATTTATAGATTGGTATCAGACATATGGGCTAATCTCAGACTTATGGATTTGATCTGCACTGGGCTGGGACATTTGTTTAATGTACAATTACTGTTTGATATAAAACTCTCTCTCTGGATTTATAAGGTAGAATTAGACCAGAACATGTACTCTGGTACAGACAGGAGCTGGAAACACAGGGAATCCACGACAGATGATCCCTTCAGGACCAGTGGTGAGAGTGGCAATACCAGGAGGGTGGAGGGAAGGTGGGGTAGAAAGGGTGAACCGATTACAAAGATCTACATAAAACCTCTGCCCTGGGGGACGGACAAAAGAAAAGTGGGGGAAGTGAGATGTTTGACGTGTAAGAGATGACAAAATAATTTATATATTATCAAGGATTTATGAGGGAGGAGGGGGAGGATGGAAGTGGGGAAATGAGGAGCTGATACCAAGGGCTCAAGTAGAAAGCAAATGTTTTGAGAATGATGAGGGCAACACATGTACAAATGTACTTGACACACAATGGGTGGATGGATGGATGGATGGATGGATGGATGGATGGATGGATGGATGGATGGTTGGATGGATGGATGGATGGAATGACTGTGATAAGAGTTGTATGAGCCCCCAATAAAATTATCAAGGGTTCATAAGGAGGGGGGAGTGGGGAGGGAGGAGAAAAACGAGGAGCAGGTGCCAGGGGCTTATGTGGAGAGCAAATGTTTTGACAATGATGAGGGCAATGAATGTATAAATGTGCTTTATAATGGATGGATGGATGGATTGTGATAAGAGTTGTATGAATCCCTAATATAATGATTAAATAATAGGGAAATGATTTTTAAAAACCACCAACTCTCTGTCATACACATGAGTCTCCCTCGAGTTTTCTCTAGCATACCCAGACTAATACACAGTTTGCCCCTGTCCTATAGGGCCGCTATGAGTTGGCATGGACTTGAGGGCAGTGGGTTTGTTAGGGCTTTGGAGTTCAGCAGGCCTTTGTTGGTGTGTATGAGTCTATTTTTGTAGCTGTTGTGTGCAGGTCAGTGGCTCATCTTCCAGCACTCTATAGGACCATATATTGTTGTGACCCATAAGGCTTTCATTTGTTAATATTTGGAAGTAGATCACCAGGTCTTTCTTCCTAGTCTGCCTTAGGCTAGAGCAGTGGTTCTCAATCTGTGGGTTGTGACCCCTTTTGGGGTCCAGCAACCTTTTAACACGAGTCACCCGATTCATGGCAGTAGCAAAATTACAGTTATGAAGTAGCAAGGAAAATGATTTTATGGTTGGGGGTCACCACAACATGAGGAATTGTATTAAAGGAAGATTGAGCACCACAGGGCTCGAGGTTCCACTGAAGCCTGCCCATCATTGCTGACCCTTCTGGGGTTTGTCATATCGGTGGCACGGCTTCCAATTTCACAGCAACACTCTAGCTACCACTGCACCACGAACTGATAGACAGGTGGTGGACTGTTCTTAAAAGCCACCTGATTTACGATGCTTTGTTTTGACAGCCCTGGAAAATGGATACAGAATCTAGTTTCATAGTCAATGCAAGACACACCTTGGGGCAGTAGGGATGGCATGAAGTGAATAGATTCAAAGTATATATTAGGGAGAGAAAGGATGACAGTTAATGCCTGGGGGCTGTGCAAGAAGGAAGGAAGCAGAGACACCAATGTTATTAAGTGGCTGAGTTACGACAGCAATTTCCAGGGAAGCTGGTGGGTCATGATGGGAGAATTTCACACTCCCCGGGGATAGGAGGAGCATTGATTAGTTCATATGTCTGCGCATCTTCTCAGACAATAGAGGCTTTGTCATCCTCAAATGAAGCATGCAGTTTGAGCTCAGAGAGGGCGTGCAGTGCAAATGAAGACTGGGTTGGTTGAGATGGGTGGACCAGGGCCACTAGTCAATTCTGAGGAGCTTCAGCAAACCTGCCCAGTGTCTCTTGGAGAGTGGGCATGTCTCATGGCCACAGAGGGCCTTTTAATGTTTCACCTCCCACTGCAGCAGTGAGAGGCTCTATCAGCTCATCCTGGAGAGGAAACATACTACCTGCCATCAGGTTCATTTCTTCAAAAAGGATGGAAGAATACAAATGAAAGACTACAGTTTGAAGGGGTCTTAGGCAGACTATCAGGCTCATTAAAGCTTCATTTATTAAAACTTCATTATTCAGAGACATTCTCCCAGTAGGATGTATGCTGGGGTGGGGGTGGGCATGAGGAGGAAGGCTTGGAGCAGGGTAGGGGAACAACCCCACACCACCAAAAAATACCTTCCCACGAAGCAATTCCAGTGGGCACAGATTAAATAGAAGTTTCATCCTCTGGTCACTTGATGTTTGTCCCTCTCTTTTATCTGAATGCTCTTTCCACATTGCTCAGATGAAGCATCACATTTGTATTAAAATGCAAGTTAGGAAGCATCATCCCCAACCAACCCTGTTCATCAAAATGGTAGTACTCTCTCCGGGTACCCTGAGTTCAGTTTGTCAACAAGCTGAAGCACTTGAGCTGGGGCTCTGTGAGGCCCAGGAGCATGAGTTCATTAATATCCGACCCATAATGCCTTGCTGGGTTTATGCCAACAAAGCCCTGTCACTCCTTACCTTAGGATTTACTCACTCCTTGAAACAGGCATTTATTTACACACAGTTTGACCTCATGATGGTGTTCAGCAGATGTGGATCTTACTTATTTGCATTGTTCTGTGACAGTTGCAAAATTCATTAGTGGCTCAGGGATCAATCCTCTGTGGACTGCCCCGAAGCTAGATGAAGCAAGCGGGTTCTCGCTGATTCATCCTCCCTCCTTAGCAATGCTTGCTAGTCAGGATAACATAGTGCTCATTAAAGAAACTGCCTGTATCAGTTTAAATTTGTGACCTGGGCGGGAGGGAGGGTCATGATCACAAGTGACAGAAACTGACGCTTGACTAACTTAGGGAAAAAGGCCTAATGGTGGATAAATGGTGGGAAGACAAGAAAATGTGGCAAATGCCTGGGCAATCTCAGGGCTGTGAATCAGGTACTGGCGAAACACTCCTCCTGAGGCCAAAGCGTGCCCTCTGTAGTACATTAAATCACATTCACACACACCCATTCATGTTCACATGGAACCTGAGGCTATGGCCTTACTTGGAGAGGATGTCTTGGCAGATGTGCTTAGTTAAGGATTTCAAGAGCTCCATCTTTCTGGGTTTAGATTTCAGATGGATGCTAAATGCACTGATTGGTGTGTTCTTATAAGAAGAGGACTGGGCACAAAGAGACCCCGTGTGAAGACACTGGCAGGGATTGGATCAGTGCATCTATAAGCCAAGAAATATCAAGGATTAGCAGCAGTGACCAGAAGCAGAGAGAGGCTACTTTGATTCTGCTTCAGAGCTCTCAGAAGGAATGAATCTTGCCCACACCTTAATTTTAACCCTTTGCCCTTCAGAAAGTGAGAGAACAAATGCCTGCTGTTTAAGTCACTCGATTAGTAGCCATTTGTTACAGCTACCCAAAAGAACCATTATGGATTGATCTGTAGCCCCCTCAAAATATGTGAGAAATTTGAGCCTTGGTGGACATGATACTGTTTGAAAAGAAGGGAGTTCTTTTGTAATATAAATGAGGCCGTATGGCCACTGGAGATCCCCTCATAGAGGGGTTTAGAAGAGGAGATGTTCAGTCAGAGGGGCGATGCTGGGAGAGTGGAGGGTGAGTGGGTTGGAAAGGGGGAACTGATTATGAGGATCCACATGTGACCTCCTCCCTGGGAGATGGACAGCAGAGAAGCGGGGGAAGGGAGACTCGGGATAGGGCAAGATATGACAAAATAACAATGTATAAATTACCAAGGGTACATGAGGGAGGGGGGAGCGGGGAGGGAGAGGGAAAAAAAAGAGGACCTGATGCAAAGGGCTTAAGTGGAGAGCAAATGCTTTGAGAATGATTGGGGCAGGGGATGTGCGGATGTGCTTTATACAATTGATGTATGTATATGTATGGATTGTGATAAGAGTTGTATGAGCCCCTAATAAAATGTTTTTAAAAAATGAGGCCATATGAGAATAGGCTTGAGCCTAAACCTAAACACTTCTGAGTTAAAGGCCAGGATAGACCCAGTAACACACAGTACGGGGAGAAAGATAGCAAGGAATGCCAAGGAACTTTCTGGTATCCACAAAGAAGGACCCTGACCTAGAGTCGCACCCAAATTTGAACCTGTAAGCTCCAAAGCAGGGGGAAAAGTGTTTTAAGGCTACTGAGTTGTTGGATAATTTTTAGTTAAGGAGATTAAGACAGGAACTTAAGACATCCTCCAATCCTTCCGCTGGCTTCGTTCCATTTTTCTCACATTCAAGAGTCCTCCCAGAGGATTCAGTCAGGTTGTTGTTCTTGTTGTTGTTGTTGTTGTTCAGTGTCATAGGGAGGGTTTGGATTCATTGTGACCATACATACAACATAATCATACACTGCCCGGTATTGTACCATTCTCACAGTTGTTCTTAAGTTTGAGCCCATTGTTGCAGCCACTGTGTCAATCCCATTTGTTGAGGGCCTTCCTCTTTTCCATTGTCCCTCTACTTTCCAGAACACGATGTCCTGCTCCAGGGACTGATCTCTCCGGACAACATGTCAAAGTTAAGGCGAAGTCTCCTTATCCTTGCCCTGAGGAACATTCTGGCTGTACTTCATCCAAGTTAGATGGGTTTGTTCTTTTGGCAGTCCATGGTACATTCATTACTCTTTTACATCACTATTAATCAAATATATCTATTCTTCTTTGGTCTTCTTATTCAGTGTTCAACTTTCACATGAATATGAGACAGTTGAAAATACCATGGCCTGGGTCAACCCGCCCCAGTCCTCAAAGTAATCTCTTGCTTTTCAACACTTTAAAGAGGTCTCGTGTAGCAGATTTAACTAGTGAAATGTATCATTTGTTCTCTTCTCTGCTGCTTCCATGAGAATTGATTGTGGATTCAAGCAAGACAAAATCCTTGACAATTTTCGATCTTTCCTCCATTTATCATGATGTTATCAATAGGTCCATTTCTGAGGGTCTGGGCTTTCTTTACCTTGAGTCATAATCCAAACTGAAGGTTTAATCCTTCATCTTCATCAGCAAGTGAATCAAGTCCTTCTCATTTTCAGCAAAATTGTGTCATCTGTATAATGCAGATTGTTAATAAGCCTTCCTCCAACCTGACGCTCCATCAGGCACTGCCCCTTAATGAGTTTAGGTCATGAAGGATAGTCCTCCATAGGCACATTGATTATTACCCTAACCCCCTCACATAATAAATTCAGAGAGAGAACATTTCCCCAAAGCAATGGAAAGCTTACTAGAGAAGTGGAGGGTGCTCAAAGCCAAAGGTGACACAAACTGGAAATCAGTACTAGTTTTCAATACCTGCAGTCATCTAATAGTTCACTGCACTATCTAAGGAAAGGTGAGGAGAACTGGGGCAATTCCATTAAAAAAAGACAATGCAGGGTATGTAAGTCCGTCATTCCTCTGGAGAAGAAAAACACATAGTTGGGTTGTAGAGCTTTGTTTGCTAATCAACCAAATGTAGTTGTAAGGCAGGGGTGTGTGTGCGCGTGTGTGTGTGCGTGCGTGCGTGTGTGTGTGTGTGTGTTGAAGGGAGGGGCTTGCCATTCTATTTCATAGCCAGGAGAAAGATGAGCCTCTTCCCATATCTTTTGCTCTGTGGCAAGTTACTGATCTACAAGGAACTTTTATTTGACAAGGACATTGCCGAGAAAAAAACGGGAAGCTTGTGTTCATCTCTGCTGAGAGGTGGAGTCAAAGAGACGGCTTTATGACAGACACCCTCATCGTGCAGCCAAACTATGAAATGGCCTCATACATTCAACACACATTTGATGCACCTCCCCAGTGTGCTGCCCAGATATTACCAGGCAGAGTGTTTTATGGGCAGCATTTTAGAGTTAGGCAGAGAGGGAGTGTCTTTGTGGGTGTTGCCTTTACCAGTCCTTGGATTGTTCTGGGACAGGCATGTCTTTTCCCTCTAAAGTAACTGATCGCGTGTAAAGAAGGAATCTCCTCAGTAAGACGGGTTAAACCAAACCCAACCTATGACAATCATCTCAATTGGAACACATAGCGACCCTATACAAATACCCATAGGGTTTCCAAGTTTGTAACTCTTTTTTGGGGCCAACTACCATGTCCTTCTCTTTCAGAACCACTACAGAGTTGACCGTTGTGTTAGCAGCTGAATGCTTAATCACTGTGCCCATTTTGTTTGCTGAGCCGCCCTCAAAACCCTGAAGAGGTTTTCTGGGTACCAAGTATGTCCACTTCTGTGTCTGACATAGGGTGTTTGCTGAGCCGCCCTCAAAACACAGAACAGGTTTTCTGGGTACCAAGTATATCCACTTCTATATCTGGCATAGGGTCTTTTCCCCATGTTGATAGGAGGTGCAAATCAGTTACTAGGGGTTTGGCAGAGTCAGTATGGAAACTGGGAGGGTGTGTGAAATTTGAACCAGAGTAGAACAATTCCAAGACACTTCCTAGGGATTCCTGGCATATAATATGCAAATGATAGTCAAGATATATAACTGTGTCTCTGTTCTTGGTTCTGTCAGTACCTGGTGTGGCCACAAAGGAGAACCTGGTCTCCTGCTATTTTGAGCATCTAGTGTGAATGACAGGAGATAAGTCACATGCTAATGAACCCTGGTGGTGTAGTAGTTAAGCACCATGATGCCCGGCAATCAAAGGATATAGCGTCTGGAGTCTTAAAGGCTGGAAGATAAACAGGGGGCCATCTAGCTAAGAAACAACAAAGCCCACATGGAAAAAACACACCAGCCTACCCCGAAAAAGTGGGTGCATAAGCTCATACGAGCATGTTTTCTTGATGTGCACTCACCCTTTACATACAACTCTCTTATACATATGTGTTTCTGTGGATTTGTTTCTCGAATGCACCCAGACTAACATAAGCTGTGTGGAACGCATTTAAGAAGCCTAGACAAGGGCAGGGCAGGATATTCGGAGGGACTGGATCCAGAATTAGAGAGGAAGGAGCCCTGGTTGCAAAACGGGCTGCTAGCTCCCTGTCCTAAGGGGGACAATGAGACTGCTGGCTCCCATGAAGATTTACAGTCTTGAACACTCCATATAGGGTCACTGTGGTTGGAATCCACTGGACAGCAGTGACCTTTTGGGATTGAAGGTGGAAGCCACCAATGACTTCCTGCCATTGAGCCAAGGAGCCTCCGGAGAGTGTGTGAACTTCTGGAATGCAGTGAACAACCTCTGCACATCTGATTTTTGTGCTGCCCAAATCATGCCCTTGGCCTTTGCTTAAACATATTCATCCAGAAGTGAACCATCACATCTGCTCCCTTGGGAAGCTGGGGGCTGAGCTCTCTGGTTCCACTCTGTCAGCATTTCTGGTTCGGGTACCTCCCCTCTGCCCTGGCACAGGCAATGTGCTTTTGGAAGCAGTTCTCCTTGGGTAGTGGGTGTGATTTGCCTCCTCTGGCCTAACATGATGAATGCTGAGAGGGGGTGGATACTAGGGGGTTAAACACCCTGAACTTTACCTAGCCCAGGGGAAAACTTATTATTTAAAGTAAGTTTTAGACAGAATCTTTAGAAAGATAAATTGTTAACTTTATGTACACAAGTACTCCCCAACACATAAGCTCAGCCTCATAGGCTGTGGATGACCTTGAGCAGGTGCTCAGTCACAATGGGTTTCTATCAGGATTGAGAGTTCAGCTCTCTCAACTCTCCAACTGGTTATTAGTACCATAGTCTCGTTTCTATTTATGTATTTACTTTGTTTTTAGGGGGAAAAGACTCCCAATTCAACTATATTTTATTAGGAACTCCTTTGCTAAGTTTTACACAAGAAAAAGGCACAAACCGCTGTTCTGGATGAAGGAGAGCATCCGCATGAGGCCGCAATGCTGTCAGAAGGACCCACAGCCACAGTTACTTAAATAAAATGACACCCATTCTGTCCTGCTGACTCTGACTCATAGTGACTCTGTGTAGGGATCCTGAAGTTGCTACCTTTATAGGGAGCAATAACCTCATCTTTTTCCTGTGGAATGACTAGTGGCTTTGAACCAGCGACCTTGCTCTTAATAGTCCAACACTATCCAGCATTACCACCTGGGCTCCTGAAAACTTAAATAAGACATAGAAAACAAACAACTTTGTCACAAAATTGTGACTGAAGACAGATCAATTCATGGAGTTTCAGGAGGGCCTGTGAGAGCATGAGTGGGACCTTCATTATGATGTGCACACTACCGTATATCGTTGAGTCTGGCCCGGGGAGTGGACGCAAGCACACTGCCTGAGGGACAAGCTTTCCACTGCCAGTCAGCAGTAGGAAAGATCGCAATGGCAGCTGAATCTGTGGCCCCTCAAAATGGATGTAGGGTCTCTACATAGACTCTCACTGTGAGCCACAGCCTATTGCTCAAAATTTAAGCTCAAATACGACTTAAACGCCAAACATTCTGTTTCCTTAAAATAGGGTACTGCCGGGATCAGCTACAAGTCTGCATGAACTATTAGATCTCAACGCCGATCTCAAATCACTTCACATGATCCATTCTACCAGTCATGTCAAGGACAACTAGAGGTCTGCATGAGCGAGCCCAAATCGCCTCCTCACTTACCCATTCCAGAGGCTGTGCCTGTATAACCTATCGACTAGCACATTCCCATATGCCGTGGTTATGAAACCAACCATCATGCTGGAATAAGGACCAATCACGATGCAAGGTTCAGGGTCAATGGGAAAGCAAAATAGGGGCTGAGGGGAGCCAAGAGGGGTCCGTTCCGTCACTCAATCCCTAAACCTGATCTAATGTCACTAGACTGGGGTCTTCCTCACATCTCAAGGGCACCCGATTCATGATTGAAGTGAATTGTGCTTATTCAATCATTGTTCTGCTTGCTGTCCTGCTGTGCTGCATCCTCTTCTTGCTTTTTTGTGCATGGCTCCCTCTGTTGTGGTGACAAATGGCTCGAGAGGGATTTGACATAGGGAGAAAGCCCACCCACATCAACTGTCACCAGAAGCAGACACTAAGTCCATTTCTCTCACCTCACAGAACTATGCACACCAGACACTGGTAGGGCTGCCTGGGAGGGGAACGCTTATTGCAGTGGTTCTCAACCAGTGGGTTGCGACCCCTTTGGGAGTCATATGACCCTTTCACAGGGCTCACCCAATTCATAACTGTAGCAAAATTACAGTGATGAAGTAGCAAGAAAATCATTTAATGGTTGGGGGAGGGGGGAATCACCACAACAAGAGGGCCTGTATTAGGAATGTTGAGAACCACTGCCCGAGGGTGTTTAGGACTTTGCTGCCCTCAAGATCATCAGACATTCCTGAAGGCAGAGCCACTGCAGGAAGCCCTTCTGGGAAATGCCCTGAAGACAGGTCTCAACCAACTCCACCCTCACCCTCCGAGATCCTAATCATAGGACGCATGGAAATGCTCCCTGCCACTTCGAAGACTGTAAGTTCATGGGAGCAGAAAGCCTTCTCTTTCTCCCTTGGAGTGGTGGCTGGTGAGTTCAAACTGCTCACTTTCTGGCTAACATAACCCACAGACCAGCTACCCCTGAGCTCAGTTTGGTTTGCCGCACAGCACACATTGTTTGGAACCTTCTGAAATAGCTATGCACATGTGCAGGTTGGGGGGATTTCGCACAAGATGCAGTTTTCCACCCTCTCTTGGCAAAAATAATTTTTGCAAAAGGCTTGTATTCTCTTCTGGATCTGAGTAGCAGCTACTCTCATGAAGTCATAGCACATACATTCATGCTACAGTCCTCCCAACTCCCTAATATCTTACGCCGAGTCTGCTCCATGCTTTTCTGTGTCCTACATGGCAGCTGTAGGCACCCAAGGCATGGGCTCTGCAGACTGGGTCCAAATCTCTCCTTCCCACTTCCTCACTGTGTGGTCCTAGGCTCATGACTTTTTCATCCTGTGCCACTGATTTTTCATCTGTAAAATGAGGCCAGAATAGAGTCCACACATAGGCTTGTTAAGTGGAATAATTGAATTATTATACACAAAAAGCTTAGAACGGTGCTTGGAATCTTGCAAATACTATTAGGTGGTTTAGCATAGGGACTGGGTCATCCATTACATATGCTCAGGTTCAAACTTCCGGCCCGGAAGGGGTGGTACACCTAGGTGGGCATTACACCTGGATTGGCCCATATGGACCAGGTGAATTCAATCCAGCCATTGGGGTTGACCATGACCGTCAACCATGCCTCCCTATGGAGGAATTGAAAAGGCAGGATCTTCACCGCTCCGATGTCTCCCTTCGCCCACTTTTCTGTTGTCCGTCCCCCAGGGAGGAGGTCACATGTAGATTCTTGTAATCAGTTCCCTCTTTCCAATCCACCCTCCCACAACCCTCTCAGTATCACCACTCACAAATTATCAAAGTTTCTTGATGGATGGGGTAGCAGGGAGGGAGGGGGAAAATGAGGACTTGATGACAGGGGCTTAAGTGGAGAGCAAATGTTTTGAGAATAATGAGGGCAATGAATGTACAAATGTGCTTTACACAATTGATATATATATGGATTGTGATAAGAGTTGTATGAGCCCCTAATAAAACGATTTTTAAAAAAAGAAAAAAGGCAGGATCCCGGAGCCCACTGAGTGACTTTCTCTCCAGCAGCTTCTAGGTAGGCTGTGCCCCGTGAGGGAACCTGAGGTGCCAGTGTAAACCTGAAACTTCTTCTCTCAAAAAACTCACTTGGATCACAATCCAGGCTTCGAAGTGAATTCTTTCTCGCGCGAAGCCAAGGCCTGAGGTATATCTCTCCCAGGAGAGATCTGACAATAGTATCTCTTATTATAGCATTAGGAGCCCAGGTGGTGTAGTGGACTGTGCATTAAGCTGCTAATCGCAAGGTCGGGGGTTTGAACTGACTAGCCCGTCCGTGGGAGAAATATGAGGTTGTCTATTTCTGTAAGGCAGTGGTTCTCAACCTTCATAATGCCCCCACCCTTTAATACATTTCATGTTGTGGACACCTGCAACCATAAAATTATTTTCATTGCTACTTCATAACTGTAATTTTGCTATTTTTACGAATTGGTTGACCCCTGTGAAAGGGTTATTTGATCCCCAGAGGGGTCGCGACCCACAGGTTGAGAACCGCTACTGTAAGGATTTAAAGTCTCAAAACCCCAAAGGGGCAGTTCTTTGTCCTATTGGGCCGGTATGAGTGGGAGTCAATAAAATGGTAGTTAGGTTTTTTTCTGCATCAGTATCAGATTCTGGTGGCAATCTCAGTCATCCTGCATTGTGGTCTGGTTTGAACTCTGGTAGATCTGTGGGAAATGACTGCCCTGGTTTGAGGTGAGGGCCATGGTGCTTCAGTGGTAGATCTCTCATTGTCTTTCACCGGGAAGACCCGGGTTCGATTTGCAGCAAATGTGCCCCAGACTGTCAGTGAAAGTTTGTGTGTTGCTATGACACTGAGCAGGCTTCAGTGATGTTTCCAGACTGAAATAGAATAAGGACGAAAGACCTGATTATCTCCATCCACACATCGACCTATGGCCCGCCACGGTTGGCTTCCCCTCCCAGCCCTGGTGATAGCACAGACTGGCATAGTTTGCTCCGCTTCCCATGAGGTGCCCATGAGAGGCTGACTCGACAACCACGGTCAAGATCAACAGCTTGAACTCCTTTCTGGGTCTACAGAAACAAGAACAAGCTTCTGAAATGAGGTCGCATTGCTATTTGGGACTGGGAGAATGCCTTTGTGACAAAGATTGTGCTCTGCATCCCAAAGGAGACTTTTAAACACAGCCACATAGCAACTCCGGAAATTGCCATAGTAGAAGCCAGGTTTAAAAAAAAAAAAAAGTTCTACTGACTTGCTCAAAGAGGCCAGAGGTGGATGGGGGTGGGGTGGGGTGGGGTGGGAGACTCCTGTAAAAATGAACAAATTTGTTTCCTTACATATTTGTCATGTCTTTTGGTCCTGAAATATAGGGGGGGGGGAAGCAGACGAGAGAAGGAAACGGCAACTGACAGTCATCTTGTTGGTGTTCCCACAGCATCCCCTCCTTAGGCACTTGCTGCCATCTCACCCAACTCCACTCAGTATATTTTCACGCAGCAATGATGAAGAAATATCTGTATACTTCAGTTTTATTGTAGTTGGGCAGCGTTTACGGGTTTGACTTTCAACTCAGCATGGCAGGACGTCTAGAAGCAATTATAACCAGCACCTGCTCTGTCTGTGCGGTGGGCAGGCAGTGACGGATCCCCAGCTTCCGGAACACTTGTGCCCCCTCCCAGCTCAGGATAATGACGGTGACACTCGGCCTCCTTGTTGTCTCGGGGAGATCTAGGAGCTCTCCTGTGAAACCTCATATTATTGGCATTTCTTTGAGTGAACACATCAAATTAGTGACTGTAAAGGAAGGCATAGGAGATGATTATTGGTGACAAGACAAGCCTCAACCACCTCCAGAGAGCATGTCTCCTGAGTGCAAAGTATGGAGAGGGAGGAAACAATTGACCACAAATGGAATAGGCTCTGAGTCTCGCCACACAATGTATGTGCGTGGTTACTGAGGCACCAACATTATGGCTGGAGGACGGATATGGTTTCTGCAGCCGTGATTGCCATCCAGAACGTGCCGTGCTATTGTGAAAAAATGATTTTTTTTATTCTGAGCAAATCTCTGCTTCCACTTGCTTTAATGCTTCGCCAGAGAGCTGGGGACTCTGGGAGGGGTGGGGACGCACAGGGCTGGGCTGACCTCAGGAACTCATGTGTAAAGGGCTTTTTCTCACTTGGAAGCAGGCTGGGTTCACAGCTGTTCTTTCTGGTAAAGCTTGTTTCTAAACCTTGCCACGTCTGAGTCCGAAGAGGGAAATGAAGGTGACAAATGCTGCCAGGAGCCCTGGGCACATCTTGGCTATGGTCCTGCTTAAGTCTGTTTCATTTGAATCCCAGTTTTACCTTTCCTCCTTTCTGGGTTCCGAAGCATCAGATGGGTGCCAAACGCTTCCACGGACAACTAAAGCTGAACAAGGTGGAGGCAGATGAAGAGCAACGGGAGGTTGGTGTTTGGGAGACTGAATACTTGGGCTTCCTAGGCCAGTCCAGCTGGTGGTTAGAGCCCTGTTTCAGATTCCACTGAAATCTCCTAGTGTCCAAGGACCAAGTGGCTCCTAAGTCCAGAATTTCTGTTACATGTCTCACCAAGGAGAAGCTGGGCCAAAATGCATTGAAGAATAAAGCAGGAGCTTGGCTTGTGAATCCACTCTCTGATTCTGAAATTTCAAAGGCTCTGTGCACAGACATTTCAACACTGAAAGCACAGCAGGGAAAATCAAAGACTTGGTCTTCCTCCTTGCCCCTCTTTTAGGGCTTTTATGGTTTTCCAAGGCGCCTCCCAGAGCCGAGTGTTGTATAGGTCATGTTTAAAAATGTCGTAGTTCTGAGGGACTTGCTGTTCTGCTTTCTTTTGCAAGGAGACCCGGTTTCTTGTCTTGTGGCCAAACACAGAACACAGATGTCTGTGGGCCCCCTCCCTTTCCCCTGACCTTTGCTCTCTTCTCTGGATACCCTACTGACCTGTTCTCCCTTACAAGATCTGAACTGCTCACACACTTCGTTAAATTCTCATCCTAGCGAGAAGCATCTGAGCATCTTATTAGAGCCTGTATGAGTTCTGTTCTGGATGCCTATTTGTGTAACTTCAGGTCTCTGGCATGGAAACGTCCCATGCCCACAGACCCACACAGGTAATATAAACTCCAACAGTAGTTTAAGTTTTAAGGTGGTCACAGGGAACACTGGGGCCCGTGTCTCCTGGTGAACCACACAGGCTGTCTAAAGGGGCTAGTTCCATCTCAATGTAGCCATGCAGGAATGTAGACCGGTTAGGTAGCAAGACAAGGGGTTGTTCCTCTCCATGCTTAGGGGGCCCCCTACGGGAGGTTGGAAGCCAATGCGGGCTAAGCCCAAGCCAGGAGAGCTTAATTGACGCCTCCCAGATGAAAGCCCTTAAAAGGCTGGAATCTGGAGACCACCGCCCCTTCCCTTCAGCTGCTTCTCTCCCTTCCACTCAGCAGGGCTGGGTGTGCAGTGTCATGAGGGTGCCCGTGTTCAGTTTAGTGTAACGCCAGAACCTTCTTCTCTCATGTATATAAACCCACTCAGATTACCAACCAGGCTTTGGTGTGAATTTCTTTCCAGTGTGTAGCCAAGGACCGAGACATTTCCCACCCGAGAAACCTAACAGACCCAGACTTACAATAAACCCATATTTTTATTTATAAGGCAAGAGGTGACCAGGTCTAGACAATAATGGTGAAGAGGGCTCTGGGTTTGAGAAAGATTCTGAAGTAGAATCCATAACCCTTAGAAATGTATTGGCCTTAGGGGAGGGGCAAAAGGGCTGGATTGAGAAAGTCTCTGGCATCCAGTTCTGACTTGACTTCTGGATCCTGAATCCTTCAGGGCCATGACCTTGCCCTCCAGCCAGACCTTCAAATAGCCATCTTCTCAGAGCCTTGTTAAGTTCTCATAATACATTACACCTGCCATCCTGTGAGCAGCTACCAAACCCAGGCACTTTTTTCAAAGACAAGCTCGCTCTCTCTACCCCTAAGAGCAGGTAGTTTGGGGATGATGGATATGAGATACCACAGAAGACAAATCTGTTATCTTCCATGGTGCACAAAACATGCTGTCACAACCAGGACTCGTGACAATCCCTCAGTTTCTTAAATTGCTTCACTGCTACTTTTTAATTAAGCCTCATTAGATTGTCATATATTGATAAGAGGGATGACCCTGAACTAGATGCATAAATTAAAGCTTTCCTCATCCTGTGCTTTTATATGAATGTGTTAATTATTTTTGTCATTAGGGAGAATAATGGAGGGATGGAGCACTACCAAACGGAGTTTGACAAAGTGTTGGTGTTTGCTGCGGCAAACGTGGTGCGTGTCAGATACAATCCGTCACCCAGTGAGTCTGCAATTAACACCAAGGGACAAAGGTAGGATTCCCTGTAATAAATAGCCTTCCTCCCAGATGCTAATGGGGACCCAGCAGGACCCAATGTTGTGTTGTCGCAGTTGTACATGGGCCCTTAGAGGAGACAGAGCTGGTGTTTGAAACGAGTCTTGTTTTCCCCCAGTTGGAGCTCATCCACCCCAGGACGGTCCTATCCACTGCCAGGGACTCGCAGCTCCCCCTCCACAGGATGCATCCAGCTCTCCAGCTCCCAGATGCTCCCCCGTATGCAGGGCCTGGGGCAGGACGTGGGGTGAGCAGTGGGCACTGGGCAGCCTGGGGTCTATCCAACCTGGCCCAGGGCGTGCACAGTCCCACCTTGCAGGCCTCCTGGAGCGTGGTCTCTTTCCTCCTACAGTTGGCCCTCAGCTCGCCCCAGAGCTGCTGCAGTTCCTGTAGCCTCACCTGGAAGGTCTCTGAGGCCCAGTGGCCCCCCTGCAGGCCCCTCTGTCCCTCCTGCAGCCACAGTGGGCACACAGACCTCCTCCAGCCACCAGCCTTGTGGGTGTTGGTTTTGGCACTAGCTTGTAAGCTTCGTTCCCCCCTCTATGTAATGGGCACAACAATGGATTTTTTTATTTCAAGGAGAGAAACCATATACAGTCCTGAGTGGGGTCCATCTTTTGTAGATGGGAATAGAGACACTTAAAAAAGAAGGGGAAAAAAAAGGATTGACCTCCAGTCCCTTCACCGGCAGGGACAAATGCTCTGGTCTCACTGTGTCCCCTAAAAACATCATGTCAAAACGTTTTCTTTTAAATTATGGACATCACTGCATTATAGTTACAACAGCCAAAGGTGGAAGCCGCCTTTGAGTCCGTGGACAGATGGATGGACCAAGTCAGTGAGTTCGAATTCTAGAACGGAGTGGTGTCCTTTCATTAAAATAGGGGGATAAATGTCAGGTCACAAATGAACCTTGAAAAGACATGCTGGGAATGAAATAAGTAAAATTCCCAACTCACTGCCATCCAGTCAACTCTGACTCATGGTAAACATAATGGGCAGAGTGGAACTGCCCCCACGGGTTCTGGGGATGGTAACTCTTTTACAGACATAGAAAGCTTCATCTTTCTCACAAGGCACAGCTTGTGGACTTGCACTGCCAGTCTTGCAGATCACAGTCCAATTCGTAACCACTACGCCAGCAGGGCTGCTGGTAATGACATAAGCCAGGCACAAAAGAACAGGTGTAGGACCGAGCCAAGTAGAGAAAGGGTGAGCACAGGCAAAGGCACAGAGGCAGGCAGATAGGAGATATACGGGTTCACGGTGGCACCCTTGGGCGGGTTAATGCCCTGTGACCCCGCTACCCATTTATTTATTATTATTATTACTTTTCCTTTCCCCGCCTCTTTTTTTATCTGTCTGCCATGTGTATCCCTGAATTTGGTCTGGTCCCTGCCATATTACCTGGTCCTCACCCCAGGAATGTTCATACAGTAGCTTTTCCCCTATGTCCCTTTTGCATGTTTTTTAAAGCTTACCTCCGTGGACTCAATGTGTACTTGTCCTTTTGTGCTTGGTTTACTTCGCTTAGCATGCTTTCCTCCAGTTCTTCCCATGCAGTGATGTGCTTCAAACTTTCATCACGACTTTTTAGCGATGCGTAGTACTCCATTGTATGTATGTACCACAGTTTTTTTTCCCCCACTGAAAAAGAAGTCTTTATTCTGATCCCACCAGCTGTACCATCTGTTATGCGCCTTCCTCCTTGGCAATCTGGTCTTTCTTGAGTGGTCCCATGAAAGCTTTTTTCTCTTCCACGGTCTGGAAACGGCCATGGCCCAACTTGGAGGTGGTGTCGATGAACTTGAGGTCGATCTTCTCCAGGGCACGGCGCTTGGTCTGCAACAGCAGGGACTTGTGCAGAGTGAGCACTCACTTCTTGGTGCCCACCATGCCGCCCTTCAGCATGACAAAGTCATTGATCACTTCCCCGTAGTGAACAAAGTCGCCCAGGGGGTTGATGCTCTTGTCAGAGAGATCGTAGTCAGTGGAGGCGTTGTTCTTGATAAGCTTGCCGTCCTTGACGAGGTAGCCCTGGCCAATCTTATAGATCTTCTTGTTGATCTCTGTGCAGTGGTGGTAGCCTTTCTGCCCAGCGCGGGCCATCGAGAAGGCCACACGGGCGGGATGCCAGGCCCCGATACAAGCCACCTTGCGCAACCCTCGGTGGGTCTTTCGGGGCAGCTTCTTGGTGTGCCAATGACTGGTGACCCCTTTGTAGCCTTTGCCCTTGGTCACCCCCGTGATGTTGATCATTTCATCCTGCCCGAACACCTGGTTCACTGACACCAGCTTCTCTCGGGCCCAGTCCAGCTTCTCAGCCACGGAGCCCCCGTTCACCTGCATCTCCATCAGGTGCGCCTTCTCCTGGCACAGGGGCAGCAGGCGCGTCTGGGTGTGGGTGATGGCGCGCATGACCGGGCAGGACTTCTTCATGCTGCTAAAGTCTTTCTCGAGCTGCTTCTTACCCTTGTCATCCTGCCACTTCTTGCAGTACTTGGTGAAAGCCTTCTTCTTCGACTAGTGCCAGTTCTTGTAGAACCGCCGCTTGCACTCGTCGTCACTGATGTGTTCCGCAAAGACCATCTTGAAGGTCCGGAGCCCGCGAGGTGTCTCCACATAGCCCACGATGCCCACCACCACCATGGGAGGGGTCTCCATGATGGTCACGGCCTCCACCACTTCCTTCTTGTTCACCTTGGAGCCTGGCCTGTCGACCTCGTGCACAATGTAGGTCATGCCGGCCTTGTAGCCCAGGAAGGCCGTCAGGTGGACCGGCTTGGAGGCGTCATCCTTGGGGAAGCTCTTCACCTTCCCGCCGTGCCAGCTGCGGCGCTTCCGAGGCAGGAAGCCCAGAGACCCATGCTGGGACGCCGAGAACTTCCGGTGTGACATTACATCGTTGATCCCCGCTGGTAGAGGTACCCCAGCTTTTTAATACAATTGTCAGGTGATGGAAATTTGGGTTGTTTCCAATTCCTTGCAATTGTGAACTGTGCCAATGAACTTTGGAGCACAGATGTCTGACCTTGGTTTGTTTCTTGCCCAGTAAGGTGGGGGGGGGGCGTTGCTGGGTCATATGGTAACTCTATTTCCATCTGTTTTAGATATCACAAGTAGACCTCTTTCTTACACACATATGAGTCTCCCTGGATTTGTTTCACGTATGATGTGTCTGGGTCATTGTGTGGTCGTGGTCTCTTTTAAGACTTGATCGATGTTTTCTTTACATTGTTTGTCCTGAAGGTCTCTTTTGTACCCTAAAACAAGGAGTCAAGGAGATGCATGGGACTTGATTGCTGAAGGGGGGCAGGAGTGAAGAAATGGACCCAAAGGGTGTCCATACCACTTCTGGGCTCTGCTCTGGAGCTGTTGCCAGCTGTCCATAAACTGTTGGCACCTGTGGCCGAGGCTGCGGGCTGACCCCAGGCTTCTCTGGCAGAGGAGGGCTGCCTTCTGCTCCGGGATATGGGGGATGTCCGGAGGCTGAGGAAGGGGATCAGGTTGTGCTCAAGAGGCCCCTGGCATGGGAGTATACTGGCTCAGCTCTTCCTCTGCAGGGTCCCACAGAAGAGGTCCCCTGGCCTGGCCCCGATGCTAGACCCAGTGGCATACCTGCCCCTGAACTTGGAGGAGGCCCATCTCCTGCTCCAAGGCCTCGTGTCTGTGCAGCAGCCTCTCCATGCTCTCCAGATCCTTCCCAAGGTCCAGGACTCTAGCAAGGGCACTCTGTGGAGGACGGGCACATTACAGGCTTGGCCTCTGCCCTTCTGCCCAGGGTTCTCTTCGATCCTTTCTTCCTGGCTGGTCTTGGCCTTGGCCTCGGGCAGGTGACAGAGTCTGATTAGTGTCTGCACAGTGACACTGCGGGTGTTGGGGACAAGGCTGCTGGATGGAAAACCAGTACCTAGCAGGGGTCCCAGGTCTTCCTGTCAATTCCCTTCCTGCCTCCCTTCCATGGGGTCTCTGTCTCATAGGCCAGGTGTTTCTGAAACCGCATCAGCTTCTCTTTGTGGTCCCCAAGAGGGACAGGCTATTCCAGCTGCTGGCCCCACCCCTGGATCCAGTCACCATCCTGTGTGATGGTGGGGACATGAGTGCCCTGATGTTCATACTGCCTTGGCCCCAAGCGGTGACCCCGTCTACCCCTCGGGCTGTGCCAAGGAGTGAAATGCTGACCAGGTTCAGGGACAGCACAATAATTTTTCTATCACCCAAGATGACAGGGCCCAGGCCCATCAGTCTTCAGATCTAGGAAGTGGCTGGGCAGGGGCCATGGGTGGGTTCTCATGTGGAGGGTGCCCCTCACCCACCCCTGGGGCCCTGTCTACTCTGCCCATCAGGATGACAGGTGTCCACACGGGTCTGAGAATCAAGGGCCCTGGGCTCCAGTCCTAGCTTTGCCCCTGGAAAAGCCATTAAACTCTCCACATCCCGTTCCACCGCAGGCCGCCCCTTGAGCCCTAGTGGGGCTGAAGGTTACTTGTAGAGGTAAAATGGGGTTCAGGTGGGGTGCCCTCTGACCTGGCTAGCAGCCCTGAGAAAGCTGGCAGTAATCAGAGAGGTGTGAAGCTTGTGTCACTGACCTTCTCCCAGGGCTTCCACTCAAGCCGGCCGCTCTCGTATCATGCCCAGCAGGCCCTGAACCAAGGGGCCTGGCAGCACCCTGGCCTGCTCTCTCAGCGCAGCCTCCTGCGTAGTGGGAGGTGGGAGGTGGGAGGTGGACCCAGCCCTGAGTACCGAGTGTACCCCTGCTGGGGCTGGCTCACAGCCCATAGCCCTCACTATAAGTCTCTAACCCTCACCAACAGCTCTGCAGTTGAGGGTTGGCCAGGCTCCTGGGCAGAAGGAAGCAGGGGCCATGTGATATGGGCAGATCCAAATGCCCTCTGTGGTCCCCAGAGTGTGGCCTAACCCATCCCCATGCGCTTCTGGGTGCATGGGAACCTCGGCTTGGTCACCAGCCCTGGATTGGAGCCCCTGGCTCCTTGGTAATCCCTCACCCACCAGCACAGGTTCGGTGTGCATACACACCTCACCCGTGTGCCCCCAACAGTCTGGATACCCCGGCCTTATCAGGGTCACGCCCACAACCGTCCCGGCCATCACCTCCCTGTCCTGTGTGCTCAGCACCTCTGGAAGGTGCCATGCTTCTGGATCAGCCGCTCCACCTCTTCCACAGAGCCCTCCAGGGCACTGGCTTCCTGGGAGACCTGGGGCAGCCATGGAGGTGACACAGAGGTGTGGGGTGGCAGGATCGGGGGCACAGATGGTGGTTCAAAGGGAACCCTAGACAGCAACATCTGCCAGAACCTTGGTTTACAGCCTGGGCTCTCTGGGGGTGCATCAAGGGGCCTGCGGCTGGGGGTGGGGAGGTGGGTGCTGAGCAGGAGGGGAAGGAACCTGAGGAAGAAGAGCACTCCAACCTGGGGGCCGTAAGGAACATCCCAACTTCTGACGAGGTGGGGAGTATCCCCATCAATTTCCAACCAAACCGCGTAGGGCTTGGCTGGCTGGGGCCAGGTGTGGGGAGGAGATGGCCGTGAGTGACCTGAGGCTCAGGTGTCCCCTTGGCCACTTGGGAGAAGACACACTATCTAGCTCCGTATCAGAATAGCAGCCTGTGATCCAGGAAGCAAGGGGGATTGGGGTGGTACTACAGGAGGACTGGAGGTCCTGGGGTCAGTGTGTCTGTGTGTGGTGAGGGGAGCTGTCTCCTGGGCCTGCAGGATCTTGTCCAGATGCCACACTGTCTGAGGAAGAGCTGCTTGCGGTGCATGGCCTGCCGTCTCCCTTGCTTCCGTTCCCAGGCCTGAAAGACCTGCTCCCAAGCATCCTGCATGGCGCATAGCCTTTCCTGGACCTGGGCATGGGCATGGACACAACTGAAGGTGGTGCTGAGGGAAGCTCCAGAGAAAAGGTGCCTGACTGTCCCACCCAAGGGGAGGGTATTGTTTGTGTTTCCACAGGGAAAGAAGGACCAGATATAAAGCCAGTGCCAGATGAATGCAGTGTGCCCGCACGGAGTGGGGAGCCAGTGGAGGGGCCTGAGGGCTGGGCTCCCATACCAGCTATGTGGACAACTGCCCCTGCCCCAAGAAGAATTTACTTCAGAGGACAGCACTGAAGCTGCATCTAGGAGAGAGGAGCATGTTTGATCAGAGCAAATGGGAGCAAAGAAGGGGGAGGAAGAGAGAGTGGAGCACATCCTGGCCCATCAAGCCTGGAGGACGATATCCCGGCTCTGAACAGCCAATGGACAGAGTAGACAATGTGGCTGATCCCACTACGAGACACAACGTCCATTGATGGCCCAGGGCCCTAAGTGGGACAACACTGGAGACAGGGTTAGAACTGGCCCAGACTGATCCTATGACACTGAGGCAAACCTCTAAAAATGTGTGGCAGAGCAACCGTGGGAGCAGAGCAGGGAGCCCCTGAGGTAGTACAAAGGACAGACTCTGGGGCCAAAGCATGGTACCCCATTGGACCTGCCTGAAGGACACACCTAGAGATTAAAAATCAGACCTTCATCTATGTATAGGTTTTTCTTTCTTTAAAATTTTTTTCTTTTATTTTATTCTTAAAAAAGCATTTTATTAGGGACTCATACAACTCTTATCACAATCCATACTTACATCAGTTGTATAAAGCACATCTGTACATTCTTTGCCCTCATCATTTTCAAAGCATTTGCCTTCCAAAATTAATTTATTCTTCTATGGGTAATTGGTTTCCTTTTTGTTGTCATTGCTGTGTTCTCACTCATTGCCTATCTTGCAATGACTTGGTTTTTGGTGCATATTATTATCTCTACAGACCTATCTAGATACGATAGACTGCATGAATAGTTTGGAGGAGAAAACAAGGGGACCAATAGTTCCGGGGGAATAGGGGAGTGGGAGAGAAGGGGGCAAAGGGGTAGTGCTGACCAACCCAGGGACAGGGGAGCAATAAGTTATCCAAAATCAGTAGCAAGGAGGGTGTGAGTGGTCTGGTAGGGATTCAGCAAGGGCAAGGTAACCGAGAGAAATTACTGAAACCCAAATGAAGGCTGAGCATGATAGTGGGACAAGAGGAAAGTAAAAGGAAATAGAGGAGAGAAATAGGTGACAAAGGGTATTTATAGAGGTCCAAAGACTGGAATGTACATATGTAAATATATTTATATGAGTGTAGGGAAACAGATCTATGTGCATATATTTAGAGGTTTAGTACTAAGGCAGCAGATGGACATTGGGCCTCCACTCAAGCACTTACTCAATGCAAGAGCACGTTGTTCTATTAAATTGTCATTCCAGGATTCACACCTTCCCGACACGATTGCTGAAGAAAAATGTGTGCATAAGCAAATGTGGTGAAGGAAGTTGACGGTGCCCGGCTATCAAAAGATATAGCGTCTGGGGTGTTAAAGGCTTGAAGATAAATAAGCGGCCATCTAGTTGAGAAGTATCAAAGCCCACATGGAAGAAAAACACCAGCCTGGCTGACCACGAGGTGTAGAAGGGACCAGTTATCAGACATCAAAGAACTAAAAATCGTATCAGTAGGTGCCCACCTTCCTGATACGATCAGTGAAGACAAACGTGTGCATAAGCAAATGTGGTGAAGAAAGCTGATGGTGCCTGGCTGTCAAAAGATATAGCATCTGGGATCTTTAAGGCTCAAAGATAAACAAGTGGCCACCTAGTTCAGAAGCAACAAAGCCCACATGGAAGAAACACACCAGCCTGTGTGACCACGAGCTGTCGAAGGGATCATGAGGTATCAAGAATCAAAGAACAAAAAATCATATCATTGAAAATGTGGGTGAGTGCAGAGTGGAGACTCAAAGCCCATTGGTAGCCAACCGGACACCCTTTACTGAAGGGTTGTGGGGAGGAGATGAGCCAGTCAGGGTGCAGGGTAGCAACGATGAAACATATAACTTTCCTCTAGTTCTAAAATGCTTCCTCCCCCCACTCTCATGATCCCAATTCTACCTTACAAATCTGGCTAGATAAGAGGGTGTACATAGGTACAGATAGGAACTGGAAACACAGGGAACGCAGGACAGATGACTCCTTCAGGACCAGTGGTGAGAGTGGCGATGCCTGGAGGGTGGAGAGAATGTGGGGTGGAAAGGGGAAATTGATTACAAGAATCTACAAATAGCCTCCTCCCTGGAGGAGGGACAGCAGAGAAGAAGGAAGGGGGAGACTTTGGACAGTGCAACATATGATAAAATAATATTAATTTATGAATGATGAAGGTTTCGTGAGGTAGGGGGGAATGGGGAGGGAGGGGGAAAATGAACAGCAGATATTAAGGGCTCAAATAGAAGGCAAATGTTTTGAGAATGATGATGGCAACAAATGTACATATGTTCTTTTAAAAAAAAAAAAACCCTTTTATTATTTAAGCTTAATTTATTCCCAAGCCATGAGTTTTTGCTTCTTCAGTTTCTTCTGGGAAATCTTTTTCTTCAGTGCAACCTCCTCTTCTGGCTTGGGAACGATTTGTTCCTTCTCAGTCAGGATCATTTCAATGTGGCAGGGGGAGCTCCTGTGTGGATTAATCTAGCCAAGAGCTCTGTAAGTCCGGTGGTGCATCTTGGGGGCTTTGTTCACCTGGATGTGCTCGATGACCTGAGAATCCACATCTAAACCCTTAAGTTCAGCATGACTTTCTGCATTTTTAAGCATGGGAACCAAAAATTCAGCACTCTTTTTGGGCTACCAACTCTGGGTCCCACCCCACTGTTTGGCCTGGGCACATCTACCAACACCATCATTGTCCCGTCGGAAAGGCACACACTGCTTATGCAGAGTGACGTCTTTCAAGTATTTGGTGGCTTTCCAGATGTGCATGCCTTTGATGGCCTGGGCAGTTTCACGGGTGTTTTTGAAGTGGACCCGGAGATTCGACCCTCTGTATTTGCAGGATTTTGTAGGGTTTTCTGGGTCAAATGAGTAGCGAACCATTTTAGCAGGTCACCTCAGGCCGCTACAGTTAGAGGAAGAGCCTGTACATATGTTCTTGACACAATGCATGTATGTATGAATTGTGATAAGAATTGCACGATCTCCCAATAAAATGATTAAAAAAATAGAAAAGAAAGGTGCTTGGCCCTGTGGGGCCAGGGTGCGGTGGTCCAGTGGGCTGGGCGAGGGCCAGAAAGGGGAGCCGACCTCCACGGCAGACGGCCCTGTAGCCTGGAGCACCTGCTGTCCCCGCTGGGTGGCGCACAGGTGCAGCTCCTTCTGGGCCTCCAGCTTGGCCCACAGCTCTTGGTGGACACTGAAGCTTTGGGCTCCACTGCCGGGGTCTTGGGGCTCCTCCACCACCTGCAAATCTCACTGCACACTGGCTGCCCAGGAGGCATAGTCTTGCACCTGGAGCCTGGGAGAGCACGGGAGAGCACGGGGTGAGGGGACCTGGTACCGAGGCAGCGTCACAGCCGGCCTGAGTCCACCACCACTCATGTCCAAACCTCCATGTCTCTGCCGCTCAATCCCACAGCCTTACCAAGTGTCTACTCGGCCTCAGCTCTGCCCGCCACCCCTCCTTCCCACCCAGTTCTCCAGGGCCAATGAAGTCCCTCATGGGCCGCTTGATAGCTTTGCACACCCATCCACAACTTTGCCAGACCCCCACTTAGAGGTAGCCTTTGGTGGCCTTGTGTGAGAGCCGAGGGACTCGGGACTCTTGTCCCTTCACTGCCTCACTGTGCAGATGGAGGTTTTTGGTGGTTTTTTTTTTAATTTAAATTTATTTATTTTATTGGGGGCTCTTACAACTCTTGTTACAATCCATACACCAATTGTATCTGACATAGTCATACGTATATTGCCATCATCCTTTTCTAGACATTTACTTTCTATTGAGCCCTTGGGATCAGCTCCTCTTTTTTTCCTCCTCCCCCAATCATGGTTCCTTGATAGATTATAGATTGTTATTATTTTCATATCTCACATCGACCATTGTCTCTTTTATCCTCAGGTTTCTGTTGCTCCTCTCCCTGCAAGGGGTGTGTGGTTATATGTCATTCATTGCTATCGGTTCCCGTTCCTCCCATCCTCTACCTCCCTTCCCCCTACCCTTTTGGTATCTCTATTCCCATTCCTGTTCCTGGGTTCCATGTGTCGTGAGTTTTATCTCTTGCTAATACCTATGCACTCTAGTCCAGAGTGGGAAGCGGCACTGGGGTGATGATAGTGGGGGGTGAGGAGGCCTCAAGTTGTCAGAGGCAGATTGTGTGATTCATTGGTGCGATCCATGTCTCCTCAGGGGGGCCTCCACCCAGTGGGACACAGCATCTGGGAGGCTTGTGGCTTTCTCCTGAGACAGCATGGTGGCCAAGGGCCCGAGCATTGAGTCTGGGACTCTGGGCCTGGGGTGGCAGCACTTGCAGAAGCCACCCCCTCCCCCAGGCACCCACCTGGATATGGACAAGCACGTGAGACAGTTGGCTGTGAACTTTGAGGGTGGCCTCAGCGTCTCACAGCAGGTGGGGTCTGGCCTGAGTCAGCTCCCACAGCTCCAACCAGGCAGCCCTGCCCCCAGGCGGAGGTCAGCAGTTATCCCAGCATGCTCATTCCTCCCCCTCAGCTTCTGTCTGGTCAACCCTTCAGCTTCCTGACTGGGTTTAGAACTTGTCCTAAGCTCCCAAAGGGCCACCGTCCTGAGATCTTGCTCGGCGCTTTAGGCCTTTCTGCAAACTCTCCTCCCAGGAGCCCATTATCACTAGCAGTTTACCCCTTGCTCTAACAATGCTCTAGGAGGCCTGCTTGGGAAGTGTTGGGCTGTTGCCTGGTTCAGTCCCACTAACTGCTCCTCAGGAGAAATAAGAGGTTCCCTGCTCCTGGAAAGATTTACTGACTTGCAAACCCTCTGGAGGATCCCCATGAGTCAGCAGGTGGGGTCATTCTAAAGCCCGGCACACGGCAGGTAGCCACGTTGTGTGCCACCCAGGCATTCTGTGTGTTTGGAGGAGACTGCACACCCTTCAAAGGTAGAAGCTGCACCCCTCCATGGTTCTTGCATGCAGCAAATGCAGGGCCCCTGAGACTCTGGGCCAGCCTCTGGGCTAGGATCATGGGCAAATTGGGATCTTGCCTAAGCTCCATCTGGGCTGGAAACGCAGTAGCTTGTACTGTGACCTGGCTCAGCCTGGGGCTATGCAGGGCATCCTCAGCCCAGCTCAACTCTTCCCAGAACGCCCCTGCAGGTGCAGGGAGCCCGTGGCTTGGGAAAGTGACCCTGCTAAGTGGGCTTTGTGAACAGGCTCCCTGATCCACCGAGCCAGCTTTGCCTCCTCCACAGGCCGCAGACAGCAGGGGCTGCCCTGGGTTCCCTGAACTCGGGGCCTCTCCAGAGACAGTGGTTTGGCAGAGCCGCAGCACAGCAAGGGTCTCCCTGGAAGCCTCTTCATCCCATGCCCAGCACCTCCTCCCAAACTCACCCCTGCTCCAGGCTGCTGGTACTCACTGTAGGTCCTGTCACCACTGCTGGGCCCTGGGGGCAGTGCTGGGCCGCCACTCCAGCAGGCTCTCCGCTAATGGGGCAGGCTGCCCCCTGGTGGCCACCCATCTTCACTTGGTGCCGAAACATTGCAAACTTGGTTAAGAGGAACTGAGAAGAGAAGAGAGGGGTCACAGGGGGCCCTGGCTGGTGGGCTGTGAGACACCTCAGTGAGTGACTGGGCAGGGCAGGACTGAACAGCCACAGAACTTGCCCCTCTACGCATAGAGGGGAATAGGAAGCCACAGCTGTCCTCAGTCCAGACTGATGTTCCCCATCAGCCCCTTGTGCATGCAGCCCCCCTCCACTACCCGTCTTCATTCGGCTCCAGGGCACCTTCCTTGCCCCTAGCCCCTTCCTCACTAGGGTGTGCTCATAGTCCTCTCTCCTCTGGCCACCTGCTGCTGGCTGCTCAGCCAGCTCTGCAAGTCCTCGGCTTCCTCAGGAAGCCCTGCAGTTCCAGCATCCTCTTCAGATCCTGGCCCCTGTGGTGACAGCCTGAGTCCCCCAACAGTTAGTGTACATGTGTCCACACTCTGGAGGTCAAGGGACCCAATCAAAGGGGCTGCCTGAAGGACAAGGTTCTTCATGGTCTTTGCCCAGGCTGCTCCTCTGGATTCAAGAAGCAAATCCAGGGCAGCGGGAGTTGGGGCTGGCGAGGGTGTGGCTGTGGGGAAGGGCATTTGACTGGAGCCAAGGAGCTGAGCCCCTGCCCTGCAGGCTCTCCTCAAAAGTTTGTGGGAAGAGGAAACAGTGAAGGACTCATCTTTTCCTGACACATGTCTACAGGCCTCTGTCACGGTTCTCTTCAAGGCAGGGGTAGCATCTAGGGGAATAAGCAACCCCAGCCAGTTTTCTGGTACCCACGGATGCAGTGACCCTCACTGTTGAGCTGCCAACTCCCGCAGTGTCTGCAGCTGCTTCCAGAGCTTCCCCTGCATCACACCCAGCTGCTCTGAGACCTCAGTTACAAGGATCTACGTATAACTTCCTCCCTGGGGGATGGACAACGGAAAAGTGGGTGAAGGGAGACAAAATATGTAAGAGCTGAGAAATTATCAAGGTTTCATGAGTGAGGGTGGAACAGGGAGGGCGGAGAAAAATGAGGACATGATGCCAGGGCCTTAAGTGGAGAGCAAATGTTTTGAGAATGATGAGGGCAATGAATGTACGGATGTGCTTTACACAACTGATGTATGTATGGATTGTGATAAGAATTGTATGTGCCCCTAATAAAATGATTTTTAAAAATTAAATCATTATAATTTCTTAGGACAATGCCATTTGTATTTCAAAGCAACATTCACTAAAGCTATTTTTTCACCTTCACTATCTTCTATTTAGTTTTAGATAGTGAAAAAACAATTCTTATGAGATGTAATGCAAGTAGACATAAATTTATGCATAATTAAAAATTTGAATGAACAAAATATTTTGTTAAAGAATTTGACCTTTTGTGAAAATCATAGAAAGCATATAGCATTTTATTGAAGGATTGGGAATGTTTTCCTCTATTTTATTCTAGTATTTGCTCTGAGGTTCTTACGGCATATTCTGATTGTTGTCATGTAAGAGAATGTACATTCCATATAAGAGAAAACTTTCCTTATAATATTTTCCTATCCATTGCTTCCTGCTGAATCTCTCATTTGTTCTTTTATCATTATTTTTTCCTATAAAACACCCAGGGTGCTTAATTTTATTCTTATTAATCATTTATATAAGTTGGAAAATATTTATTATATATACATTTTTATTAAAAATCTTTTCTTGGAGACTCTTACAACTTTTGTTGCAATCCATATTGATTGCATCAGGCATTTTGTACATATGTTGCCTTCATTCATTTATAGACATTTCTTTCTTTTCCTTTTTTAAAATCATTTTATTGGGGCTCACACAACTCATCACAATCCATACATACACCAATTGTGTAAAGCACACTTATACATTCGTTGCCTTCATCATTCTCAAAATTTGCTTTCCGCTTGGGTTCCTGGAATCAGCTCATTTCCACTTTCCCCTCTCCCCTTCTCACCCTGCACATCTTCCCTCATGAACCTTTAGTAATTTATACATTATTATTTTCTCTTATCTTACACTGCGCAGCGTCTCCCTTCACCCAATTTTCTGTTGCCCATCTCCCAGGGGGGAAGTTATATGTAGATCCTTGTGATCGGTTTCCCATTTCTACACCCACTTCCCTCCCAGTATCGCCACTCTCACCGCTGGTCCTGGGGGGTTCATCTGTCCTGGATTCCCTGTGTTTCCAGTTCCCGTCTGTACCGCTGTGTATCTTCTGGTCTAACCAGGTTTGCAAGGTAGAATTGGGATCCTGAGAGGTGGGGAGAGGAAGCGTTTAATAACTAGAGGAAGGTTGTGAGTTTCATTATTGCTACACTGAACCCTGAGTGACTCATCTCCTTCCCACTACCCCTCCGCAAGGGATGTCCAGTTGTCTACAGGTGGGCATTGGTACCCTGTCATGCACTCCCCTCATTCACGATGATTTAATCCCCCCTCCCGCCTTTGTTGCTTGAAAACTGGTCCCCTCAGCCCTTCATGATCACACATGTTGGTGTGATGCTTCCATGTGGGCTTTGTTGCTTCTGGGCCTGCTTGTTTACTTTCAAGCCTTTAAGACGCGGGACGCTATATCGCTTGATAGCAGGGCACCATCAGCCTTCTTCACCACACTTAATTATGCACACATTCGTCTTCAGCGTTTATGTGGGGAAGGTGATCACACAATGATGGTTTTTGTTCTTTGGTGTCTGCTACCTGATCCCTTCAACACCTCGTGCTCACTTAGGCTTGTGTGCTTCTTCTCTGTGGGCTTTGTTGCTTCCGAGCTAGATTTCAGCCTGTTTGCCTTCAAGCCTTTAAGACCCCCAGAGTTTCATTATATTGTGCAGAGAGTGGCTATGAGCCAAACCCACTCGACTGCACCCAACAACAATAACAACAGGACTTGTGCTTCTGACAATATGCTGAAGAAGACCTTAAGAGAATCTCCCCTTCGTTTAGAGCAGCGGCTCTCGACTTGTGGGTCGTGTCTACTTAGGGGGTCAAACAGCCCTTTCATGGGGTGGCCTGAATTATAGCAGTAGCAAAATTACAGCTATGATGTAGCAACAAAAATAATTTTATGGTTGGTTGGTCACGACTACATGAGGAACTGGATGAAAGGGTCGTGAGTAAGAATGTTGAAAACCACTGTCCAAGAGGAAGACTCAATTCTTGATACAGTTGAAGGGCAACAAAATAGAGTCAGCCCCAATATAGATGGGATAGCACAGTGGCTGCAACAATAAACACAAGCCAAAGAAACACTGCAAGGATGGCATAAGACGGGACAGTGTTTCATTATATTGACATAGAGTTGCTATGAGTCAAAACCCACAAGAGAAAAAAACAGGACTTGTTTTTCTAACAATGTACCTAAGTAGACCTTAAGAGAATCTCCTATTAATTTAGCGCAGTGGTCCTCAAACTGAGGGTTGTGACCCCTTTTGGGGGACGAATGACCCTTTCACGGCAGTGGGCCATTCATTAAAGTGGAAAAATTAGAGTTATGATGTAGCAATGAAAATATTTTCATGATTTGGCAGTCACCACTACATGAGGAATGGTATGAAAGAGTCGTGGCATTAGGAAGGTTGAGAACCACTTCCCTAGAGGAAGACAGAAATCTTGGTAGAGTAGAAGGGCAGCAAAGGAGAGGCAGCCCCTACAAGATTGATTAGCCCAGTGGCTGCAACAATGAGCACAAGCAAATGAACAACTCTGAGCATGGCATTGGACTGGGCAGCATTTTATTATATTGTGCATAGAGTTCTTGTGACCAGAAACCCATTCAACAGCACTCAACAAAAATAACTACAGGACTTGTGCTTCTAACAATATGGTGAAGTAGGACTTAAGAGAAAGTCCTTTAACTTTAGAGCAGCAGTTCTCAACCTGTGGGTCGCGCCCCTTGGGAGGGTAGAATGACCCTTTCACGGGGGTGGCCCGATTAATGACGGTAGTACAATTACAGTGACAAAGTACCAATGAAAATAATTTTATGGTTGCTGGTCCCCACTAAATGAGAATCGATATGAAAGGGTAGTGGCATTAGGAAGGTTAAGAACCACTTCTCTAGGGCAAGACACAAATTTGGTACAGATGGGAAGGAAGAGAGCGGCAGTCTCCAACAAGTTGGATTAGCACAGTGGCTGCAACACTGAGGCCAAGCACACAAGCACGGTGAGGGTGGAACAGGACAGGGCAGCGTTTCATTATATTGTGCATAGAGTTGCTAAGAGTCAAAACCCACTCGACGGAACTTAACGACAATAACTACAGGACGTGTACTTCTAACAATATGCTGAACTAGATCTTAAGAGAAACTGCTCTAAATTTAGAGTAGTGATTCTTAACTTGTAGTTCGCGACCCCTATGGGGTTTCAGACGAGCCTCTCACAGGTGTTGCCCAATTCATAACAGTAGAAAAATCACAGTAATGGAGTAACAATGAAAAAAAATTACTGTTGGAGGATCACCACAACATTAAGAATTGTATAAAGGAGCCATGCCATTAAGAAGATTCAGAAACACTCCGAAGAGGAATACACAAAACGTGGTACTGCAGAAGGGCAGCAAGTGAGAGGCAGACCCTACAAGATGGAATAGCTCAGTGGCTGCAACAATGAGTGCCATCAACAAACCACTGTGAGGACGGCACAGGATGGGGCAGTGTTTCATTATATTGTGTGTAGAGTTGCTGAGAGTCAAAACCGACTCGACGGCAACTAACAGCAACACAAAAAGGACTTGAGCTTCTAACAATATGCTGATGTAGATCTTAAGAGAAACTCCTCTTAGTTTAGAGCAGGTTTCTCAACCTATGAATCACGAACCCTTTTGGGGAGTGAGGGGGTTGAATGACCCTTTCACAAGGGTTGCCTGATTCATAAAATTAGCAAAATTACAGTAATGAAATACCAGCGAAAATTATGTATGACTGGGGGTCCACCACTATATTGGGAACTGCATGAAAGGGTCGTGGAATTAGGAAGATTGAGAACCACTGTCTGAGAGGAAGACACAAATGTTGGTAGAGTAGAAGGGCAGCAAAGGAGAGGCAGCCCCTCCAAGTTGGAATAGCTCAGTGGCTGAAACAACCAGCGCAAGCAAAGAACCACTGTGAGGAATGCACAGGATGGGGGAGCGTTTCTTTATATTTTGCATAGAGTTGCTATGAGCCAAAACCCACTTGAAGGCACCTAAATACAATAACAACAGGACTTTTGCTTCTAACAATGTGCTGAAATATATCTTAAGAGACATTCTTCATAGTTTGGAGCAGAGATTCTCAACCTGTGGGTCACGACTCCAATAGGGTGATGAACTACCCTTGCACAGGGGTGGCCCAATTCATAGCAGTAGCTTCATTACAGTTATGAAGTAGCAATGAAGATAAATTTATGACTGGGATTGTACCCACTACATGAGGAGTGGTATAAAAGGCCTGTGGCATTATAGGAAGGTTGAGAGCCACTGTCCTCAAGCAAGACAGAAATCTTGGCAGAGCAGAAAGGCAGAAAATGAGAGGCAGACCCCCACCCAGATGATAGATTAGCGCAGTGGCTGCAACAATGAGTGCAGACAAGAAACCACTGTGAGGATGGCACAGGACGGGGCAGCGTTTCATTATCTTGTGCGTAGAGTTGCTGAGAGTTGAAACCCACTGGGCAACACCTAACAACAATCACTGTAGGACTCATGCTTTTCACAATATGGTGCTGTAGATCCTAAGATAAACTCCTCTTAGTATAGAGCAGTGGTTCTCAACCTGTGGGTCGCTAGCCCTTTGGGGGGGTCAAATGACCCTTTCACAGTGGAGGCCTGATTCATAACTGTAGCAAAATTAAAGTTACGAAGTAGCAATGAAAATAATTTTATGATTGGGGGTTCATCACTACCTGAGGAAATGAATGAAAGGGCAGTAGAGGGGCAGCAAAAGAGAGGGAGCCCCCCAAAAGTTGGATTAGCCCATGGCTGCAACAATGACAACAAGCAAAATAACCACTGTGAGGGTGGCACGAGATGGGGTCACGTTTCATTATATTGTGTATAGAGTTGCTATGAGCCAGCACACACTCAAAGGCACCAAACAAAAACAACAGGACTGTGCTTCTATGAATATGCTGAAGTAGACCTTAAGAGAAACTCCCCTTAGTTTAGACCAGTGGTTCTCAAACTGTGTCACAGTGCCTTTAGAAGACTAATGAACCTTTCACATGGGTGGCCTGATCCATAACAGAAGCGAAATTACAGTTATGATGTAGCAATGAAAATATTTTATGGTTGGGGTGTCACCACTACATGAGGACTTGTATGAAATAGTAGTGGCATTCAGAAAGTTGAGAACCACTATTCTTGAGGAAGACACAAATCTTGGTATGGAAGGGCAGGAAAAGAGAGGTAGTCCCTAACATGATGGACTCAACAATGAGCACAAACAGAGAAACCACTGTGAGGATCCACAGGGCAGGACAACGTTTCATTACATTGTGCATAGAGTTGGTATGAGCCAAAACCCACTCGAAGGCAGCCAAAAACAAGAACAGGATTTGTGCTTCTAACAATATACTGAAACATACCTTAAAAAGAAACTCCTCTTAGTGTAGAATAGCAGTTCTCAAACTGTGGGTCGTGATGCCTTTTGGTGGGTGAGGGAGAAAATAACTATATCACATGGTGGCCTGATTCATAACAGTAGCATAATTTTAGTTATAAAGTAACAAGGAAAGTAATTTTATGATTTGGGGGGGGTCACCAATACATGAGGAATGGTGTGAGAGAGTCGTGCATTAGGAAGTTTGAGAACCACTGCCCTAGAGGAAGACACAAATCTGGGTACAGTAGAAGGTCAGCAAATGAGAGGCAGTCCCCCAAAAGATGGATTAGCACAGAGACTGCAACAATGAGTGAAAACAAAAGAAAAGTGTGAGGGTGTTAGAGGATGGAACAGTGTTTCCTGATACTGTGCATAGAGTTGTTATGAGCCAACTATGAGCCAAACCCACTTGACAGCCCCCTAACAACAATAAGAACAGGACTCGTGCGTGTAATAATATACTGAGCTATACCACAGGAGAAACTCCTCTTAATTTAGAACAGCGGTTCTCAACCTGTGATTTGTGACCACTTTGGTTGGTTGAACAACCCTTTCACAGGGTGACTAGATTCATAAGACTTGCGAAATTACAGTTATGGAATAACAGTAGAAAAAAACCTTTATGCTTTGGGGACCGCCACTACACATTGGGAAGTGTATGGAAAGGTCGTAGAAATAGGAAGGATGAGAAACACTGTCCTAGAGGAAGACGCAAGTACAGTGGAAGGGCAGCAGAAGAGAGGAAGTCCCTACGAGACGGATTTGCAGGGTGGCTGCAACAATGAGCGCAAGCAAAGAACCACCGTGAGGATGATGCAAGACTGGGCAGGCCTTTATTATATTGTGCACACGGTTGCTATGAGCCGAAACCCTCTCCACGGCCCGAACATCAATAACAGGAGGAATCATACATGTAACAATATGCTCAACTAAACCTTGAGAGAAACTGCTCTTAGTTTAGAGCAGCCATTCTCAACTTGTGAGTGGTAAATCCTTTGGGGGTGTTCAAATGACCCTCCCATAGGCGTGGGCCGATACGTAACAGTAGCAAAATTACAGTTATGAAGTAGCAACAGTATAATTTTTTTGGTTGGGGGGTCATTACTACATGAGGCACTGTATGAAAGGGTCGTGTCATTCAGATTGCTGAAAACCACAGTCCTACAGGAAGACACAAGTCTTGATACAGTTGAGGGGCCGCAATATAGAGTCACCCCCAAATAGATGGAATAGCACAGTGGCTGCAGCAATGAGCTCAAGCTAAGGGAACACTGTGAGGATGGCACAAGATGGGGCAGCGTTACATTATATGGAGCATAGAGTTGCTATGAGTCAGAACCCACTCGACTGCACCTGACAACAAAACAACAGGACTTGTGTTTCTTATAATGTGCTGAAGTAGACCTTAAGAGAAACTCCTATTAGTTTAGTGCAGCGGTTCTCAACTTTTGGGTCACGAGCCCTGTTGGGGGATGAATGAACCTTTCATACTGGTCGCCCAGTCATAACAGTAGAAAAATTAGAGCTACAAAGTTGCAATGAAAATAATTTTATGATTTGGCAGTCAGCACTATATGAGGAACGGTATGAAAATGTTGTGGCATTAGGAAGGTTGAGAACCACTGCCCTAAAGGAAGACATAAATCTTGGTAGAATATAAGGGCAACAAAAAATAGCCAGCCCCCCCCCCCCAAATATGGCTCCAACAATGAACACTAGCAAACAACCACTGTCAGGATGGCACAGGTCTGGGAAGCATTTCATGATATTGTGTAGAGATGCGATGAGCCAAAACCCCCTCCGCGGAACTTAACAACAATAACAATAGGGCTTGTGTGTTTAACAATATGCTGAAGTAAATCTTAAGAGCAACTCTTCTTAGTTTACAGCAGGGTTCTCAACATTGGGTCGTGAACACTTTCAGGTGGGGAGTGTTTCGAAACACCCCTTCACAGTAATGGCCTGATTCATAAGAGTAGCAAAAGTACAGTTATGAAATATCAATGAATATAATTTTATAATTTTATGTTTGGGGTCCACCACTACATTGGGAACTGTACGAAAGGGCTGCAGAATTAGGATGTATGAGAAACATTGTCCTAGAGGAAGACACAAATGTTGGTACAGCAGAAGGGCTGCAAAAGTCAGGCAGTCCCTACAAGATGGAATAGATGCAGCAGTGAGCGCAAGCAAAGGACCACAGTGAGATGGCACGAGATGGGGCCGAGTTTCATTATATTGTGCATACAGTTGCTATGAGCCAACACACACTCAAAGGCACCAAACAATAATAAAAAGAACTTGGGCTTCTAAGAATATTCTGAAGTAGACCTTAAGAGAAACTCCTATTTGTTTAGACCATTGGTTCTCCAACTGTGTGTCGAGACGCCTTTGAGGAGACTAACGAACCTTTCACATGGGTGGCCTGATCCATAACAGAAGCAAAATTACAATGATGATGTAGCAATGCAAATATTTTATGATTGGATGTCACCACTACACGAGGAATGGTGTGAAGTGGTTGTGGCATTTGGAAAGTTGAGAACCACTGCTCTAGAGGAAGACAAATATCTCGGTACAGAAGGGCAGGAAAAGAGAGGCAGTGCCCAACAAGATGGATTAGCACAGTGGCTGCAAAAATGAGTGTGAGCAAAAGAACCACTGTATGGAAGGCAAAGGACGGGAAAGCATTTCATTACATGGTGCATAGAGTTGGCATGAGCCTAAACCCATTCGAAGGCACCAAACAACAGGATTTGTGCCTCTAACAATATGCTGAAGAAGACTTAAAAAGAAACTCTTAGTGTAGAGTAACAGTTCTCTAACTGTGGGTCACGACGTCGTAGGAGGGAACAATGAGCATTTCACATGGGTGACCTGATTCATAACAATAGCAAATTTATAGTTATGGAGTAACAAGGAAAATAATTTTATGATTGGGGGGGGGGGTCACTAGTACATGAGGAATGGTGTGAAAGAGTCATGACATTAGGAAGTTTGAGAACCACTGCCCTAGAGGGAGACATAGATCTGGGTACAGTAGAAGGGCAGCAAAAAGAGGCAGCCCACAGCACGATGGAATACAACAGTGGCTGCAACAATCCGCGCAAGCAAAAGAACCACTGGGAGGATGGCGCAGGACAGGGCACCTTCCAATCTTATTGTGCTTAGAGTTGCTAGGCGTCGAAAGCTACACAACAGAATCTAACAATAACTATAGGATTTGTGCTTCTGACAATAGGGTGAAGTAGATATTAAGAGAAACTCCTCTTAGTTTAGACCAGCGGTTTTTAACCTGTGGTTCGCGACCACTTTTGGCGATCGAATGACCCTTTCACAGGTGTGAAATGATTCATAACTGTAGGAAAATTACAGTTACGAAGTAACAATAATGTTATGATGGGGGTCACCACTACATGAGGAACTGTGTGAAAGGGTCATGGCATTAGGAAATTTGACAACCACTGCCCTAGAGGAAGACACAAGTCTTGGTACATTTGAAAGGCCACAAAAAAGAGGCAGCTACCCAAAAGTTGGATTAGCACAGTGGCTGCAACAATGAGCTCAAGCAAAAGAACCACTGTGAGGATGGCATAGGATGGGAAAGCGTTTCATTATATTGTGCATAGAGTTACTATGAGCCAAAACCCACTCGATGGTACCTAACACCAATAACAACAGAACTTGTGCATCTACCAGTATGCTGAATTCTATCTTAAGAGAATCTCCTCTTAGTTTAGAGCAGGGGATCTTCACCTGTGTGTCGCGACCCCTTTGTGGGTATGGAATGAAAATTTCACAGGGGTGTCGTGACTCATAACAGTAACAAAATTACAGTTATGAACCTGCAAGGAAATCATTTTTATGGTTGGGGGGGTCACCACTAAATGAGAATCGGTATGAAAATATCATGGCATTAGGAAAGTTGAGAACGACTGCTCTAGAGGAAGTCCCAAATCTTGGTATGAAAGGGCAGGAAAAGAGAGGCGGTCCCCAACAAGATGCATTAGCACAGTGGCTGCAACAATGAGCGCAAGCAGAGAACCACTGTGAGGATGTCACAGGACAGGGCGGCGTTTCATTATATTGTATGTAGAGTTGCTATGAGACATACCCACTCGACGGCACCTAACAACAATAACAAATGGACTTGAGCTTGTAACAGTATGGTGAAATAGACCTTAAGAGAAACTCCTCTCAATTTAGAGCAGAGGTTCTCACCATGTGGGTCGTGACCCCTTTGGGGCTTAGACGAACCCTTTACAGGGTGGCACTATCCATAACTTGTAACAAAACGAGAGTTACGAAGTAGCAAAGAATATAATTTTATGATTGGGGGTCTACCACTACAAAGGAAACTATGATATTTATATTTGCATGTACATGTCTTTGTCTAGACCTCTATAAATGCACTTTGACTCCTAGCTCTTTCCTCCATCTCCCTTGACTTCCCTCCTCTCCCACTACCATGCTCCGTCCCCACCTGGGTTACAGCTATACCTCTTCTTTACGTAACCTTACCCTTGATCATTCCCTACCAGGCCTGCCACTTCCCTCTCACTACCATTTTGAGTCCCATGTAGTTCCCTTGTCCCTGTGTTTGTTAACACCACTTCCTTACCCCCCCGCACCTCCCCCTATCCCAAGTGCTCCCGGAACTGTCGGTCCTGTTGTTTTTCCTCCAGATAGTTCATCCAGCCTGTCTTATTTAGACAGACCTGTGGAGACACTACCATGCACGAAAACAAGACAGAGGAAAACAAAGCAACAGTATACAACCAGACAACAAAACAACAAAAACAAACCACTGACAAAGAACAAAACAAAACACATCAAGAAAGAAGAGCTTGTAGTTAGTTCAAGGATCATTTGTTGGACCTTAGGAGTGTTTTCCAATCCAGTCTGTTGAGGCACCACAACCTGGCCCCAAAGTCCACTTTCAGCATTTCCTGGGGACCTTGCCACTCCATTCCCTTGATGTTCCACTGCACTCCACCACACTTTGCCTCGGTGTGGTGGAATCAGGTTAGGTGCAATTCGCACACTGTGTCTCCAGTGCTGTCCCCTGTATCACCCTTGGTCACTGAGGGGCATCATGTCTCATAGTGGGGCCAGCCATGTTGTTCTCTTTGTGGACTGGCTGCTCTGAGACTGGAACTCTTTAGGGGAGTAGAAAGCCTCATCTTTCTCCCTTGGAGTGGCTGGGGATTTCAAATTTGCCATTTCAGACATTGCGTTCAGCAGCCCAACACATAATCCCTATACCCCACCATAGCTACAGAAAACAATAAAGAAACAAAATCCAACAACACTCATTGCCATTGGGTGCATAACAATCCTATCGAGAGAAAATACTCCGGCTTCCTGGGTTTCCAAGGCTATAACTCTTTGTAAAAATAAAAGTGTGTTATGTTTTTAGTGAAAGTTTACATAACCGATTAGATTTTCATTTAACAAATTCTCTACTTGTTTAGTGACATTAGTTACTTTTTTCAATAAAAAGGAAAGCATAAAATTAATAAAAGAACAAATGAAAAACGTGTTAAGAGTAAAGACAAATGATAAGATGTTAATTTTTAACCTAATCATATCTGCAACAATACACTTTCTGATGTACTGACGGTGAGCAGGGTTTAATCCCATCCCTGGTAAATGGTCCCAGGGGATTTAATGGAGGCTTATTCTCTGTGGAATCTCTGCCAATGCATTTTGAATTTTTATACTCATCTAAGGCTATAACTCTTTACGGGAGAAGAAAGCCTCATCTTTCTCCAAAGGAGCAACTGGTGAATTCCAACTGCTGACCTTGCAGTTAATAGCCCAACACATAACCCATTATGCCACCAGAAGAGAGAATTGTCTCTGGGTGCCTTCCAATGCAAGCACTACAATTATGCAAAGACGATATTTTTTCTGTACTGGAGCCAGGTCAAGTCAGAACCAGTGTGTCCATGGTTTGCAGCGAAGTCAGAGGAAGAAGAGGGTAGACTGTCTACAACTTCTCATAGCCCAGGGAAATGCTAGGCCTGGAAGGGGGCATGCTGGCTCAACCATATTCAGAAAATCTGCACACTAACCTCCCCGGCTCAAATAATTACCAGCACCATGTCTCTGAATATCACCTAAAAGCAAAATAGTGAAAGCACCATTTCCATTTCATAATACTTTTACTAAAAGTAAAGTTCAATTCAGTGATGTGAAGAAGCTGGAAAAATTATCTTTTCATTTCTTTCTTTTTCTTTCCCTCCCTTTCCCCTTCTTCTCCACAGAACTGAGAGGCAGAAGGAATAAAGGCAGCATGGCACTAGCAGGAGGACACCGTGGGGTCAGGGTCACCATTTAACTCATGCTTCTCCAGTTTGGAGGGGCAACTGGATGTCCTCATTTGTGAATTTGCTTATTAATCTTTTTGAGTTAACAAGGTCATGGTAAAAAAGGATTGTTGGTGTTTTTGTTAGGAACCTTCTAGTCCAGTCCAACTCATAGTGACTCAATGCATCAGTGCAGAGCTCTCTAGACCAATGGTTCTCAACCTGTGGAACCCTTGCACAGGGTGACTGTAACAAAATTACAGTTATGAAGCAGCAATGAGAATATTTTTATGGTTGTGGAGGTCACCACAACATGAGGAACTGTATGAAAGGGTTGTGGCATTAGGAAGTTTGAGAACCACTGCTCTAGGCTTCTCTATGCTGTAATCTTTACAAGAATGAGTTGCCTGGTTTTTCTTCCAAGAACAGAGCCACTGGTGGGTTCAAACCTTCAACCTTTTGGATAGCAGCTGAGCACTTAACCATTGTGCCTCCAGGGCTCTTTGATAAACTCTATTAGAGGGTCTTAACCATTGCAACCCCATGGATCCTTTTGGCATTTAGGAAAGGCTATGGAACACCTGCCCACTCCCCAGAATAATATTTCCAAATACCTCCAATGAAATACAGAATCACAAAGGCACAAATTGTATTGAAATGCAGTGATAAAAATAAAAGACATTGGATTTGTGGCAAATATACATGTTAATAAATACATTAAATATGATCTGATGGTGGGTCTAATAAACCAAACCCACACCATTGAGTTGATCCTGACTCACTGTGACCCTATATAAAATTCCTCAGGCTAAATCTTTACAGGAGCAGATCATCTCACCTTCCTCTCAGAGAACAACTGGTGCCTTTGAACTGCCAACCTTGAGGTTACCTGCCCAATGGCTCACCCACAGCGTCACCGTGAGTTCTAGATAGTGATGAGCATGAACTGTACTCAACGATGGCTGCAACAACTAGCATGGGGTGTGAAAGCATGTAGAATTTCTCTCGGTGGTAATCGCATGGCTATTCTGAACACAGCTGTGGACATGCTAAACTGCCCTGCGAGCTATGGGAAACTAACTCAACCAGGATTGTCCCTCATCCAATTTGACATTGCTCCCCAGCCTGCTGGTGCTCAGTGGCTCAGTGCTAGGGTCCCTTGTCTAGATACCAGGGCTGGCATGGAGAAAGTCATTCCTCTGCAGCCTTCTAGTGTGTGGGGGAAGATATTAGTGTTAAGCCTTGGCAGGAAATTGCTGGATTTTCCTGGCAGCCACATTCTTAATAACCATTTACTGGATATTTATTATATTCTGAGGGTAAATTGGTGGTTCAGTTATAGAATTCTCCTTTTCCATGTGGGAGATCTGGGTTTGAGTCCAAGACAATGCAACTCATGTGCATCCAACACTCATTTGTCAGGGGGATGCTTGGTTATTGCTGAGGTACTGAACTGATTCTGTGTTGCTATGATACTGAAATGGGGAAGCTTGGTTGGGTGCGGCTATGAGACTGAACCTGTTTCTGTGATGTGTCCAGACTAAGATGAGCGATGAGGAAGAGCCTGGCATTCTACTTCTGAAAACCAGTTAACGAAAACCCCTGTGAATCACAATCTGATGCACAACCAAAGAGATGGTGGAGGAACAGGGAGAATATTGCCCATGGAGTCACTGGGAGCTGGTTGTCACAGTGAGTTGGACTGGAGGCTGACTCAACAGAAGCTAACAACCATTGTGTTCCAGGACCTCGATTTGCTTTAAAAATCTAGCTCAGCCTTCTGGTACAAGGAAGTGATTAATCATGCCTACTTTATAGCACACCGTGAACCCTGATCAATGTCAGGCCCTGCTTGTGTTTTGTCCCTCCTTTTCCACATTCACATCACTTCCATTCCCCTCTTCAGACTAATACCCCCTGCTGGGTGCTTGGTGTGTGTGTGTGTCCTTACAGGCATACAGCGATGTGCACTAGACCATGCTGCTTGGTGAATGGGCTTTCAGCTTCCATGAATGGTACTGCAATATAAATCTCATTCAGTTTCTGACCTTTTCAACTCCTTGCAATGTCATTAAGAGTTATTGCCATGCTGCTTATCAATTGCATGTGCTGCTGCGTGCCACTTGGTCATGAGCAATCATCATCTTTCTTTTGTTTCCTTCTTCAGTTGTCTGTGGATTGGCATCCAATTCGGCTCCAACTCTTCTCTACTGCAGGTATCAGTGTGGTGACCATTCTTGTAAAAATGCCCCAAGGGCCCTGTGAATTGGATAAATAGCTTGGCCTATATACCCAGGAAATATGCGTTGGGCTGCTAACACCAAGGTGAGCAGTTCCAACCCAACAGCTATTCCATGGAGCACAGAGAGGCTGTCTGCTGTCATAAGAATTTAGTTTTGTAAACCTAAAGCAGCAATTCTACTGTGCCTTGTAGGGTTGCTAATGAGAGAGAATCAACTGGGGTTTTGTTTGTTTTTATACATCCAGGAGAGAGCTTTGATGGGGGAGATATTAAGTGCTTGGCTGCTAACCCAAAGGTCAGTAGTTTGAAGCCGTCTTCCACACACTGTGGGGTAAAGGCACGGCTGTGTTCTTCCCAATAGAAGCCTTGAAAACATCATGGGACCATTCAGCTTTGTTTGATAGGGTCACGAGGAATGAAAGACAACTCAGTGACTGCGCTTCTTTGGTTGTACACCCAGGAGGGGCTCACTAGGTCCTAGGGTCCATTCAATGGACTTCCACTAAGCTCTGCCAGATTGCTGTGCAGCAAACCTGCATCATTAGCAGTGTTTCTCTGCTTTCCCCGGATCTCCAATGACACTTGGTATGTTTGTCTTTCTAACTGTTGCCCGTTTGATGGTTTTAAAAGGCCAAGCACAATAAACTCATCTATCCCAGGCACATTATGGTTCTGTAGCAGATTCGTAGGGTTGCCATGCCACATTCCTTTGACCCATCTCTACACCATTCTCACTGCCTTCCAGTCAATACCGACTCATAGCGATCCTGTGGTTGGGCGCCCCAGCCCTTAGGCCTAGGGAGACCCAGGCGTGGGGCGCTCCAGCCCTTAGGCTTAGGGAGCCCCAGGCCTGGGGCGCCCCAGCCCTTAGGTTTTGGGAGCCCCAGGCCTGGGGCGCCCCAGCCCTTAGGTTTTGGGAGCTCCAGGCCTGGGCATGACTGCCCTAAGGCTTTGGTAGCTTCAGGCCTGGGATGCCCCAGCCCTTAGGCTTTGGAAGCCCCAGGCCTGGGGCGCCCCAGCCCTTAGGCTTTGGGAGCCCCAGGCCTGGGGCGCCCCAGCCCTTAGGAATTGGGAACCCCAGGCCTGAGGCGCCCCAGCCCTTAGGCTTTGGGAGCCCCAGGCCTAGGTCACGCCAGCCCTTAGGCTTTGGGAGCACCAGGACTTGGGCGCCCTAGCCCTTAGGCTTTGGGAGCCCCAGGCCTGGGGCGCCGCAGCCCTTAGGTTTTCGGAGCCCCAGGCCTTGGGCGCCCAGCCCATAGGTATTGGGAGCCACAGGCCTGGGGTGCCCCAGCCCTAGGCTTTGGGAGCCACAGGCCAGGGGCGCCCAATCCCTTAGGCTTTGGGAGCCCCAAACCTGGGGCGCCCCAGCCCTTAGGTTTTGGGATCCCCAGGCCTGGGGCGCCCCAGCCCTTCGGCTTAGGGTGCGCCAGGCCTAGTGCGCCCCAGCCCTTAGGCTTTGGGAGCCCCAGGCCTGGGGCGCCCCAGACCTTCGGCTTAGTGCGAGCCAGGCCTAGGGCGCCCCAGCCCTTAGGCTTTGGGAGCCCCAGGCCAGGGGTGCCCCAGCCCTTCGGCTTAGGGCGCGCCAGGCCTAGGGCGCCCCAGCACTTTGGCTTTGGGAGCCCAGGCCTGCGGCCCCCAAGCTTTAAGCTTTGAGAGCCCCTGGCCCGAGGCTCCCCAGCACTTAGGCTTTGGGAGCCCCAGGAATTGGGCGCGACTGCCCTTAGGCTTTGGGAGCTCCAGGCCTGTGGCGCCCCAGCCCTTAGCTTTTGGAGGCCCAGGCCTGGGGCGCCCCAGCCCTAAGCCTTTGGGAGCCCCAGGACATGGGCGCTCCAGCCCTTAGGCTATGGGAGCCTCAGGCCTGGGGCGCCGCAGCCCTTAGGTTTTGGGAGCCCCAGGCCTGGGGCGCCCTAGCCCTTAGGTTTTGGGACCACAGGCCCGGGGCGCCCCAGCCCTTAGGCTTTGGGAGCCCCAGGCCTCGAGCACCCAATCCCTTAGGCTTTGGGAGCCCCAAACCTGGGGCGCTATACCCCTTAGGTTTTAGGATCCCCAAGCCAGGGGCGCCCCAGCCCTTAGGCTTAGGGCGCGCCAGGCCTAGGGCGCCCAAACCCTAAGGCTTTGGGAGCCCCAGGCCTGGGGTGCCCCAGCCCTTCGGCGTTGGTAGCCCCAGGCCTGGGGCGTCCCTTCCCTTCGGCTTAGGGAGCCCCAGGCCTGGGACGCCCCAGCCCTTAGGCTTAGGGAGCCCCAGGCCTCGGGCGCCCAATCCCTTAGGCTTTGGGAGCCCCAAACCTGGGGTGCCACACCCCTTAGTTTTTGGGATCCCCAGGCCAGGGGCGCCCCAGCCCTTAGGCTTAGGGAGCCCCAGGCCTGGGACGCCCTAGCCCTTAGGCTTAGGGAGCCCCAGGCCTTGGCCACCCCAGCCCTTAGGCTTAGGGATCCCATGGCCTGGGGCGCCACAGCCCTTCGGCTTTGGGAGCCAAAGGCTTGGTGGACCCCAGCTCTTAGGATTGGGAAGCCCAAGGGCTGCGAAGCCCCAGCCCTTAGGCTTTGGGAGCCCCAGGCCTGGGGCGCCCCAGCCCTTAGGCTTTGGGAGCCCCAGGCCTGGGGCGACCCAGCCCTTAGCTTTTGGAGGCCCAGGCCTGGGATGCCCCAGCCCTTAGGCTTTGGGAGCCCCAGGCCTGGGGCGCCCCAGCCCTTAGGCTTTGGAAGTCCCAGTCCTGGGCGCCCCAGCCCTTATGCATTGGGAACCCCAGGCCTGAGGCGCCCCAGTCCTTAGGCTTTGGAAGCCCCAGGCCTAGGGCACGCCAGCCCTTAGGCTTTGGGAGCACCAGGACTTGGGCGCCCCAGCCCTTAGGCTTTGGGAGCCCCAGGCCTGGGGCGCCGCAGCACTTAGGTTTTGGGAGCCCCAGGCCTTGGGCGCCCAGCCCATACGTTTTGGGAGCCACAGGCCTGGGGTGCCCCAGCCCTAGGCTTTGGGAGGGACAGGCCAGGGGCGCCCAATCCCTTAGGCTTTGGGAGCCCCAAACCTGGGGCGCCCCAGCCCTTAGGTTTTGGGATCCCCAGGCCTGGGGCGCCCCAACCCTTCGGCTTAGGGTGCGCCAGGCCTAGGGCGCCCCAGCCCTTAGGCTTTGGGAGCCCCAGGCCTGGGGCGCCCCAGACCTTCGGCTTAGTGCGAGCCTGGCCTAGGGCGCCCTAGCCCTTAGGCTTTGGGAGCCCCAGGCCTGGGGTGCCCTAGCCCTTCGGCTTAGGGCGCGCCAGGCCTAGGGCGCCCCAGCCCTTTGGCTTTGGGAGCCCAGGCCTGCGGCCCCCAAGCTATAGGCTTTGAGAGCCCTGGCCTGAGGCTCCCCAGCACTTACGCTTTGGGAGTCCCAGGAATTGGGCGCGACTGCCCTTAGGCTTTGGGAGCTCCAGGCCTGTGGCGCACCCGCCTTTAGCTTTTGGAGGCCCAGGCCTGGGGCGCCCCAGCCGTTAGACTTTGGGAGTCCCAGGACTTGTGCGCTCCAGCCCTTAGGCTTTGGGAGCCCCAGGCCTGGGGCGCCGCAGCCCTTAGGTTTTGGGAGCCCCAGGCCTGGGGCGCCCTAGCCCTTAGGTTTTGGGAGCCACAGGCCCAGGGCGTCCAATCCCTTAGGCTTTGGGAGCCCCAAACCTGGGACGCCACACCCCTTAGGTTTTGGGATCCCCAGGCCAGGGGCGCCCCAGCCCTTAGGCTTAGGGAGCGCCAGGCCTAGGGCGCCCAAACCCTAAGGCTTTGGGAGTCCCAGGCCTGGAGTGCCCCAGCCCTTCGGCGTTGGGAGCCCCAGGCCTGGGGCATCCCTTCCCTTCGGCTTAGGGAGCCCCAGGCCTGGGACGCCCCAGCCCTTAGGCTTAGGGAGCCCCAGGCCTTGGACGTCCCAGCCCTTAGGCTTAGGGAGCCCATGGCCTGGGGCGCCACAGCCCTTCGGCTTTGGGATCCCCAGGCTTGGTGCGCCCCAGCTCTTAGGCTTAGGTAGCCCAAGGGCTGCGAAGCCCCAGCCTTTAGGCTTTGGGATCCCCAGGCCTAGGGCACGCCAACCGTTAGGCTTTGGGAGCCGCGGGACTTAGGCGCCCCAGCCCTTATGCTTTGGGAGCCACAGGCCTGGGGCGCCGCAGTCCTTATTTTTTGGTAGCCCCAGGCCTGGGGAGCCCAATCCATTATGCTTTTGGTGCCCCAAACGTGGGGCGCCACACACCTTAGGTTTTGGGATCCCCAGGCCTGGGGCACCCCAGCTCTTCGTCTTTGGGAGCCCCAGGCCAGGGGGGTCCCAGCCCTTCGGCTTAGGGAGCCCTGGCCTGGGACGGCCCACCCCTTAGGCTAAGGGAGCCCCAGGCCTGGGACGCCCCAGCCCTTAGGCTTAGGGTGCCCATGGCCTGGGGCGCCACAGCCCTTCGGCTATGGGAGCCCCAGACTTGGTGCGCCCCAGCTCTTAGGCTTTGGTAGCCCCCGGCCTTGGGCGCCCCAGCCCTTAGGCTTAGGGAACCACAGGCCTGGGACGCCAGAGCCCTTAGGCTTTATGAGCCCCAGGCCTGGGGCGCTCCAGCCCTTCGGCTTAGGGGGCGCCAGGCCTTGGGCGCCCCAGCCCTTAGGCTTTATGAGCCCCAGGCCTGGGGCGCTCCAGCCTTTAGGCTTATGGAGGCCCAGGCCTGGGGCGCCCCTACCATTAGGCTTTGGGAGCCCCAGGGCAGGGGCACCCCAGCCCTTAGGCTTAGGGAGCCCAAGGGCTGCGAAGCCCCAGCCCTTAGGTTTTAGGAGCCCCAGCCCTGATGCGCCCCAGCCCTTAGGCTTAGGGAGCCCCAGGCCTGGGGCGCCAGAGCCCTTAGGCTTTATGAGCCCCAGGCCTGGGGCGCTCCAGCCTTTAGGCTTATGGAGGCCCAGTCCTGGGGCGCCCCAACCCTTAATCTTTGGGAGCCCCAGGCCAGGGGCGCCCCAGCCCTTAGGCTTAGGGAGCCCAAGGCCTGCGAAGCCCCAGCCCTTAGGCTTTAGGAGCCCCAGGCCTAGGGCACGCCAGCCCTTAGGCTTTGGGAGCCCCAGGCCTGGGGCACCGCAGCCCTTAGGTTTTGGGAGCCCCAGGCCTGGGGCGCCCCAGCCCTTTGCTTTTGGGAGCCCCAGGCCTGGGGCGCCCAATCCCTTAGGCTTTTGGAGCCCCAAACCTGGGGCGCCACACACCTTAGGTTTTGGGATCCCCAGGCCTGGGGCGCCCCAGCCCTTAGGCTTAGGGCGCGCCAGGCCTAGGGCTCCCCAGCCCTTAGGCTTTGGTAGCCCCATGCCTGGGGTGACCCAGCCCTTCGGCTTTGGGAGCCCCAGGCCTGGGGCGTCCCAGCCCTTTGGCTTAGGGAGCCCCAGGCCTGGGACGCCCCAAGCCTTAGGCTAAGGGAGCCCCATGCCAGGGACGCCCCAGCCCTTAGGCTTTGGGAGCCCACGGCCTGGGGCACCACAGCCCTTTGGCTTTGGGAGCCCCAGGCTTGGTGCGCCCCAGCTCTTAGGCTTTGGTAGCCCCCAGCCTGGGGCGACCCAGACCTTAGGCTTAGGGAACCCCAAGCCTGGGGGGACCCAACCCTTTGGCTTAGGGAGCCCCAGGCCTGGGGCGCCCCAGCCTTTAGGCTTAGGGTGTCCATGGCCTGGGACGCCCAGCCCTTCGGCTTAGGGCGCACCAAGCCTAGGGCGCCCCATCCCTTATGCTTTATAAGCCGCAGGCCTGGGGGGCTACAGCCTTTAGGCTTAGGGAGGCTCAGGCCTGGGGCGCCCCAACCCTTAGGCTTTGGGAGCCGCAGGCCTGGGGCGCATCAGCCCTTAGGCTTAGGGAGCCCAAGGGCTGCGAAGCCCCAGCCCTTAGGCTTTGGGAGCCCCAGGCATCATGCGCCCCAGCCCTTAGGCTTAGGGAGACCCAGGCCTGGGGCGCCCCAGCCCTTAGGCTTTGGGCGCACCAGGCCTAGGGTGCCCCAGGCCTTCGGCTTAGGGAGCCCCAGGCCTGGGGCGCCCCAGCCCTTTGGCTTTGGGAGCCCCAGGCCTGCTGCGTCCCATCCCTTCGGATTAGGGAACCCCAGGCCTGGGACGCCCCAGCCTTTAGGCTTAGGGAGCCCCAGGCCAGGGACACCCCAGCCCTTAGGCTTAGGGAGGCCATGGCCTGGGGCGCCACAGCCCTTCGGCTTTGGGAGACCCACGCTTGGTTCGCCCCAGCTCTTCAGCTTTGGTAGCCCCAGGCCTGGGGCGCCCCAGCCCTTAGGCTTAGGGAGCCCCAACCTGGGGGGACCCAGTCTTCGGCTTAGGGAGCCCAGGCCTGGGGCGTCCCAGCCCTTAGGCTTAGGGAGCCCCAAGCTTGTTGCGCCCCAGCTATTAGACTTTGGTAGCCCCAGGCCTGGGGCGCCCCAGCCTTTAGGCTTAGGGAGCCCCAGACCTGGGAGGACCCAGCCCTTAGACTTAGGGAGCCCCAGGCTTGGGGCGCCCCAGCTCTTAGGATTTGGGAGCCCCAGGCCTGGGTCACTCCAGCCTTTAGGATTAGGGTGCCCCAGGTCTGGGGCGCCCCAGCCCTTAGGCTTTGGGAGGCCCAGGCCTGGGGCGCCCCAGCCCTTAGGCTTAGGGAGCCCCAACCTGGGGGGACCCAGTCTTCGGCTTAGGGAGCCCAGGCCTGGGGCGTCCCAGCCCTTAGGCTTAGGGAGCCCCAAGCTTGTTGCGCCCCAGCTATTAGACTTTGGTAGCCCCAGGCCTGGGGCGCCCCAGACTTTAGGCTTAGGGAGCCCCAGACCTGGGAGGACCCAGCCCTTAGACTTAGGGAGCCCCAGGCTTGGGGCGCCCCAGCTCTTAGGATTTGGGAGCCCCAGGCCTGGGTCACTCCAGCCTTTAGGCTTAGGGTGCCCCAGGTCTGGGGCGCCCCAGCCCGTAGGCTTAGGGAGCCCAAGCTTACGACGCCCCAGCCCTTAGGCTTTGTGAGCCCCAGGCCTGGGGCGCGAATGCCCTCAGGCTTTTGGAGCTCCAGGCCTGTGGCGCACCAGTCCTTTTCATTTGGAAGCCCAGGCCTGGGGCGTCCCAGCCCTTAGGCTTTGGGAGCCCCAGGACTTAGGCGGCCCAGCCCTTAGGCTTTGGGAGCCCCAGGCCTGGGGCGCCACAGCCCTTAGGCTTTGGGAGCCCCAGGCCTGAGGCGCTCCAGCCTTTAGGCTTAGGGAGGCCCAGGCCTGGGGCGCCCCAGCCCTTAGGCTTAGGGAGCCCCAGGCCTGGGGCGTCCCAGCCCTTGGGCTTAGGGAGCCGCAGGCCTGTGGCGCCCCAGCCCTTAGGCTTTGGGAACCCCAGGCCTGGGGCGTCCCAGCCCTTGGGCTTAGGGAGCCCATGGCCTGTGGCGCCCCAGCCCTTAGGCTTAGGGTGCCCATGGCCTGGGGCGCCCCAGCCCTTAGGCTTTGGGAGCCCCAGGCCTGGGGCGCCCCAGCCCTTAGGCTTTGGGAGCACCAGGCCTGGGCGCGACTGCCGTAAGGCTTTGGGAGCTTCAGGCCTGTGGCGAACCAGCCCTTAGCTTTTTCTGGCCCAGGCCTGGGATGCCCCAGCCCTTTGGCTTTGGGAGCCCCAGGCCTGCGGCGCCCCAGCCCTTAGGCTTTGGAAGCCCCAGGCCTGGGCGCCCCAGCCCTTATGCATTGGGAACCCCAGGCCTGAGGCGCCCCAGCCCTTAGGCTTTGGAAGCCCCAGGCCTAGGGCACACCAGCCCGTAGGCTTTGGGAGCACCAGGACTTGGGCGCCTCAGCCCTTAGGCTTTGGGAGCCCCAGGCCTGGGGCGCCGCAGCACGTAGGTTTTGGGAGCCCCAGGCCTTGGGCGCCCAGCCCATAGGTTTTGGGAGCCATAGGCCTGGGGTGCCTCAGCCCTTGGCTTTGGGAGCCACAGGCCAGGGGCGCCCAATCCCTTAGGCTTTGGGAGCCCCAAACCTGCGGCGCCCCAGCCCTTAGGTTTTGGGATCCCCAGGCCTGGGGCGCCCCAGCCCTTCGGCTTAGGGTGCGCCAGGCCTAGGGCGCCCCAGCCCTTTGGCTTTGGGAGCCCAGGCCTGCGGCCCCCAAGTTTTAGGCTTTGAGAGCCACTGGCCTGAGGCTCCCCAGCACTTACGCTTTGGGAGCCCCAGGAATTGGGCGCGACTGCCCTTAGGCTTTGGGAGCTCCAGGCCTGTGGCGCACCAGCCCTTAGCTTTTGGAGGCCCAGGCCTGGGGCGCCCCAGCCCTTAGGCTTTGGGAGCCCCAGGACTTGGGCGCTCCAGCCCTTAGGCTTTGGGAGCCCCAGGCCTGGGGCGCCGCAGCCCTTAGGTTTTGAGAGCCCCAGGCCTGGGGCTCCCTAGCCCTTAGGTTTTGGGAGCCACAGGCCCGGGGTGCCCCAGCCCTTAGGCTTTGGGAGCCCCAGGCCTCGGGCGCCCAATCCCTTAGGCTTTGGGAGCCCCAAACCTGGGGCGCCACACCCCTTAGGTTTTGGGATACCCAGGTCAGGGGCGCCCCAGCCCTTAGGCTTAGGGAGCGCCAGTCCTAGGGCGCCCAAACACTAAGGCTTTGGGAGTCCCATGCCTGGAGTGCCCCAGCCCTTCGGCGTTGGGAACCCCAGGCCTTGGGCGTCCCTTCCCCTATGCTTAGGGAGCCCCAGGCCTGGGACGCCCCAGCCCTTAGGCTTAGGGAGCCCCAGGCCTTGGACACCACAGCCCTTAGGCTTAGGGAGCCCATGGCCTCGGGCGCCACAGCCCTTCGGCTTTGGGATACCCAGGCTTGTGCGCCCCAGCTCTTAGGCTTAGGGAGCCCAAGGGCTGCGAAGCCCCAGCCCTTAGGCTTTGGGAGCCCCAGGCCTAGGGCACGCCAACCCTTAGGCTTTGGGAGCACCGGGACTTGGGCGTCCGAGCCCTTATGCTTTGGGAGCCACAGGCCTGGGGCGCCGCAGTCCTTATGTTTTGGTAGCCCCAGGCCTGGGGCGCCCAATCCCTTAGGCTTTTGGTGCCCCAAACCTTGGGCGCCACACACCTTAGGTTTTGGGATCCCCAGGCCTGGGGCGCCCCAGCTCTTCGGCTTTGGGAGCCCCAGGCCTGGGGGGTCCCAGCCCTTCGGCTTAGGGAGCCCCGGCCTGGGACGGCCCACCCCTTAGGCTAAGGGAGCCCCAAGCCTGGGACGCCCCAGCCCTTAGGCTTAGGAAGCCCATGGCCTGGGGCGCCACAGCCCTTCGGCTATGGGAGCCCCAGGCTTGGTGCGCCCCAGCTCTTAGGCTTTGGTAGCCCCCGGCCTGGGGCACCCCAGCCCTTAGGCTTAGGGAACCCCAGGCCTGGGGGGACCCAGCCATTTGACTTAGGGAGCCCCTGGCCTGGGGCGCCCCAGCCCTTAGGCTTAGGGTGCCCATGGCCTGGGATGCCCCAGCCCTTCGGCTTAGGGGGCGCCAGGCCTTGGGCGCACCAGCCCTTAGGCTTTATGAGTCCCAGGCCTGGGGCGCTCCAGCCTTTAGGCTTATGGAGGCCCAGGCCTGGGTCGCCCCAACCCTTAGGCTTTGGGAGCCCCAGGCCTGGGGTGCTCCAGCCCTTCGGCTTAGGGCGCGCCAGGCCTAGGGCGCCCCAGCCCTTTGGCTTTGGGAGCCCAGGCCTGAGGCCCCCAAGCTTTATGCTTTGAGAGCCCCTGGCCTGAGGCTCCCCAGCACTTACGCTATGGGAGCCCCAGGAATTGGGCGCGACTGCCCTTAGGCTTTCGGAGCTCCAGGCCTGTGGCGCACCAGCCCTTAGCTTTTGGAGGCCCAGGCCAGGGGCGCCCCAGCCCTTAGGCTTTGGGAGCCCCAGGACTTGGGCGCTCCAGCCTTTAGGCTTAGGGAGCCCCAGGCCTGGGAGGACCCAGCCCTTAGACTTAGGGAGCCCCAGGCTTGGGGCGCCCCAGCTCTTAGGATTTGGGAGCCCCAGGCCTGGGTCACTCCAGCCTTTAGGATTAGGGTGCCCCAGGTCTGGGGCGCCCCAGCCCTTAGGCTTTGGGAGGCCCAGGCCTGGGGCGCCCCAGCCCTTAGGCTTAGGGAGCCCCAACCTGGGGGGACCCAGTCTTCGGCTTAGGGAGCCCAGGCCTGGGGCGTCCCAGCCCTTAGGCTTAGGGAGCCCCAAGCTTGTTGCGCCCCAGCTATTAGACTTTGGTAGCCCCAGGCCTGGGGCGCCCCAGACTTTAGGCTTAGGGAGCCCCAGACCTGGGAGGACCCAGCCCTTAGACTTAGGGAGCCCCAGGCTTGGGGCGCCCCAGCTCTTAGGATTTGGGAGCCCCAGGCCTGGGTCACTCCAGCCTTTAGGCTTAGGGTGCCCCAGGTCTGGGGCGCCCCAGCCCGTAGGCTTAGGGAGCCCAAGCTTACGACGCCCCAGCCCTTAGGCTTTGTGAGCCCCAGGCCTGGGGCGCGAATGCCCTCAGGCTTTTGGAGCTCCAGGCCTGTGGCGCACCAGTCCTTTTCATTTGGAAGCCCAGGCCTGGGGCGTCCCAGCCCTTAGGCTTTGGGAGCCCCAGGACTTAGGCGGCCCAGCCCTTAGGCTTTGGGAGCCCCAGGCCTGGGGCGTCCCAGCCCTTGGGCTTAGGGAGCCCATGGCCTGTGGCGCCCCAGCCCTTAGGCTTAGGGTGCCCATGGCCTGGGGCGCCCCAGCCCTTAGGCTTTGGGAGCCCCAGGCCTGGGGCGCCCCAGCCCTTAGGCTTTGGGAGCACCAGGCCTGGGCGCGACTGCCGTAAGGCTTTGGGAGCTTCAGGCCTGTGGCGAACCAGCCCTTAGCTTTTTCTGGCCCAGGCCTGGGATGCCCCAGCCCTTTGGCTTTGGGAGCCCCAGGCCTGCGGCGCCCCAGCCCTTAGGCTTTGGAAGCCCCAGGCCTGGGCGCCCCAGCCCTTATGCATTGGGAACCCCAGGCCTGAGGCGCCCCAGCCCTTAGGCTTTGGAAGCCCCAGGCCTAGGGCACACCAGCCCGTAGGCTTTGGGAGCACCAGGACTTGGGCGCCTCAGCCCTTAGGCTTTGGGAGCCCCAGGCCTGGGGCGCCGCAGCACGTAGGTTTTGGGAGCCCCAGGCCTTGGGCGCCCAGCCCATAGGTTTTGGGAGCCATAGGCCTGGGGTGCCTCAGCCCTTGGCTTTGGGAGCCACAGGCCAGGGGCGCCCAATCCCTTAGGCTTTGGGAGCCCCAAACCTGCGGCGCCCCAGCCCTTAGGTTTTGGGATCCCCAGGCCTGGGGCGCCCCAGCCCTTCGGCTTAGGGTGCGCCAGGCCTAGGGCGCCCCAGCCCTTTGGCTTTGGGAGCCCAGGCCTGCGGCCCCCAAGTTTTAGGCTTTGAGAGCCACTGGCCTGAGGCTCCCCAGCACTTACGCTTTGGGAGCCCCAGGAATTGGGCGCGACTGCCCTTAGGCTTTGGGAGCTCCAGGCCTGTGGCGCACCAGCCCTTAGCTTTTGGAGGCCCAGGCCTGGGGCGCCCCAGCCCTTAGGCTTTGGGAGCCCCAGGACTTGGGCGCTCCAGCCCTTAGGCTTTGGGAGCCCCAGGCCTGGGGCGCCGCAGCCCTTAGGTTTTGAGAGCCCCAGGCCTGGGGCTCCCTAGCCCTTAGGTTTTGGGAGCCACAGGCCCGGGGTGCCCCAGCCCTTAGGCTTTGGGAGCCCCAGGCCTCGGGCGCCCAATCCCTTAGGCTTTGGGAGCCCCAAACCTGGGGCGCCACACCCCTTAGGTTTTGGGATACCCAGGTCAGGGGCGCCCCAGCCCTTAGGCTTAGGGAGCGCCAGTCCTAGGGCGCCCAAACACTAAGGCTTTGGGAGTCCCATGCCTGGAGTGCCCCAGCCCTTCGGCGTTGGGAGCCCCAGGCCTTGGGCGTCCCTTCCCCTATGCTTAGGGAGCCCCAGGCCTGGGACGCCCCAGCCCTTAGGCTTAGGGAGCCCCAGGCCTTGGACACCACAGCCCTTAGGCTTAGGGAGCCCATGGCCTCGGGCGCCACAGCCCTTCGGCTTTGGGATACCCAGGCTTGTGCGCCCCAGCTCTTAGGCTTAGGGAGCCCAAGGGCTGCGAAGCCCCAGCCCTTAGGCTTTGGGAGCCCCAGGCCTAGGGCACGCCAACCCTTAGGCTTTGGGAGCACCGGGACTTGGGCGTCCGAGCCCTTATGCTTTGGGAGCCACAGGCCTGGGGCGCCGCAGTCCTTATGTTTTGGTAGCCCCAGGCCTGGGGCGCCCAATCCCTTAGGCTTTTGGTGCCCCAAACCTTGGGCGCCACACACCTTAGGTTTTGGGATCCCCAGGCCTGGGGCGCCCCAGCTCTTCGGCTTTGGGAGCCCCAGGCCTGGGGGGTCCCAGCCCTTCGGCTTAGGGAGCCCCGGCCTGGGACGGCCCACCCCTTAGGCTAAGGGAGCCCCAAGCCTGGGACGCCCCAGCCCTTAGGCTTAGGAAGCCCATGGCCTGGGGCGCCACAGCCCTTCGGCTATGGGAGCCCCAGGCTTGGTGCGCCCCAGCTCTTAGGCTTTGGTAGCCCCCGGCCTGGGGCACCCCAGCCCTTAGGCTTAGGGAACCCCAGGCCTGGGGGGACCCAGCCATTTGACTTAGGGAGCCCCTGGCCTGGGGCGCCCCAGCCCTTAGGCTTAGGGTGCCCATGGCCTGGGATGCCCCAGCCCTTCGGCTTAGGGGGCGCCAGGCCTTGGGCGCACCAGCCCTTAGGCTTTATGAGTCCCAGGCCTGGGGCGCTCCAGCCTTTAGGCTTATGGAGGCCCAGGCCTGGGTCGCCCCAACCCTTAGGCTTTGGGAGCCCCAGGCCTGGGGTGCTCCAGCCCTTCGGCTTAGGGCGCGCCAGGCCTAGGGCGCCCCAGCCCTTTGGCTTTGGGAGCCCAGGCCTGAGGCCCCCAAGCTTTATGCTTTGAGAGCCCCTGGCCTGAGGCTCCCCAGCACTTACGCTATGGGAGCCCCAGGAATTGGGCGCGACTGCCCTTAGGCTTTCGGAGCTCCAGGCCTGTGGCGCACCAGCCCTTAGCTTTTGGAGGCCCAGGCCAGGGGCGCCCCAGCCCTTAGGCTTTGGGAGCCCCAGGACTTGGGCGCTCCAGCCTTTAGGCTTTGGGAGCCCCAGGCCTGGGGCGCCGCAGCCCTTAGGTTTTGGGAGCCCCAGGCCTGGGGCGCCCTAGCCCTTAGGTTTTGGGAGCCACAGGCCCGTGGCGCCCCAGCCCTTAGGCTTTGGGAGCCCCAGGCCTCGGGCGCCCAATGCCTTAGGCTTTGGGAGCCCCAAACCTGGGGCGCCACACCCCTTAGGTTTTGGGATCCCCAGGCCAGGGGCGCCCCAGCCCTTAGGCTTAGGGAGCCCCAGGCCTAGGGCGCCCAAACCCTAAGGCTTTGGGAGTCCCAGGCCTGGAGTGCCCCAGCCCTTCGGCGTTGGGAGCCCCAGGCCTGGGGCGTCCCTTCCCTTTGGCTTAGGGAGCCCCAGGCCTAGGGCACGCCAACCCTTAGGCTTTGGGAGCCCCGGGACTTGGGCGCCCGAGCCCTTATGCTTTGGGAGCCACAGGCCTAGGGCGCCGCAGTCATTATGTTTTGGTAGCCCCTGGCCTGGGGCGCCCAATCCCTTAGGCTTTTGGTGCCACAAACCTGGGGCGCCACACACCTTAGGTTTTGGGATCCCCAGGCCTGGGGCGCCCCAGCTCTTCGGCTTTGGGAGCCCCAGGCCTGGGGCGTCCCAGCCCTTCGGCTTAGGGAGCCCCGGCCTGGGACGGCTCACCCCTTTGGCTAAGGGAGCCCCAGGCCTGGGATGCCCCAGCCCTTAGGCTTAGGAAGCCCATGGCCTGGGGCGCCACAGCCCTTCGGCAATGGGAGCCCCAGGCTTGGTGCACCCCAGCTCTTAGGCTTTGGTAGCCCCCGGCCTTGGGCGCCCCAGCCCTTAGGCTTAGGGAACCACAGGCCTGGGGGGACCCAGCCATTTGACTTAGGGAGCCCTAGGCCTTTGGCGCCCCAGCCCTTAGGCTTAGGGTGCCCATGGCCTGGGACGCCCCAGCCCTTCGGCTTAGGGGGCGCCAGACCTTGGGCGCCCCAGCCCTGAGGCTTTATGAGCCCCAGGCCTGGGGCGCTCCAGCCTTTAGGCTTATGGAGGCCCAGGCCCGGGGCGCCCCAACCCTTAGGTTTTGGGAGCCCCAGGCCAGGGGCGCCCCAGCCCTTAGGCTTATGGAGCCCAAGGGCTGCGAAGCCCCAGCCCTTAAGCTTTAGGAGCCCCAGCCCTGATGCGCCCCAACCCTTAGGCTTAGGGAGCCCCAGGCCTGGGGCGCCACAGCCCTTAGGGTTTATGAGCCCCAGGCCAGGGGCGCTCCAGCCTTTAGGCTTATGGAAGCCCAGGCCTGTGGCGCCCCAACTCTTAGGCTTTGGGAGCCCCAGGCCAGGGGCGCCCCAGCCCTTAGGCTTAGGGAGCCCTAGGGCTGCGAAGCCCCAGCCCTTAGGCTTTAGGAGCCCCAGCCCTGATGTGCCCAGCCCTTAGGCTTAGGGAGCCCCAGGCCTGGGGCGCCACAGCCCTTAGGCTTTGTGCGCACCAGGCCTAGGGGGCCCCTCCCCTTCGGCTTAGGGAGACCCAGACCTGGGGCGCCCCAGCCCTTCGGTTATGGGAGCCCCAGGCCTGCTGCGTCCTAGCCCTTCGGCTTAGGGAGCCCCAAGCCTGGGACTCCCCAGCCTTTAGGCTTAGGGAGCCCAAGGCCTGCGAAGCCCCAGCCCTTAGGCTTTGGGAGCCTCAGGCCTAGGGCACGCCAGCCCTTAGGCTTTGGGAGCCCCAGGACATGGGAGCCCCAGCCCTTAGGCATTGGGAGCCCCAGGCCTGGGGCACCCTAGACCTTAGGTTTTGGGAGCCCCAGGCCTGGGGCGCCCAAGCCCTTTGGTTTTGGGAACCCCACGCCTGGGGTGCCCCAGCACTTCGGCTTTGGGAGCCCCAGGCCTGGGGCGTCCCAGCCATTCGGCTTAGGGAGCCCCAGGCCTGGGACTCCCCAGCCTTTAGGCTTAGGGAGCCCCAAGCCAGGGACGCCCCAGCCCTTAGGCTTAGGGAGCCCATGGCCTGGGGCGCCACAGCCCTTCGGCTTTGGAAGACCCACGCTTGGTGCGCCCCAGCTCTTAGGCTTTGGTAGCCCCAGGCCTGGGGCGCCCCAGCCTCTAGGCTTAGGGAGCCCCAGCCCTGGGGGTACCCAGTCTTCGGATTAGGTAGCCCCAGGCCTGGGGCGTCCCAGCCCTTAGGCTTAGGGAGCCCCAGGCCTCTGGCGCCCCAGCCCTTAGGCTTAGGGTGCCCATGGCCTGGGACGCACCAGCCCTTCGGCTTAGGGCGCGCTAGGCCTAGGGTGCCCCAGCCATTCGATTTTGGGAGCCCCAGACCTGGGGCGCCCCAGGCCTTAGGCTTAGGGAGCCCCAGACCTGGGGCGCCACCGCCCTTCGGCTTTGGGAGACCCAAGCCTGGGGCGACCCTACTCTTAGGCTTTGGAATCCCCAGGCCTGGGGCACCCCAGCCCTTAGGGTTTGGGAGCCCCAGGCCTAATGCGCCGCAGCCCTTGGGCTTAGGGAGCACCAGGCCTGGGGCGACATAGCGCTTGGCTTTGGGAGCCCCAGGCCTAGGGGGCCCCAGCCCTTCGGCTTAGGGAGCCCAGGCCTGGGTCGTCCCAGCCCTTAGGCTTAGGGAGCCCCATGCTTGTTGCGCCCCAGCTATTAGATTTTGGTAGCCACAGGCCTGGGGCACCCCAGCCTTTAGGCTTAGGGAGCCCCAGACCTGGGAGGACCCAACTCTTAGGATTTGGGAGCCCCAGGCCTGGGTCACTCCAGCCTTTAGGCTTAGGGTTCCCCAGGTCTGGGGCGCCCCAGCCCTTAGGCTTTGGGAGCCCCAGGCCTGGGGCGCCCCAGCCCTTATGCTTAGGGAGCCCAAGCTTGCGACGCCCCAGCCCTTAGGCTTTGTGAGCCCCAGGCCTGGGGCGCGAATGACCTTAGGATTTTGGAGCTCCAGGCCTGTGGCGCACCAGTCCTTTTCATTTGGAGGCCCAGGCCTGCGGCGCCCCAGCCCTTCGGCTTTGGGAGCCCCAGGACTTAGGCGGCCCAGCCCTTAGGCTTTGGGAGCCCCAGGCCTGGGGCGCCACAGCCCTTAGGTTTTGGGAGCCACAGGGCTGGGGTGCCCCAGCCCTTAGGATTAGGGAGCCCCAGGCCTGGGGCGTCCCAGCAATTAAGCTTAGGGAACCCCAGGCCTGGGGCGCCCCAGCCCTTAGGTTTAGGGAGCCCCAGGCCTGGGGGGACCCAGTCTTCGGCTTAGGGAGCCCCAGGCCTGGGACGTCCCAGCCCTTAGGCTTTGGGCTCCCCAGGCCTAGGGGGTCACAGCGCTTCGGCTTAGTGCGCGCCAGGCCTAGGGCGCCCCAGCCCTTAGGCTTTGGGAGCCCCAGACCTGGGGCGCCCCAGCCCTTAGGCTTAGGGAGTCCCAGGCCTGCGGCGCCCCAGCCCTTAGGCTTTGGGAGCCCCAGGCCTGGGGCGGCCCAGCCCTTAGGCGTAGGTAGCCCATGGCCTGGGGCGCCCCAGCCCTTAGGCTTAGGGAGCCCATGGCCTGGGGCGACCCAGGCCTTAGGCTTTTGGAGCCCCAGACCGGGGTGCCCCAGCCCTTAGAATTTGGGAGCCCCAGGCCTGGGGCGCCCCAGCTTTTAGACTTACGTAGTCCCAGGCCTGTGGCACCTCAGCCCTTAGGCTTTTGGAGCCCCAGGCCTAGGGCACCCAAGCCCTTAATCTTTGGGAGCCCCAGGCCTGGGGCGCCCCAGCCCTTCGGCTTTGTGCGCGCCAGGCCTAGGGCGCCCCAGCCCTTAGGATTTGGGAGCTCCAGTCCTGGGGCGCCCGATCCCTTAGGCTTTGGGAACCCCTGGCCTGGGGCGCGAATGCCCTTGGGTTTTGGGAGCTCCAGGCCTGTGGCGCACCTGTCCTTTGCATTTGGAGGCCCAGGCCTGGGGCGCCCCAGCCCTTAGGCTTTAGGAGCCGCAGGCCTGGGGCACGCCACCCCTTAGGTTTGGGAGCCCCAGGACTTAGGCTGCCCAGCCCTTAGACTTTGGGAGCCCCAGACCTGGGGCGCCCCAGCCCTTAGGCTTAGGGAGTCCCAGGCCTGCGGCGCCCCAGCCCTTAGGCTTTGGGAGCCCCAGGCCTGGGGCGGCCCAGCCCTTAGGCGTAGGTAGCCCATGGCCTGGGGCGCCCCAGCCCTTAGGCTTAGGGAGCCCATGGCCTGGGGCGACCCAGGCCTTAGGCTTTTGGAGCCCCAGACCGGGGTGCCCCAGCCCTTAGAATTTGGGAGCCCCAGGCCTGGGGCGCCCCAGCTTTTAGACTTACGTAGTCCCAGGCCTGTGGCACCTCAGCCCTTAGGCTTTTGGAGCCCCAGGCCTAGGGCGCCCAAGCCCTTAATCTTTGGGAGCCCCAGGCCTGGGGCGCCCCAGCCCTTCGGCTTTGTGCACGCCAGGCCTAGGGCGCCCCAGCCCTTAGGATTTGGGAGCTCCAGTCCTGGGGCGCCCAATCCCTTAGGCTTTGGGAACCCCTGGCCTGGGGCGCGAATGCCCTTGGGTTTTGGGAGCTCCAGGCCTGTGGCGCACCTGTCCTTTGCATTTGGAGGCCCAGGCCTGGGGCGCCCCAGCCCTTAGGCTTTAGGAGCCGCAGGCCTGGGGCACGCCACCCCTTAGGTTTGGGAGCCCCAGGACTTAGGCGGCCCAGCCCTTAGACTTTGGGAGCCCCAGGCCTGGGGCTCCACAGCCCGTTGGTTTTGGGAGCCACAGGGCTGGGGCAACCCAGCTTTTAGGCTTTGGGAGCACCAGGCCTGGGGCTCCCCAACCCTTCGGCTTAGGGCACGCCAGGCCTAGGGCGCCCCAGCCCTTAGGCTTTGGGAGCCCCAGGCCTGGGGCGCCCCAGCCCTTAGGCTTTGGGAGCCGAAGGAATGGGGCGCCCCATCTCTTAGGCTTTAGGAGCCCCAGGCCTGAGGCGCTCCAGCCTTTAGGCTTAGGTAGGCCCAGGCCTGGGGCGCCCCAACCCTTAGGCTTTGGGAGCCCCAGGCCTAGGGCGCCCCAGCCCTTAGGCTTAATTAGCCCAAGGGCTGCGAAGCCCCAGCCCTTAGGCTTAGGGAGCCCCAGGCCTGGGGCGCCACTGCCCTTAGGCTTTGGGCGCACCAGACCTAGGGGGCCCCAGCCCCTCGGCTTAGGGAGCCCCATGCCTGGTGCGCCCCAGCCCTTAGGCTTAGGGAGCCCTAGGCCTGTGGCGCCCCAGCCCTTAGGCTTAGGGAGCCCATGGCCTGGGGCGCCCCAGCCCTTAGGCTTTGGGAGCCCCAGGCTTGGTGCGCCCCAGCTATTAGGCTTTGGTATCCCCATCCCTGGGGCGGCACTGTCCTTAGGCTTAGGGAGCCCCCTGCCTGGGAGGACCCAGCCCTTAGTCTTAGGGAGCCCCAGGCCTGGGGCGCCTCAGCCCTTAGGCTTTGGGTGACCCAGGCCTGGGTCACTCCAGCCCTTAGGCTTAGGGAGCACCAAGTCTGGGGCGCCCCAGCCTTTAGGCTTTGGGAGGCCCAGGCCTGGGGAGCCCCAGCCCTTAGGCTTAGGGAGCCCAAGGTTTGCGACGCCCCAGCCCTTAATTTGGGAGCCCCAGGCCTGAAAAGCCCCAGCTCTTAGGCTTAGGGAGCCCCAGGCCTGGGGCTCCACAGCATTAGGCTTTTGTTGCCCCAGGCCTAGGGCGTCACAGCTCTTCGGCTTAGGGAGCCCCAGGCCTTGGGCGCACCAGCCCTTAGGTTTAGGGAACCCTGTCCTGGGGCGCCCCAGGCCTTAGGCTTTGGGAGCCCCAGGCCGGGGCGCCCCAGACCTTAGAATTTCGATGCCACAGGCCTGGGGCGCCACAGCCCTTAGGTTTAGGTAGTCCCAGGCCTGGGGCGCCCCAACCCTTAGGCTTTTGGAGCCCAGGCGTAGGGCGCCCAAGCCCTTAAGCTTTGGGAGCCCCTGGCCTGGGGCGCCCCAGCCCTTCGGCTTTAGGAGCCCCAGGCCTGGGGCACGGCAGCCCTTAGGCTTTGGGAGCCCCAGGCCTGGGGCGCCCCAGCCCTTAGGCTTTGGGAGCCGAAAGCCTGGGGCGCCCCAGCCCTTAGGTTTTGGGAGCCCCAGGCCTGAGGCGCTCCAGCTTTTAGGCGTAGGGAGGCCCAGGCCTGGGTCACTCCAGCCCTTAGGCTTAGGGAGCCCCAGGTCTGGGGCGCCCAGCCCTTAGGCTTTGGGAGGCCCAGGCCTTGGGCGCCACAGCCCTTAGGATTTGGGCGCACCAGGCCTTGGGGGACCCAGCCCTTCGTCTTAGGGAGCCCCAGGCCTGGTGCGCCCCAGCCCTTAGGCTTAGGGAGCCCCAGGCCTGTGGCGCCTAGGCCTTAGGCTTAGGTAGCCCATGGCCTGGGGCGCCCCAGCCCTTAGGCGTTGGGAACCCCAGGCTTGGTGCGCCCCAGCTATTAGGCTTTGGTAGCCCTAGGCCTGGGGCGGCCCAGCCCTTAGGCTTAGGGAGCCCCAGGCCTGGGAGGACCCAGCCCTTAGGCTTAGGGAGCCCCAGGCCTGGGGAGCCCCAGCCCTTAGGCTTTGGGAGCCCCAAGCCTGGGGCGCCACAGCCCTTAGGTTTTGGGAGCCACAAAGATGGGGCGCCCCAGCCCTTAGGCTTTGGGAGCCCCAGGCATGGGGCGCCCCAAACCTTCGGTTTAGGGCGCGCCAGGCTTGGGCGCCCCAGCCCTTAGGCTTTGGGAGCCCCAGGCCTGGGGCGCCCCAGCCCTTAGGCTTTGGGAGCCCCAGGCCTGAGGCGCTACAGCCTTTAGGCTTAGGTAGGCCCAGGCCTGGGGTACCCCAACCCTTAGGTTTGGGAGCCCCAATCCTGGGGAGCCCCAGCCCTTAGGTTTAGGGAGCCCACGGGCTGCGAAGCCCCAGCCCTTAGGCTTAGGGAGCCCCAGGCCTGGGGCGCCACAGCCCTTAGGCTTTGGGCGAACCAGGCCTAGGGTGCCCCAGCACTTCGGCTTAGGGAGCCCCAGGCCTGCGGCGCCACAGCCCTTAGGCTTAGGGAGCCCCAGGCCTGGTGCACCCCAGCCCTTAGGCTTAGGGAACCCCAGGCCTGGGGCGCCCCAGCCCTTAGGCTTAGGGAGCCCATGGCCTGGGGCGCCCCAGCCCTTAGGCTTACGGAGCCCCAGGCCTGGGGGGACCCCGTCTTCAGCTTAGGGAGCCCCAGGCCTGGGGCGTCCCAGCCCTTAGGCTTAGGGAGCCCCAGGCCTGGGGCGCCCCAGCCCTTAGGATTTTGGAGCCCCAGGCCTCGGGCGCCCAAGCCCTTATGCTTTGGGAGCCCCAGGCCTGGGGCGCCCCAACCCTTAGGCTTAGGTAGTCCCAGGACTGGGGCGCCCCAGCCCTTAGGATTTTGGAGCCCCAGGCATAGGGCGCCCAAGCCCTTATGCTTTGGGAGCCCCAGGCCTGTTGCGCACCAGCCCTTAGGCTTAGTGCGCGCCAGGCCTAGGGCGCCCCAGCCCTTAGGCTTTGGGAGCTCCAGTCCTGGGGCGCGAATGCCCTTAGGCTTTGGGAGCTCCAGGCCTGTGGCACACCAGTCCTTACCATTTGGAGGCCCAGGCATGGGGCGCCCCAGCCCTTAGGCTTTAGGAGCCCCAGACCTGGGGTGCGCCAGCCCTTTGGCTTTGGGAGCCCCAGGCCTGGGGCGCCCCAGCCCTTAGTTTTGGGAGCCGAAGGCCTGGGGTGCCCCAGCCCTTAAGCTTTGGCAGCCCCAGGCCTGAGGTGCTCCAACCTTTAGGCTTAGGGAGCCCCAGGCCTGGGTTGCCCCAGCCCTTAGGCTTTGGGAGCCCCAGGCCTGAGGCGCTCCAGCCTTTAGGCTTAGGGAGCCCAAGGGCTGTGAAGCCCCAGCCCTTAGGCTTAGGGAGCCCAAACCCTGGGGCGCCACAGCCCTTAGGCTTTGGGAGCACCAGGCCTAGGGGGCCCCAGCCCTTCGGCTTAGGGAGCCCCAGGGCTGGGACGCCCCAGCCCTTAGGCTTAGGGAGCCCCAGGCCTGGGACGCACCAGCAATTAGGCTTAGGGATCCCATGGCCTTGGGTGCCACAGCCCTTCGGCTTAGTGCGTTCAAGAACTAAGGCGCGCCAGCCCTTAGGCTTTGGGAGCTCCAGTCCTGGGACGCCCCAGCCCTTAGGCATACGGAGCCCCAGGCCTGGGGGTACCCAGTCTTCAGCTTAGGGAGCCCCAGGCCTGGGGCGTCCCAGCCCTTAGGCTTAGGGAGCCCCAGGGCTGGGGCGCCCCAGCCCTTAGGCTTCGGGAGCCCCAGGGCTGGGGCGCCCCAGCCCTTAGGCTTCGGGAGCCCCAGGACTGGGGCGCTCCAGCCCTTAGGCTTAGGGATCCCAAGGCCTGGGGCGCCCCAGCCCTTAGGCTTAGGGAGCCCATTGCCTGGGGCGCCCCAGCCCTTCGGCTTTGGGAGCCCCAGGCCGGGGTGCCCCAGCCCTTAGAATTTGGGAGCCCCAGGCCTGGGGCGCCCCATCCCTTAGGCTTAGGTAGTCCCAGGCCTGGGACGCCCAGCCCTTATGCTTTTGGAGCACCAGGCCTATGGCGCCCAAGCCCTTAAGCTTTGGGAGCCTCAGTCCTGGGGCGCACCATCCCTTAGGCTTTGGGAGCCCCTGCCCTGGGGCGCGAATGCCCTTTTGCTTTGGGAGCTCCAGGCCTGTGGCACACCAGTCCTTTGCATTTGGAGACCCAGGCCTGGGGCGCACCAGCCCTTAGGCTTTAGGAGCCCCAGGACCTAGGCGGCCCAGCCCTTAGGCTTTGGGAGCTCCCGGCCTGGGGCGCCACAGCCCTTAGATTTTGGGAGCCACAGGGCTGGGGCACCCAAGCCCTTAGGCTTTGGGAGCCCCAGGCCTGGGGCGCCCCAACCCTTCGGCTTAGGGCGCGCCAGGCCTAGGGCTCCCCAGCCTTTAGGCTTAGGGAGCCACAGGCCTGGGGCGCTCCAGCCTTTAGGCTTAGGGAGCCCAAGGGCTGTGAAGCCCCAGCCCTTAGGCTTAGGGAGCCCCAGGCCTGGGGCGCCACAGCCCTTAGGATTTGGACGCACCAGGCCTAGGGGGCCCCAGCCCTTCGGCTTAGGGAGCCCCAGGCCTGTGGTGCCCCAGCCCTTCGGCTATGGGAGCCCCTGCCTGCTGCGTCCCAGCCCTTCGGCTTAGGGAGCCCCAGGGCTCGGACGCCCCAGCCCTTAGGCTTAGGGAGCCCCAGGCCTGGGACGCACCAGCAATTAGGCTTAGGGAGCCCATGGCCTTGGGCGCCACAGCCCTTCGGCTTTGGGAGACCCAGGCTTGGTGCATCCCAGCTCTTAGGCTTTGGTAGCCCTAGGCCTGGGGCGCCCCACCCCTTAGGTTTAGGGAGCCCCAGGCCTGGGGGGACCCAGTCTTCGGCTTAGGGAGCCCCAGGCCTGGGACGTCCCAGCCCTTAGGCTTTGGGCTCCCCAGGCCTAGGGGGTCACAGCGCTTCGGCTTAGTGCGCGCCAGCCCTAGGGCGCCCCAGCCCTTAGGCTTTGGGAGCCCCAGACCTGGGGCGCCCCAGCCCTTAGGCTTAGGGAGTCCCAGGCCTGCGGCGCCCCAGCCCTTAGGCTTTGGGAGCCCCAGGCCTGGGGCGGCCCAGCCCTTAGGCGTAGGTAGCCCATGGCCTGGGGCGCCCCAGCCCTTAGGCTTAGGGAGCCCATGGCCTGGGGCGACCCAGGCCTTAGGCTTTTGGAGCCCCAGACCGGGGTGCCCCAGCCCTTAGAATTTGGGAGCCCCAGGCCTGGGGCGCCCCAGCTTTTAGACTTACGTAGTCCCATGCCTGTGGCACCTCAACCCTTAGGCTTTTGGAGCCCCAGGCCTAGGGCGCCCAAGCCCTTAATCTTTGGGAGCCCCAGGCCTGGGTCGCCCCAGCCCTTCGGCTTTGTGCGCGCCAGGCCTAGGGCGCCCCAGCCCTTAGGATTTGGGAGCTCCAGTCCTGGGGCGCCCGATCCCTTAGGCTTTGGGAACCCCTGGCCTGGGGCGCGAATGCCCTTGGGTTTTGGGAGCTCCAGGCCTGTGGCGCACCTGTCCTTTGCATTTGGAGGCCCAGGCCTGGGGCGCCCCAGCCCTTAGGCTTTAGGAGCCGCAGGCCTGGGGCACGCCACCCCTTAGGTTTGGGAGCCCCAGGACTTAGGCGGCCCAGCCCTTAGACTTTGGGAGCCCCAGACCTGGAGCGCCCCAGCCCTTAGGCTTAGGGAGTCCCAGGCCTGCGGCGCCCCAGCCCTTAGGCTTTGGGAGCCCCAGGCCTGGGGCGGCCCAGCCCTTAGGCGTAGGTAGCCCATGGCCTGGGGCGCCCCAGCCCTTAGGCTTAGGGAGCCCATGGCCTGGGGCGACCCAGGCCTTAGGCTTTTGGAGCCCCAGACCGGGGTGCCCCAGCCCTTAGAATTTGGGAGCCCCAGGCCTGGGGCGCCCCAGCTTTTAGACTTACGTAGTCCCAGGCCTGTGGCACCTCAGCCCTTAGGCTTTTGGAGCCCCAGGCCTAGGGCGCCCAAGCCCTTAATCTTTGGGAGCCCCAGGCCTGGGGCGCCCCAGCCCTTCGGCTTTGTGCGCGCCAGGCCTAGGGCGCCCCAGCCCTTAGGATTTGGGAGCTCCAGTCCTGGGGCGCCCAATCCCTTAGGCTTTGGGAACCCCTGGCCTGGGGCGCGAATGCCCTTGGGTTTTGGGAGCTCCAGGCCTGTGGCGCACCTGTCCTTTGCATTTGGAGGCCCAGGCCTGGGGCGCCCCAGCCCTTAGGCTTTAGGAGCCGCAGGCCTGGGGCACGCCACCCCTTAGGTTTGGGAGCCCCAGGACTTAGGCGGCCCAGCCCTTAGACTTTGGGAGCCCCAGGCCTGGGGCTCCACAGCCCGTTGGTTTTGGGAGCCACAGGGCTGGGGCACCCCAGCTTTTAGGCTTTGGGAGCACCAGGCCTGGGGCTCCCCAACCCTTCGGCTTAGGGCACGCCAGGCCTAGGGCGCCCCAGCCCTTAGGCTTTGGGAGCCCCAGGCCTGGGGCGCCCCAGCCCTTAGGCTTTGGGAGCCGAAGGAATGGGGCGCCCCATCTCTTAGGCTTTAGGAGCCCCAGGCCTGAGGCGCTCCAGCCATTAGGCTTAGGTAGGCCCATGCCTGGGGCGCCCCAACCCTTAGGCTTTGGGAGCCCCAGGCCTAGGGCGCCCCAGCCCTTAGGCTTAATTAGCCCAAGGGCTGCGAAGCCCCAGCCCTTAGGCTTAGGGAGCCCCAGGCCTGGGGCGCCACTGCCCTTAGGCTTTGGGCGCACCAGACCTAGGGGGCCCCAGCCCCTCGGCTTAGGGAGCCCCATGCCTGGTGCGCCCCAGCCCTTAGGCTTAGGGAGCCCTAGGCCTGTGTCGCCCCAGCCCTTAGGCTTAGGGAGCCCATGGCCTGGGGCGCCCCAGCCCTTAGGCTTTGGGAGCCCCAGGCTTGGTGCGCCCCAGCTATTAGGCTTTGGTATCCCCATCCCTGGGGCGGCACTGTCCTTAGGCTTAGGGAGCCCCCTGCCTGGGAGGACCCAGCCCTTAGTCTTAGGGAGCCCCAGGCCTGGGGCGCCTCAGCCCTTAGGCTTTGGGTGACCCAGGCCTGGGTCACTCCAGCCCTTAGGCTTAGGGAGCACCAAGTCTGGGGCGCCCCAGCCTTTAGGCTTTGGGAGGCCCAGGCCTGGGGCGCCCCAGCCCTTAGGCTTAGGGAGCCCAAGGTTTGCGACGCCCCAGCCCTTAATTTGGGAGCCCCAGGCCTGAAAAGCCCCAGCTCTTAGGCTTAGGGAGCCCCAGGCCTGGGGCTCCACAGCATTAGGCTTTTGTTGCCCCAGGCCTAGGGCGTCACAGCTCTTCGGCTTAGGGAGCCCCAGGCCTTGGGCGCACCAGCCCTTAGGTTTAGGGAACCCTGTCCTGGGGCGCCCCAGGCCTTAGGCTTTGGGAGCCCCAGGCCGGGGCGCCCCAGACCTTAGAATTTCGATGCCACAGGCCTGGGGCGCCACAGCCCTTAGGTTTAGGTAGTCCCAGGCCTGGGGCGCCCCAACCCTTAGGCTTTTGGAGCCCAGGCGTAGGGCGCCCAAGCCCTTAAGCTTTGGGAGCCCCTGGCCTGGGGCGCCCCAGCCCTTCGGCTTTAGGAGCCCCAGGCCTGGGGCACGGCAGCCCTTAGGCTTTGGGAGCCCCAGGCCTGGGGCGCCCCAGCCCTTAGGCTTTGGGAGCCGAAAGCCTGGGGCGCCCCAGCCCTTAGGTTTTGGGAGCCCCAGGCCTGAGGCGCTCCAGCTTTTAGGCGTAGGGAGGCCCAGGCCTGGGTCACTCCAGCCCTTAGGCTTAGGGAGCCCCAGGTCTGGGGCGCCCAGCCCTTAGGCTTTGGGAGGCCCAGGCCTTGGGCGCCACAGCCCTTAGGATTTGGGCGCACCAGGCCTTGGGGGACCCAGCCCTTCGTCTTAGGGAGCCCCAGGCCTGGTGCGCCCCAGCCCTTAGGCTTAGGGAGCCCCAGGCCTGTGGCGCCTAGGCCTTAGGCTTAGGTAGCCCATGGCCTGGGGCGCCCCAGCCCTTAGGCGTTGGGAGCCCCAGGCTTGGTGCGCCCCAGCTATTAGGCTTTGGTAGCCCTAGACCTGGGGCGGCCCAGCCCTTAGGCTTAGGGAGCCCCAGGCCTGGGAGGACCCAGCCCTTAGGCTTAGGGAGCCCCAGGCCTGGGGAGCCCCAGCCCTTAGGCTTTGGGAGCCCCAAGCCTGGGGCGCCACAGCCCTTAGGTTTTGGGAGCCACAAAGATGGGGCGCCCCAGCCCTTAGGCTTTGGGAGCCCCAGGCATGGGGCGCCCCAAACCTTCGGTTTAGGGCGCGCCAGGCCTAGGGCGCCCCAGCCCTTAGGCTTTGGGAGCCCCAGGCCTGGGGCGCCCCAGCCCTTAGGCTTTGGGAGCTCCAGGCCTGAGGCGCTACAGCCTTTAGGCTTAGGTAGGCCCAGGCCTGGGGTACCCCAACCCTTAGGTTTGGGAGCCCCAATCCTGGGGAGCCCCAGCCCTTAGGTTTAGGGAGCCCACGGGCTGCGAAGCCCCAGCCCTTAGGCTTAGGGAGCCCCAGGCCTGGGGCGCCACAGCCCTTAGGCTTTGGGCGAACCAGGCCTAGGGTGCCCCAGCACTTCGGCTTAGGGAGCCCCAGGCCTGCGGCGCCACAGCCCTTAGGCTTAGGGAGCCCCAGGCCTGGTGCACCCCAGCCCTTAGGCTTAGGGAACCCCAGGCCTGGGGCGCCCCAGCCCTTAGGCTTAGGGAGCCCATGGCCTGGGGCGCCCCAGCCCTTAGGCTTACGGAGCCCCAGGCCTGGGGGGACCCCGTCTTCAGCTTAGGGAGCCCCAGGCCCGGGGCGTCCCAGCCCTTAGGCTTAGGGAGCCCCAGGCCTGGGGCGTCCCAGCCCTTAGGATTTTGGAGCCCCAGGCCTCGGGCGCCCAAGCCCTTATGCTTTGGGAGCCCCAGGCCTGGGGCGCCCCAACCCTTAGGCTTAGGTAGTCCCAGGACTGGGGCGCCCCAGCCCTTAGGATTTTGGAGCCCCAGGCATAGGGCGCCCAAGCCCTTATGCTTTGGGAGCCCCAGGCCTGTTGCGCACCAGCCCTTAGGCTTAGTGCGCGCCAGGCCTAGGGCGCCCCAGCCCTTAGGCTTTGGGAGCTCCAGTCCTGGGGCGCGAATGCCCTTAGGCTTTGGGAGCTCCAGGCCTGTGGCACACCAGTCCTTACCATTTGGAGGCCCAGGCATGGGGCGCCCCAGCCCTTAGGCTTTAGGAGCCCCAGACCTGGGGTGCGCCAGCCCTTTGGCTTTGGGAGCCCCAGGCCTGGGGCGCCCCAGCCCTTAGTTTTGGGAGCCGAAGGCCTGGGGTGCCCCAGCCCTTAAGCTTTGGCAGCCCCAGGCCTGAGGTGCTCCAACCTTTAGGCTTAGGGAGCCCCAGGCCTGGGTTGCCCCAGCCCTTAGGCTTTGGGAGCCCCAGGCCTGAGGCGCTCCAGCCTTTAGGCTTAGGGAGCCCAAGGGCTGTGAAGCCCCAGCCCTTAGGCTTAGGGAGCCCAAACCCTGGGGCGCCACAGCCCTTAGGCTTTGGGAGCACCAGGCCTAGGGGGCCCCAGCCCTTCGGCTTAGGGAGCCCCAGGGCTGGGACGCCCCAGCCCTTAGGCTTAGGGAGCCCCAGGCCTGGGACGCACCAGCAATTAGGCTTAGGGATCCCATGGCCTTGGGTGCCACAGCCCTTCGGCTTAGTGCGTTCAAGAACTAAGGCGCGCCAGCCCTTAGGCTTTGGGAGCTCCCGTCCTGGGACGCCCCAGCCCTTAGGCATACGGAGCCCCAGGCCTGGGGGTACCCAGTCTTCAGCTTAGGGAGCCCCAGGCCTGGGGCGTCCCAGCCCTTAGGCTTAGGGAGCCCCAGGGCTGGGGCGCCCCAGCCCTTAGGCTTCGGGAGCCCCAGGGCTGGGGCGCCCCAGCCCTTAGGCTTCGGGAGCCCCAGGACTGGGGCGCTCCAGCCCTTAGGCTTAGGGATCCCAAGGCCTGGGGCGCCCCAGCCCTTAGGCTTAGGGAGCCCATTGCCTGGGGCGCCCCAGCCCTTCGGCTTTGGGAGCCCCAGGCCGGGGTGCCCCAGCCCTTAGAATTTGGGAGCCCCAGGCCTGGGGCGCCCCATCCCTTAGGCTTAGGTAGTCCCAGGCCTGGGACGCCCAGCCCTTATGCTTTTGGAGCACCAGGCCTATGGCGCCCAAGCCCTTAAGCTTTGGGAGCCTCAGTCCTGGGGCGCACCATCCCTTAGGCTTTGGGAGCCCCTGCCCTGGGGCGCGAATGCCCTTTTGCTTTGGGAGCTCCAGGCCTGTGGCACACCAGTCCTTTGCATTTGGAGACCCAGGCCTGGGGCGCACCAGCCCTTAGGCTTTAGGAGCCCCAGGACCTAGGCGGCCCAGCCCTTAGGCTTTGGGAGCTCCCGGCCTGGGGCGCCACAGCCCTTAGGTTTTGGGAGCCACAGGGCTGTGGCACCCAAGCCCTTAGGCTTTGGGAGCCCCAGGCCTGGGGCGCCCCAACCCTTCGGCTTAGGGCGCGCCAGGCCTAGGGCGCCCCAGCCTTTAGGCTTAGGGAGCCACAGGCCTGGGACGCTCCAGCCTTTAGGCTTAGGGAGCCCAAGGGCTGTGAAGCCCCAGCCCTTAGGCTTAGGGAGCCCCAGGCCTGGGACGCCACAGCCCTTAGGATTTGGACGCACCAGGCCTAGGGGGCCCCAGCCCTTCGGCTTAGGGAGCCCCAGGCCTGTGGTGCCCCAGCCCTTCGGCTATGGGAGCCCCTGCCTGCTGCGTCCCAGCCCTTCGGCTTAGGGAGCCCCAGGGCTCGGACGCCCCAGCCCTTAGGCTTAGGGAGCCCCAGGCCTGGGACGCACCAGCAATTAGGCTTAGGGAGCCCATGGCCTTGGGCGCCACAGCCCTTCGGCTTTGGGAGACCCAGGCTTGGTGCATCCCAGCTCTTAGGATTTGGTAGCCCTAGGCCTGGGGTGCCCCAGCCCTTAGGATTAGGGAGCCCCAGGCCTAGGGGGACCCAGTCTTCAGCTTAGGGAGCCCCAGGCCTGGGGCGCTCCAGCCCTTAGGCTTAAGGAGGCCCAGGCCTGGGGCGCCCCTACTCTTACGCTTAGGGTGCCCCAGGCCTGGGGGGACCCAGTCTTCGGCTTAGGGCACGCCAGGCCTATGGCGCCCCAGCCCTTAGGCTTTGGGAGCCCCAGACCTGGGGCACCCCAGCCCTTAGGCTTAGGGAGGCCCAGGCCTGGGGCGCCCCAGCCCTTAGGCTTCGGGAGCCCCAGGCCTGGGGCCTCCAGCCCTTAGTCTTAAGGAGGCCCAGGCCTGGGGCGCCCCTACTCTTAGGCTTTGGGAGCCACAGGCAGGGGCGCTACAGCCATTAGGCTTAGGGATCCCGTGGCCTCGGGCGCCCCAGCCCTTAGGTTTAGGGAGCCCATTAACTGGGGCGCCCCAGGCCTTCGGCTTTGGGAGCCCCAGGCCGGGGTGCCCCGGCCATTAGAATTTGGGAGCCACAGGCCTGGGGCGCCCCAACCCTTAGGCTTAGGTAGTCCCAGGCCTGGGGCGCCCAGCCCTTAGGCTTTTGGAGCCCCAGGCCTATGGCGCCCAAGCCCTTAAGCTTTGGGAGCCCCAGGCCTGGGGCGCCCCAGCCCTTCGGCTTAGTGCGTAAAAGGGCTAGGGCGCGCCAGCCATTAGGCTTTGGGAGCCTCTGCCCTGGGGCGCGAATGCCCTTTGGCTTTGGGAGCTCCAGGCCTGTGGCGCACCAGTCCTTTGCATTTGGAGGCCCAGGCTAGGGCGCCCCAGCCCTTAGGCTTTAGGAGCCCCAGGCCTGGGGCACGCCAGCCCTTAAGATTTGGTAGCCCCAGGCCTGGGGCGCCACAGCCCTTAGGTTTTGGGAGCCACAGGGCTGGGGCGCCCAGCACTTAGACTTTGTTATCCCCAGGCCTGAGGCGCCCCAACCCTTAATCTTTGGGAGCCCAAGGCCTGGGGCGCCCCAGCCCTTAGGCTTTGGGAGCCGAAGGCCTGGGGCGCCCCAGCCCTTAGGTTTGGGATTCCCAGGCCTGAGGCGCCCCAGCCTTTAGGCTTAGGGAGGCCCAGGCTGGAGCGCCCCAAACCTTAGGCTTTGGGAGCCCCAGGACGGGGCGCCACAGCCCTTAGGCTTAGGTAGTCCCTGGCCTGGGGCGCCCCAGGCCTTAGGATTTTGGAGCCCCAGGCCTAGGGCGCCCAATCCCTTATGCTTTGGGAGCCCCAGGCCTGGGGCGCCCCAGCCCTTTGGCTTAGGGAGTCCCAGGCCTGGGGCGCCCCAGCCCTTAGGATTTTGGAGCCCCAGGCCTAGGGCGCCCAAGCCCTTATGCTTTGGGAGCCCCAGGCCTGGGGCGCCCCAGCACTTAGGCTTAGTGCGCGCCAGGCCTAGGGCGCCCCAGCCTTTAGGCTTTGGGAGCTCCAGTCCTGGGGCGCCCCATCCTTTAGGCTTTGGGAGCCCCAGGCCTGGGGCGCGAATGCCCTTAGGTTTGGGAGCTCCAGGCCTGTGGCACACCAGTCCTTACCATTTGGAGGCCCAGGCCTGGGGCGACCCAGCCCTTAGGCTTTAGGAGCCCCAGGCCTGTGGTGCCCCAGCCCTTAGGCTTTGGGAGCCCCAGGCCTGGGGCGCCCCAGCCCTTAGGCTTTGGGAGCCGAAGGCCTGGGAGGACCCAGCCCTTAGGCTTTGGGAGCCCCAGGCTTGAGGCGCTCCAGCCTTTAGGCTTAGGGAGCCCAAGGGCTGTGAAGCCCCAGCCCTTAGACTTAGAGAGCCCCAGGCCTGGGGCGCCACAGCCCTTAGGCTTTGGACACACCAGGCCTAGGGGGCCCCAGCCCTTCTGCTTAGGGAGCACCATGCCTGGGGCGCCCCAGCCCTTCAGCTATGGGAGCCCCTGCCTGCTGGGTCCCAGCCCTTCGGCTTAGGGAGCCCCAGGGCTGGGACGCCCCAGCCCTTAGGCTTAGGGAGCCCCAGGCCTGGGACACACCAGCAATTAGGCTTAGAGAGCCCATGGCCTTGGGCGCCACAGCCCTTCGGCTTTGGGAGACCCAGGCTTGGTGCATCCCAGCTCTTAGGCTTTGGTAGCCCCAGGCCTGGGGCGCCCCAGCCCTTAGGATTAGGGAGCCCCTGGCCTGGGGGGACCCAGTCTTCAGCTTAGGGAGCCGCAGGCCTCGGGCGCTCCAGCCCTTAGGCTTAAGGAGGCCCAGGCCTGGGGCGCCCCTACTCTTAGGCTTAGGGTGCCCCAGGCCTGGGGGGACCCAGTTTTCGGCTTAGGGCACGCCAGGCCTAGGGCGCCCCAGCCTTTAGGCTTTGGGAGCCCCAGACCTGGGGCACCCCAGCCCTTAGGCTTAGGGAGCCCCAGGCCTGGGGCGCCCCAGCCCTTAGGCTTCGGGAGCCCCAGGACTGGGGCGCTCCAGCCCTTAGTTTTAAGGAGGCCCAGGCCTGGGGCGCCCCTACTCTTAGGCTTTGGGAGCCCCAGGCCTGGGGCGCTACAGCCCTTAGGCTTAGGGATCCCGTGGCCTGGGGAGCCCCAGCCCCTAGGCTTAGGGAGCCCATTGCCTGAGGCGCCCCAGCCCTTCGGCTTTGGGAGCCCCAGGCCGGGGTGCCCCAGCCCTTAGAATATGGGAGCCCCAGGCCTGGGGCGGCCCAACCCTTAGGCTTAGGTAGTCCCAGGCCTGGGGCGCCCAGCCCTTAGGCTTTTGGAGCCCCAGGCCTATGGCCCCCAAGCCCTTAAGCTTTGGGAGGCCCAGGCTTGGGGCGCCCCAGCCCTTCGGCTTAGTGCGTGCCAGGCCGAGGGCGCGCCAGCCCTTATGCTTTGGGAGCCCCTGGCCTGGGGCGCGAATGCCCTTTGGCTTTGGGAGCCGCAGGCCTGGGGCGCCACAGCCCTTAGGTTTTGGGAGCCACAGGGCTGGGGCGCCCAGCCCTTAGACTTTGGGAGCCCCAGGCCTGGGGCACCCCAACCCTTCGCCTTAGGGTGCGCCAGGCCTAGGGCCCCCCAGCCCTTAGGATTTGGGAGCCCCAGGCCTGGGGCGCCCCAGGCTTTAGGCTTTGGGAGCCGAAGGCCTGGGGCGCCCCAGCCCTTAGGCTTTGGGAGTCCCAGGCTTAAGGCCCTCCAGCCTTTAGGATTAGGGAGCCCCAGGCCTGGGGCGCCCCAGCCCTTAGGCTTAGGGAGCCCAAGGGCTGCGAAGCCCCAGCCCTTAGGTTTAGGGAGCCCCAGGCCTAGGGGCGCCACAGCCCCTAGGCTTCGGGAGCCCATGGCCTGGGGCGCCCCAGCCCTTAGGCTTTGGGAGCCCCAGGCCTGGGTCACTCCATCCCTTAGGCTTAGGGAGCCCCAGGTCAGGGGCGCCCCAGCCCTTAGGCTTTGGGAGGCCCAGGCCGCGGGCTCCCCAGCCCTTAGTCTTAGGGAGCCCAAGGCTTGCGACGCCCCAGTTCTTAGGCTTTGGGAGCCCCAGGCCTGGGGCTCCACAGCCCTTAGGCTATTGGCGCCCCAGGCCTAGGTGGTCCCAGCGCTTCGGCTTAGGGAGCCCCAGGCCTGTGGCGCACCAGCCCTTATGTTTAGGGATCCCTGTCCTGGGGCGCCCCAGCCCATAGGCTTTGGGAGCCCCAGGCTGGGGCGCCACAGCCCTTAGAATTTGGGAGCCCCAGGCCTGGGGCGCGAATGCCCTTAGGCTTTGGGAACTCCAGGCCTGTGGCACACCAGTCCTTAGCATTTGGAGGCCCAGGCCTGGGGCGCCCCAGCCCTTAGGCTTTGGGAGCCCCAAGCCTGGGGCGCCCAAGCCCTTAGGCTTTGGGAGCCGATGGCCTGGGGCGCCCCAGTCCTTAGGCTTTGGGAGCCCCAGGCCTGATGCGCTCCAGCCTTTATGCTTAGGGAGGCCCAGGCCTAGGGCTCCCCAGCCCTTAGGCTTAGGGAACCCAAGGGCTGGGAAGCCCCAGCCCGTAGGCATAGCGAGCCCCAGGCCTGGGGCACCACAGCCCTTAGGCTTTGGGCGCACCAGGCCTAGAGGGCCCCAGCCCTTCGGCTTAGGGAACCCCAGGCCTGGGGCGCCCCAGCCCTTCTGCTTTGGGAGCCCCAGGCCGGCTGCGTCCCAGCCCTTCGGCTTAGGGAGCCCCAGGGCTGGGACGCCCCAGCCCTTAGGCTTAGGGAGGCCCAGGCCTGGGACACACCAGCAATTAGGCTTAGGGAGCCCATTGCCTGGGGCGCCCAATCCCTTAGGCTTTGGGACCCCCTGGCCTGGGGCGCGAATGCCGTTTGGCTTTGGGAGCTCCAGGCCTGTGGCACACCAGTCCATTGCATTTGGTGACCCAGGCCTGGGGCGCCACAGCCCTTAGGTTTGGGAGCCCCAGGCCTGGGGCGTCACAGCCCTTAGGTTTTGGGAGCCACAGGGCTGGGGCGCCCAAGCCCTTAGGCTTTGGGAGCCCCAGGCCTGGGGCGCCCCAACCCTTCGGCATAGGGCGCGCCAGGCCTAGGGCGCCCCAGCCCTTAGGCTTTGGGAGCCCCAGGCCTGGGGCGCCCTAGCCCTTAGACTTTGGGAGCCGAAGGCCTGGGGCGCCCAGGCCCTTAGGGTTTGGGAGTCCCAGGCCTGCGGCGCTCCAGCCTTTAGGCTTAGGGAGGCCCAGTCCTGGGGCGCCCCAACCCTTAGGCTTTGGGAGCCCCAGGTTTGGGGCGCCCCAGTCCTTAGGCTTTGGGAGGCCCAGGCCTGGGGAGCCCCAGCCCTTAAGCTTAGGGAGCCCAAGGCTTGCGACGCCCCAGCCCTTAGGCTTTGGGAGCCCCAGGCCTGAAAAGCCCCAGCCTTTAGGCATAGGGATCCCCAGGCCTGGGGCTCCACAGCCCTTAGGCTTTTGGCGCCCAAGGCCTAGGGGGTCACAGCGCTTCGGCTTAGGGAGCCAAAGGCCTGGGGCGCACCAGGCCTTAGGTTTAGGGATCCCTGGCCTGGGGCGTCCCAGTCCTTAGTCTTTGGGAGCCCCAGGCCGGGGCGCCACAGCCCTTAGGCTTTGGGAGCCCCAGGCCTGGGACGCCCCAGCACTTAGGCTTAGTGCGCGCCAGGCCTAGGGCGCCCCAGCCCTTAGGCTTTGGGAGCTCCAGTCCTGGGGCGCCCCATCCCTTAGGCTTTGGGAGCCCCAGGCCTGGGGCGCGAATGCCCTTAGGCTTTGGGAGCTCTAGGCCTGTGGCACACCAGTCCTTACCATTTGGAGGCCCAGGCCTGGGGCACCCCAGCCCTTAGAATTTAGGAGCCCAGGCCTGCGGTTCCCCAGCCCTTAGGCTTTGGGAGCCCCAGGCCTGGGGCGCCCCAGTCCTTAGGCTTTGGGAGCCGAAGGCTTGGGATGACCCAGCCCTTAGGCTTAGGTAGCCCCAGGCCTGAGGCGCTCCAGCCTTTAGGCTTAGGGAGCCCCAGGCCTGGGGCGCCCCTGCCCTTAGGCTTTGGTAGCCGAAGGCCTGGGTTGCCCCAGCCCTTAGGCTTTGGGAGCCCCAGGCCTGAGGCGCACCAGCCTTTAGGCTTAGGGAGCCCCAGGCCTGGGGCGCCACAGCCCTTAGGCTTTGGACGCACCAGGCCTAGGGGGCCTCAGCCCTTCGGCTTAGGGAGCCCCAGGCCTGGGGCGAACCAGCCCTTCGGCTATGGGAGCCCCAGGCCTGCTGCGTCCCAGCCCTTCGGCTTAGGGAGCCCCAGGGCTGGGACGCCCCAGCCCTTAGGCTTAGGGAGCCCCAGGCCTGGGACGCACCAGCAATTAGGCTTAGGGAGCCCATGGCCTTGGGCGCCACAGCCCTTTGGCTTTGGGAGACCCAGGCTTGGTGCATCCCAGCTCTTAGGCTTTGGTAGCCCCAGGCCTGGGGCGCCCCAGCCCTTAGGATTAGGGAGCCCCTGGCCTGGGGGGACCCAGTCTTCAGCTTAGGGAGCCCCAGGCCTGGGGCGCTCCAGCCCTTAGGCTTAAGGAGGCCCAGGCCTGGGGCACCCCTACTCTTAGGCTTAGGGTGCCCCAGGCCTGGGGGGACCCAGTCTTCGGCTTAGGGCACGCCAGGCCTGGGACGCACCAGCAATTAGGCTTAGGGAGCCCATGGCCTTGGGCGCCACAGCCCTTTGGCTTTGGGAGACCCAGGCTTGGTGCATCCCAGCTCTTAGGCTTTGGTAGCCCCAGGCCTGGGGCGCCCCAGCCCTTAGGATTAGGGAGCCCCTGGCCTGGGGGGACCCAGTCTTCAGCTTAGGGAGCCCCAGGCCTGGGGCGCTCCAGCCCTTAGGCTTAAGGAGGCCCAGGCCTGGGGCACCCCTACTCTTAGGCTTAGGGTGCCCCAGGCCTGGGGGGACCCAGTCTTCGGCTTAGGGCACGCCAGGCCTAGGGCGCCCCAGCCCTTAGGCTTTGGGAGCCCCAGACCTGGGGCACCCCAGCCCTTAGGCTTAGGGTGCCCCAGGCCTGGGGCGCCCCATCCCTTAGGCTTCGGGAGCCCCAGGCCTGGGGCGCTCCTGCCGTTAGTCTTAAGGAGGCCCAGACCTGGGGCGCCCCTACTCTTAGACTTTGGGAGCCCCAGGCCTGGGGCGCTACAGCCCTTAGGCTTAGGGATCCCGTGGCCTGGGCGCCCCAGCCCTTAGGCCTAGGGAGCCCATTGCCTGGGGCGCCCCAGCCCTTCGGCTTTGGGAGCCCCAGGCCGGGGTGCCCCAGCCCTTAGAAATTGGGAGCCCCAGGCCTGGGGCGCCCCAATCCTTAGGCTTAGGTAGTCCCAGGCCTGGGGCGCCCAGGCCTTAGGCTTTTGGAGCCCCAGGCCTGGGGCGCCCCAGCCCTTCGGCTTAGTGCGTGCCAGGCCTACGGCGCACCAGCCCTTAGGGTTTGGGAGCCCCTGGCCTGGGGCGCGAATGCCCTTTGGCTTTGGGAGCTCCAGGCCTGTGGCGCACCAGTCCTTTGCATTTGGAGACCCAGGCCTGGGGCGCCCCAGCACTTAGGCTTTAGGAGCCCCAGGCCTGGGGCACGCCAGCCCTTAGAATTTGGGAGCCCCAGGACTTAGGTGGCCCAGCCATTAGGCTTTGGGAGCCCCAGGCCTGGGGCGCCACAGCCCTTAGGTTTTGGGAGCCACAGGGCTGGGGCGCCCAGCCCTTAGACTTTGGGAGACCCAAGCCTGGGGCGCCCCAACCCTTCGGCTTAAGGCGCGCCAGGCCTAGGGCGCCCCAGCCCTTAGGATTTGGGAGCCCCAGGCCTGGGGCGCCCCAGCCGTTAGGCTTTGGGATCCGAAGGCCTGGGGCGCCGAAGCCCTTAGGCTTTGGGAGTCCCAGGCCTGAGGCGCTCCAGCCTTTAGGCTTAGAGAGGCCCAGGCCTGGGGCGCCCCAAACCTTAGGCTTTGGGAGCCCCAGGCCCGGGCTCCCCAGCCCTTAGGCTTAGGGAGCCCAAGGGCTGCTAAGCCCCAGCCCTTAGGCTTAGGGAGCCCCAGGCCTAGGGGCGCCACAGCCCTTAGACTTTGGGCGGGGCACCAGGCCTAGGGGGCCCCAGCCCTTATGCTTAGGTAGCCCATGGCCTGGGGCGCCCCAGCCCTTAGGCTTTGGGAGCCCCAGGCCTGGGTCACTCCAGCCCTTAGGCTTAGGGAGCCCCAGGTCTGGGGCTACCAGCCCTTAGGCTTTGGGAGACCCAGGCCGCGGGCGCCCCAGCTCTTAGGCTTAGGGAGCCCAAGGCTTATCGACGCCCCAATCCTTAGGCTTTGGGAGCCCCAGGCCTGGGGCTCCACAGCCCTTAGGCTATTGGCGCCCCAGGCCTAGGGGGTCACAGCGCTTCGGCTTAGGGAGCCCCAGGCCTGGGGCGCACCAGCCCTTAGGTTTAGGGATCCCTGTCCTGGGGCGCCCCAGCCCTTAGGCTTTGGGAGCCCCAGGCCGGGGCGCCAGAGCCCTTAGAATTTGGGAACCCCAGGCCTGGGGCGCGAATGCCCTTAGGCTTTGGGAGCTCCAGGCCTGGGGCGCCCCAGCCCTTAGGCTTTGGGAGCCCCAGGCCTGGGGCGCCCCAGCCCTTAGGCTTTGGGAGCCGAAGGCCTGGGGCGCCCCAGCCCTTAGGCTTTGGGAGCCCCAGGCCTGAGGCGCTCCAGCCTTTATGTTTAGGGAGGCCCAGGCCTAGGGCGCCCCATCCCTTAGGCTTAGGGATCCCAAGGGCTGCGAAGCCCCAGCCCGTAGGCTTAGGGAGCCCCAGGCCTGGGGCGCCACAGCCCTTAGGCTTTGGGCGCACCAGGCCTAGAAGGCCCCAGCCCTTCGGCTTAGGGAGACCCAGGCCTGGGGCGCCCCAGCCTTTCGGCTTTGGGAGCGCCAGGCCTGCTGCGTCCCAGCCCTTCGGCTTAGTGAGCCCCAGGGCTGGGACGCCCCAGCCCTTAGGCTTAGGTAGCCCCAGGCCTGGGACGCACCAGCAATTAGGCTTAGGGAGCCCATGGCCTGGGGCGCCACAGCCCTTCGGCTTTGGGAGACCCAGGCTTGGTGCGCCCCAACTCTTAGGCTTTGGTAGCCCCAGGACTGGGGTGCCCCAGCCCTTAGGCTAAGGGAGTCCCAGACCTGGGGGGACCCAGCCTTCAGCTTAGGGAGCCCCAGGCCTGGGGATTCCCAGCCCTTAGGCTTAGGGAGCCCCAAGCCTGGGATGCCCCAGCCTTTCGGTTAGGGCGCGCCAGGCCTAGGGCACCCGAGCCCTTAGGATTTGGGAGCCCCAGACCTGGGGCGCCCCAGCCCTTAGGCTTAGGGAGCCCCAGGTCTGGGGCGCTGCAGCCCTTAGACTTAAGGAGGCCCAGGCCTGGGGCGCCACTACTCTTAGGCTTTGGGAGCCCCAGGCCTGGGGCGCCCCAGCCCTTAGGCTTAGGGAGCCCATGGCCTTGGGCGCCCCAGCCCTTACGTTTAGGGAGCCCATGGCCTGGGGCGCCCCAGCCCTTAGGCTTTGGGAGCCCAAGGCTTGGTGCGCCCCAGCTATTAGCCTTGGTAGCCCCAGGCCTGGGGCGCAACAGCCCTTAATCTTAGGGACCCCCAGGCTGGGAGGACCCAGTCTTCGGCTTAGGGCGCGCCAGGCCTGGGGAGTACCAGCCCTTAGGCTTAGGGAGCCCCAGGCCAGGGGCGCCCCAGCCCTTAGGCTTCGGGAGCCCAAGGCCTGGGGCGCTCCAGCACTTAGGCTTAAGGGGGCCCATGCCTCGGGCGCCCCAGCCCTTAGGCTTAGGGAGCCCATGGCCTGGGGCGCCCTAGCCCTTAGGCTTAGGGAGCCCATTGCATGGGGCGTCCCAGCCCTTAGGCTTTGGGAGCCCCAGGCCTGGGTGCCCAAGCCCTTAGAATTTGGGAGCCCCAGGCCTGGGGCGCCCCAACACTTAGGCTTAGTTAGTCCCAGGCCTGGGGCACCCAGCCCTTAGGATTTTGAAGCCCCAGGCCTAGGGCGCCCAAGCCCTTAGGCTTTGGGAGCTCCAGTCCTGGGGCGCCCCATCCCTTAGGCTTTGGGAGCCCCTGGTCTTGGGCGCGAATGCCCTTAGGCTTTGTCAGCTCCAGGCCTGTGGCGCACCAGTCCTTTGCATTTGGAGGCCCAGGCCGGGGGCGCCCCAGCCCTTAGGCTTAGGGAGCCCATGGCCTGGTGCGCCCCAGCCCTTAGGTTTAGGGAGCCCATGGCCTGGAGCGCCCCAGCCCTTAGGCTTTGGGAGCCCAAGGCTTGGTGCGCCCCAGCTATTAGGCTTTGGTAGCCCCAGGCCTGGGGCGCCCCAGCCCTTAATCTTAGGGACCCCCAGGCCTGGAAAGACCCAGTCTTCGGCTAAGGGCACCCCTGGGCTGGCGCGCGAATGCCATTAGGCTTTGGGAGCTCCAGTCCTGTGGCGCACCAGTCCTTTGCATTTGGAGGCCCAGGCCTGGGGTGCCCCAGCCCTTAGGATTTAGGAGCCCCAGGCCTGGGGCACGCCAGCCCTTAGCATTTGGGAGCCCCAGGCCTTAGGCGGCCCAGCCCTTAGGCTGTGGGAGCCCCAGGCCTGGGACGCCAGAGCCCTTTGGTTTTGGGAGCCACAGTGCTGGGACAACCCAGCCCTTAGGCTTAGGGAGCCCCAGGCCTGGGATGCCCCAGCCTTTCGGTTAGGGCGCGCCAGGCCTAGTGCGCCCGAGCCCTTAGGATTTGGGAGCCCCAGACCTGGGGCGCCCCAGACCTTAGGCTTAGGGAGCCCATGGCCTGGGGCGCCCCAGCCCTTAGGTTTGGGAGCCCAAGGCTTGGTGCGCCCCAGCTATTAGCCTTGGTAGCCCCAGGCCTGGGGCGCCCCGGCCCTTAATCATAGGGACCCCCAGGCCTGGGAGGACCCAGTCTTCGGCTTAGGGCGCGCCAGGCCTGGGGAGTACCAGCCCTTAGGCTTAGGGAGCCCCAGGCCTGGGGCGCCCCAGCCCTTAGGGTTCGGGAGCCCAAGGCCTGGGGCGCTCCAGCCCTTAGGCTTAAAGAGGCCCAGGCCTGGGGCGCCCCAGCCCTTAGGCTTATGGAGCCCATGGCCTGGGGCGCCCTAGCCCTTAGGCTTAGGGAGCCCATTGCCTGGGGCGTCCTAGCCCTGAGGATTTGGGAGCCCCAGTCCTGGGTGCCCAAGCCCTTAGAATTTGGGAGCCCCAGGCCTAGGGCGCCCAAGCCCTTAAGCTTTGGGAGCCCCAGGCCTGGGGCGCCCCAGCCCTTCGGCTTAGTGCGCGCCAGGCCTAGGGCGCCCCAGCCCTTAGGCTTTGGGAGCTCCAGTCCTGGGGCGCCCCATCCCTTAGGCTTTGGGAGCCCCTGGTCTTGGGCGCGAATGCCCTTAGGCTTTGTCAGCTCCAGGCCTGTGGTGCACCAGTCCTTTGCATTTGGAGGCCCAGGCCGGGGGCGCCCCAGCCCTTAGGCTTAGGGAGCCCATGGCCTGGTGCGCCCCAGCCCTTAGGTTTAGGGAGCCCATGGCCTGGAGCGCCCCAGCCCTTAGGCTTTGGGAGCCCAAGGCTTGGTGCGCCCCAGCTATTAGGCTTTGGTAGCCCCAGGTCTGGGGCGCCCCAGCCCTTAATCTTAGGGACCCCCAGGCCTGGGAGGACCCAGTCTTCGTCTTAGGGCACCCCTGGGCTGGCGCGCGAATGCCCTTAGGCTTTGGGAGCTCCAGGCCTGTGGCGCACCAGTCCTTTGCATTTGGAGGCCCAGGCCTGGGGCGCCCCAGCCCTTAGGATTTAGGAGCCCCAGGCCTGGGGCACGCCAGCCCTTAGAATTTGGGAGCCCCAGGCCTTAGGCGGCCCAGCCCTTAGGCTGTGGGAGCCCCAGGCCTGGGACGCCATAGCCCTTTGGTTTTGGGAGCCACAGTGCTGGGACAACCCAGCACTTAGGCTTAGGGAGCCCCAGGCCTAGGGCGCGCCAGCCCTTAGGCTTTGGGAGCCGAAGGCCTGTGGAGCCCCAGCACTTAGGCTTTGGGAGCCCCAGGCCTGAGGCGCTCAGCCTTTGGGCTTAGGGAGGCCCAGGCCTAGGGCGCCCCAACAATTAGGTTTTGGGAGCCCCAGGCCTGGGGTGTCCCAGCCCTTAGGCTTAGGGAGCCCAAGGGCTGCGAAGCCCCAGCCCTTAGGCTTAGGTAGACCCAGGCCTAGGGGCGCCATAGCCCTTAGGCTTTGGGCGCACCAGGCCTAGGGGGCCCCATCACTTCAGCTTAGGGAGCCCCAGGCCTGGTGCGCCCCAGCCCTTAGGCTTAGGGAGCCCCAGGCCTGGGGCGTCCCACCCCTTAGGCTTAGGGAACCCCAGGCCTGGGGCGCCCCAGCCCTTAGGATTTTGGAGCCCCAGGCCTAGGGCGCCCAAGCCCTTATGCTTTGGGAGCCCCAGGCCTGGGGCGCCCCAGCACTTAGGCTTAGTGCGCGCCAGGCCTAGGGCGCCCCAGCCCTTAGGCTTTGGGAGCTCCAGTCCTGGGGCGCCCAATCATTTAGGCTTTGGGAGCCCCAGGCCTGGGGCGCGAATGCCCTTAGGCTTTGGGAGCTCCAGGCCTGTGGCACACCAGTCCTTAACATTTGGAGGCCCAGGCCTGGGGCGCCCCAGCCCTTAGGCTTTAGGAGCCCCAGGCCTGTGGTTCCCCTGCCCTTAGGCTTTGGGAGCCCCAGGCCTGGGGCGCCCCAGCCCTTAGGCTTTGGGAGCCGAAGGCCTGGGAGGACCCAGCCCTTAGGCTTAGGTAGCCCCAGGCCTGAGGCGCTCCAGCCTTTAGGCTTAGGGAGCCCCAGGCCTGGGGCGCCCCAGCCCTTAGGCTTCGGTAGCCGAAGGCCTGGGTTGCCCCAGCCCTTAGGCTTTGGGAGCCCCAGGCCTGAGTCGCTCCAGCCTTTAGGCTTAGGGAGACCAAGGGCTGTGAAGCCCCAGCCCTTAGGCTTAGGGAGCCCCAGGCCTGCGGCGCCACAGCCCTTAGGCGTTGGACGCAACAGGCCTAGGGGGCCCCAGCCCTTCGGCATAGGGAGCCCCAGGCCTGTGGCGCCCCAGCCCTTCGGCTATGGGAGCCCCTGCCTGCTGCGTCACAGCCCTTCGGCTCTAGGAGCCCCTGGGCTGGGACGCCCCAGTCCTTAGGCTTAGGGAGCCCCAGGTCTAGGACGCACCAGCAATTAGGCTTAGGGAGCCCATGGCCTTGGGCGCCACAGCCCTTCGGCTTTGGGAGACCCAGGCTTGGTGCATCCCAGCTCTTAGGCTTTGGTAGCCCCAGGCCTGGGGCGCCCCAGCCCTTAGGATTAGGGAGCCCCTGGCCTGGGGGGACCCATTCTTTAGCTTAGGGAGCCCCAAGCCTGGGGCGCTCCAGCCCTTAAGCTTAAGGAGGCCCAGGCCTGGGGCACCCCTACTCTTAGGCTTAGGGTGCCCCAGGCCTGGGGGGACCCAGTCTTCGGCTTAGGGCACGCCAGGCCTAGGGCGCCCCAGCCCTTAGGCTTTGGGAGCCCCAGACCTGGGGCACCCCAGCCCTTATGCTTAGGGAACCCCAGGCCTGGGGCGCCCCAGCCCTTAGGCTTCGGGAGCCCCAGGCCTGGGGCGCTCCAGCCCTTAGTCTTAAGGAGGCCCAGGCCTGGGGCGCCCCTACTCTTAGGCTTTGGGAGCCCCAGGCCTGGGGCGCTACAGCCCTTAGGCTTAGGGATCCCGTGGCCTGGGGCGCCCCAGCCCTTAGGCTTAGGGATCCCATTGCCTGGGGTGCCCCAGCCCTTCGGCTTTGGGAGCCCCAGACCGGGGTGCCCCAGCCCCTAGAATTTGGGAGCCCCAGGCCTGGGGCGCCCCAATCCTTAGGCTTAGGTAGTCCCAGGCCTGGGGCGCCCAGGCCTTAGGCTTTTGGAGCCCCAGGCTTGGGCGCCCCAGCCCTTCGGCTTAGTGCGTGCCAGGCCTAGGCGCGCCAGCCCTTAGGCTTTGGGAGCCCCTGGCCTGGGGCGCGAATGCCCTTTGGCTTTGGGAGCTCCAGGCCAGTGGCGCACCAGTCCTTTGCATTTGGAGACCCAGGCCTGGGGCGCCCCAGCACTTAGGCTTTAGGAGCCCCAGGCCTGGGGCACGCCAGCGCTTAGGATTTGGGAGCCCCAGGACTTAGGTGGCCCAGCCCTTAGGCTTTGGGAGCCCCAGGCCTGGGGCGCCACAGCCCTTTGGTTTTGGGAGCCACAGGGCTGGGGCGCCCAGCCCTTAGACTTTGGGAGCCCCAGGCCTGGGCTGCCCCAACCCTTCGGCTTAGGGAGTCCCAGGCCTGAGGCGCTCCAGCCTTTAGGCTTAGGGAGGCCCAGGCCTGGGGCACCCCAAACCTTAGGCTTTGGGAGCCCCAGGCTTGGGGCTCCCCAGCCCTTAGGCTTAGGGAGCCCAAGGGCTGCGAAGCCCCAGCACTTAGGCTTCGGGAGCCCCAGGCCTAGGGGCGCCACAGCCCTTAGGCTTTGGGCAGCGCACCAGGCCTAGGGGGCCCCTGCCCTTTTGCTTAGGGAGACCCAGGCCTGGGGCGTCCCAACCCTTAGGCTTAGGGAGCCCCAGGTCTGTGGCGCCCCAGCCCTTAGGCTTCGGGAGCCCATGGCCTGGGGCGCCCTAGCCCTTAGGCTTTGGGAGCCCCAGGCCTGGGTCACTCCAGCCCTTAGGCTTAGGGAGCCCCAGGTCTGGGGCGCCCCAGCCCTTAGGATTTGGGAGGCCCAGGCCGCGGGCGCCCCAGCTCTTAGGCTTAGGGAGCCCAAGGCTTGCGACGCCCCAGTCCTTAGGTTTTGGGAGACCCAGGCCTGGGGCTCCACAGCCCTTAGGCTATTGGCGCCCCAGGCCTAGGGGGTCACAGCGCTTCGGCTTAGGGAGCCCCAGGCCTGGGGCGCACCAGCCCTTAGGTTTAGGGATCCCTGTCCTGGGGCGCCCCAGCCCTTAGGCTTTCGGAGCCCCAGGCCGGGGCGTCACAGCCCTTAGAATTTGGGAGCCCCAGGCCTAGGGCCCAAATGCCCTTAGGCTTTGGGAGCTCCAGGCCTGTGGCACACCAGTCCTTAGCATTTGGAGGGGCAGGCCTGGGGCGCCCCAGCCCTTAGGCTTTGGGAGCCCCAGGCCTGGGGGGCCCCAGCCCTTAGGCTTTGGGAGCCGAAGGCCTGGGGCGCCTCAGCCCTTAGGCTTTGGGAGCCCCAGGCCTGAGGCCCTCCATCCTTTATGTTTAGGGAGGCCCAGGCCTAGGGCGCCCCAGCCCTTAGGCTTAGGGATCCCAAGGGCTGCAAGGACCAGCCCGTAGGCTTAGGGAGCCCCAGGCCTGGGGCGCCACAGCCCTTAGGCTTTAGGCGCACCAGGACTAGAGGGCCCCAGCCCTTCGGCTTAGCGAGCCCCAGGCCTGGGACGCACCAGCAATTGGGCTTAGGGAGCCCATGGCCTGGGACGCCCCAGCCCTTAGGCTTAGGGAGCCCCAGGCCTGGGACGCACCAGCAATTGGGCTTAGGGAGCCCATGGCCTGGGACGTCCCAGCCCTTAGGCTTCGGGAGCCCATGGCCTGGGGCGCCCTAGCCCTTAGGCTTCGGGAGCCCATGGCCTGGGGCGCCCTAACCCTTAGGCTTTGGGAGCCCCAGGCCTGGGTCACTCCAGCCCTTAGGCTTAGGGAGCCCCAGGTCTGGGGCTACCAGCCCTTAGGCTTTGGGGGGCCCAGGCCGCGGGCGCCCCAGCTCTTAGGCTTAGGGAGCCCAAGGCTTATCGACGCCCCAATCCTTAGGCTTTGGGAGCCCCAGGCCTGGGGCTCCACAGCCCTTAGGCTATTGGCGCCCCAGGCCTAGGGGGTCACAGCGCTTCGGCTTAGGGAGCCCCAGGCCTGGGGCGCACCAGCCCTTAGGTTTAGGGATCCCTGTCCTGGGGCGCCCCAGCCCTTAGGTTTTGGGAGCCCCAGGCCGGGGCGCCAGAGCCCTTAGAATTTGGGAACCCCAGGCCTGGATCGCGAATGCCCTTAGGCTTTGGGAGCTCCAGGCCTGGGGCGCCCCAGCCCTTAGGCTTTGGGAGCCCCAGGCCTGGGGCGCCCCAGCCCTTAGGCTTTGGGAGCCGAAGGCCTGGGGCGCCCCAGCCCTTAGGCTTTGGGAGCCCCAGGCCTGTGGCGCTCCAGCCTTTATGTTTAGGGAGGCCCAGGCCTAGGGCGCCCCATCCCTTAGGCTTAGGGATCCCAAGGGCTGCGAAGCCCCAGCCCGTAGGCTTAGGGAGCCCCAGGCCTGGGGCGCCACAGCCCTTAGGCTTTGGGCGCACCAGGCCTAGAAGGCCCCAGCCCTTCGGCTTAGGGAGCCCCAGGCCAGGGGCGCCCCAGCCTTTCGGCTTTGGGAGCGCCAGGCCTGCTGCGTATCAGCCCTTCGGCTTAGTGAGCCCCAGGGCTGGGACGCCCCAGCCCTTAGGCTTAGGTAGCCCCAGGCCTGGGACGCACCAGCAATTAGGCTTAGGGAGCCCATGGCCTGGGGCGCCACAGCCCTTCGGCTTTGGGAGACCCAGGCTTGGTGCGCCCCAGCTCTTAGGCTTTGGTAGCCCCAGGACTGGGGCGCCCCAGCCCTTAGGCTAAGGGAGTCCCAGACCTGGGTGGACCCAGCCTTCAGCTTAGGGACCCCCAGGCCTGGGGATTCCCAGCCCTTAGGCTTAGGGAGCCCCAAGCCTGGGATGCCCCAGCCTTTCGGTTAGGGCGCGCCAGGCCTAGGGCACCCGAGCCCTTAGGATTTGGGAGCCCCAGACCTGGGGCGCCCCAGCCCTTAGGCTTAGGGAGCCCCAGGTCTGGGGCGCTGCAGCCCTTAGACTTAAGGAGGCCCAGGCCTGGGGCGCCACTACTCTTAGGCTTTGGGAGCCCCAGGCCTGGGGCGCCCCAGCCCTTAGGCTTAGGGAGCCCATGGCCTTGGGCGCCCCAGCCCTTACGTTTAGGGAGCCCATGGCCTGGGGCGCCCCAGCCCTTAGGCTTTGGGAGCCCAAGACTTGGTGCGCCCCAGCTATTAGCCTTGGTAGCCCCAGGCCTGGGGCGCCCCAGCCCTTAATCTTAGGGACCCCCAGGCTGGGAGGACCCAGTCTTCGGCTTAGGGCGCGCCAGGCCTGGGGAGTACCAGCCCTTAGGCTTAGGGAGCCCCAGGCCAGGGGCGCCCCAGCCCTTAGGCTTCGGGAGCCCAAGGCCTGGGGCGCTCCAGCACTTAGGCTTAAGGGGGCCCATGCCTCGGGCGCCCCAGCCCTTAGGCTTAGGGAGCCCATGGCCTGGGGCGCCCTAGCCCTTAGGCTTAGGGAGCCCATTGCATGGGGCGTCCCAGCCCTTAGGCTTTGGGAGCCCCAGGCCTGGGTGCCCAAGCCCTTAGAATTTGGGAGCCCCAGGCCTGGGGCGCCCCAACACTTAGGCTTAGGTAGTCCCAGGCCTGGGGCACCCAGCCCTTAGGATTTTGAAGCCCCAGGCCTAGGGCGCCCAAGCCCTTAGGCTTTGGGAGCTCCAGTCCTGGGGCGCCCCATCCCTTAGGCTTTGGGAGCCCCTGGTCTTGGGCGCGAATGCCCTTAGGCTTTGTCAGCTCCAGGCCTGTGGCGCACCAGTCCTTTGCATTTGGAGGCCCAGGCCGGGGGCGCCCCAGCCCTTAGGCTTAGGGAGCCCATGGCCTGGTGCGCCCCAGCCCTTAGATTTAGGGAGCCCATGGCCTGGAGCGCCCCAGCCCTTAGGCTTTGGGAGCCCAAGGCTTGGTGCGCCCCAGCTATTAGGCTTTGGTAGCCCCAGGCCTGGGGCGCCCCAGCCCTTAATCTTAGGGACCCCCAGGCCTGGAAGGACCCAGTCTTCGGCTTAGGGCACCCCTGGGCTGGCGCGCGAATGCCATTAGGCTTTGGGAGCTCCAGGCCTGTGGCGCACCAGTCCTTTGCATTTGGAGGCCCAGGCCTGGGGTGCCCCAGCCCTTAGGATTTAGGAGCCCCAGGCCTGGGGCACGCCAGCCCTTAGCATTTGGGAGCCCCAGGCCTTAGGCGGCCCAGCCCTTAGGCTGTGGGAGCCCCAGGCCTGGGACGCCAGAGCCCTTTGGTTTTGGGAGCCACAGTGCTGGGACAACCCAGCCCTTAGGCTTAGGGAGCTCCAGGCCTGGGATGCCCCAGCCTTTCGGTTAGGGCGCGCCAGGCCTAGTGCGCCCGAGCCCTTAGGATTTGGGAGCCCCAGACCTGGGGCGCCCCAGACCTTAGGCTTAGGGAGCCCCAGGTCTGGGGCGCCGCAGCCCTTAGACTTAAGGACGCCCAGGCCTGGGGCGCCACTACTCTTACGCTTTGGGAGCCCCAGGCCTGGGGCGCCCCAGCCCTTAGGCTTAGGGAGCCCATGGCCTTGGGCGCCCCAACCCTTACGTTTAGGGAGCCCATGGCCTGGGGCGCCCCAGCCCTTAGGTTTGGGAGCCCAAGGCTTGGTGCGCCCCAGCTATTAGCCTTGGTAGCCCCAGGCCTGGGGCGCCCCGACCCTTAATCATAGGGACCCCCAGGCCTGGGAGGACCCAGTCTTCGGCTTAGGGCGCGCCAGGCCTGGGGAGCACCAGCCCTTCGGCTATGGGAGCCCCTGCCTGCTGCGTCCCAGCCCTTCGGCTTAGGGAGCCCCTGGGCTGGGACGCCCCAGCCCTTAGGCTTAGGGAGACCCAGGTCTGGGACGCACCAGCAATTAGGCTTAGGGAGCCCATGGCCTTGGGCGCCACAGCCCTTCGGCTTTGGGAGACCCAGGCTTGGTGCATCCCAGCTCTTAGGCTTTGGTAGCCCCAGGCCTGGGGCGCCCCAGCCCTTAGGATTAGGGAGCCCCTGGCCTGGGGGGACCCATTCTTTAGCTTAGGGAGCCCCAAGCCTGGGGCGCTCCAGCCCTTAAGCTTAAGGAGGCCCAGGCCTGGGGCGCCCCTACTCTTATGCTTAGGGTGCCCCAGGCCTGGGGGGACCCAGTCTTCGGCTTAGGGCACGCCAGGCCTAGGGCGCCCCAGCCCTTAGGCTTTGGGAGCCCCAGACCTGGGGCACCCCAGCCCTTATGCTTAGGGAACCCCAGGCCTGGGGCGCCCCAGCCCTTAGGCTTCGGGAGCACCAGGCCTGGGGCGCTCCAGCCCTTAGTCTTAAGGAGGCCCAGGCCTGGGGCGCCCCTACTCTTAGGCTTTGGGAGCCCCAGGCCTGGGGCGCTACAGCCCTTAGGCTTAGGGATCCCGTGGCCTGGGGCGCCCCAGCCCTTAGGCTTAGGGATCCCATTGCCTGGGGTGCCCCAGCCCTTCGGCTTTGGGAGCCCCAGACCGGGGTGCCCCAGCCCCTAGAATTTGGGAGCCCCAGGCCTGGGGCGCCCCAATCCTTAGGCTTAGGTAGTCCCAGGCCTGGGGCGCCCAGGCCTTAGGCTTTTGGAGCCCCAGGCTTGGGCGCCCCAGCCCTTCGGCTTAGTGCGTGCCAGGCCTAGGCGCGCCAGCCCTTAGGCTTTGGGAGCCCCTGGCCTGGGGCGCGAATGCCCTTTGGCTTTGGGAGCTCCAGGCCTGTGGTGCACCAGTCCTTTGCATTTGGAGACCCAGGCCTGGGGCGCCCCAGCACTTAGGCTTTAGGAGCCCCAGGCCTGGGGCACGCCAGCGCTTAGGATTTGGAAGCCCCAGGACTTAGGTGGCCCAGCCCTTAGGCTTTGGGAGCCCCAGGCCTGGGGCGCCACAGCCCTTTGGTTTTGGGAGCCACAGGGCTGGGGCGCCCAGCCCTTAGACTTTGGGAGCCCCAGGCCTGGGGTGCCCCAACCCTTCGGCTTAGGGCGCGCCAGGGTTGGGCGCCCCAGCCCTTAGGATTTGGGAGCCCCAGGCCTGGGGCGCCCCAGCCCTTAGGCTTTGGGAGTCCCAGGCCTGAGGCCCTCCAGCCTTTAGGCTTAGGGAGGCCCAGGCCTGGGGCACCCCAAACCTTAGGCTTTGGGAGCCCCAGGCTTGGTGCTCCCCAGCCCTTAGGCTTAGGGAGCCCAAGGGCTGCGAAGCCCCAGCCCTTAGGCTTCGGGAGCCCCAGGCCTAGGGGCGCCACAGCCCTTAGGCTTTGGGCGGCGCACCAGGCCTAGGGGGCCCCTGCCCTTTTGCTTAGGGAGACCCAGGCCTGGGGCGTCCCAACCCTTAGGCTTAGGGAGCCCCAGGTCTGTGGCGCCCCAGCCCTTAGGCTTCGGGAGCCCATGGCCTGGGGCGCCCTAGCCCTTAGGCTTTGGGAGCCCCAGGCCTGGGTCACTCCAGCCCTTAGGCTTAGGGAGCCCCAGGTCTGGGGCGCCCCAGCCCTTAGGATTTGGGAGGCCCAGGCCGCGGGCGCCCCAGCTCTTAGGCTTAGGGAGCCCAAGGCTTGCGACGCCCCAGTCCTTAGGTTTTGGGAGACCCAGGCCTGGGGCTCCACAGCCCTTAGGCTATTGGCGCCCCAGGCCTAGGGGGTCACAGCGCTTCGGCTTAGGGAGCCCCAGACTTGGGGCGCACCAGCCCTTAGGTTTAGGGATCCCTGTCCTGGGGCGCCCCAGCCCTTAGGCTTTCGGAGCCCCAGGCCGGGGAGTCACAGCCCTTAGAATTTGGGAGCCCCAGGCCTAGGGCCCAAATGCCCTTAGGCTTTGGGAGCTCCAGGCCTGTGGCACACCAGTCCTTAGCATTTGGAGGCCCAGGCCTGGGTTGCCCCAGCCCTTAGGCTTTGGGAGCCCCAGGCCTGAGTCGCTCCAGCCTTTAGGCTTAGGGAGACCAAGGGCTGTGAAGCCCCAGCCCTTAGGCTTAGGGAGCCCCAGGCCTGCGGCGCCACAGCCCTTAGGCGTTGGATGCAACAGGCCTAGGGGGCCCCAGCCCTTCGGCATAGGGAGCCCCAGGCCTGTGGCGCCCCAGCCCTTCGGCTATGGGAGCCCCTGCCTGCTGCGTCACAGCCCTTCGGCTCTAGGAGCCCCTGGGCTGGGACGCCCCAGTCCTTAGGCTTAGGGAGCCCCAGGTCTAGGACGCACCAGCAATTAGGCTTAGGGAGCCCATGGCCTTGGGCGCCACAGCCCTTCGGCTTTGGGAGACCCAGGCTTGGTGCATCCCAGCTCTTAGGCTTTGGTAGCCCCAGGCCTGGGGCGCCCCAGCCCTTAGGATTAGGGAGCCCCTGGCCTGGGGGGACCCATTCTTTAGCTTAGGGAGCCCCAAGCCTGGGGCGCTCCAGCCCTTAAGCTTAAGGAGGCCCAGGCCTGGGGCACCCCTACTCTTAGGCTTAGGGTGCCCCAGGCCTGGGGGGACCCAGTCTTCGGCTTAGGGCACGCCAGGCCTAGGGCGCCCCAGCCCTTAGGCTTTGGGAGCCCCAGACCTGGGGCACCCCAGCCCTTATGCTTAGGGAACCCCAGGCCTGGGGCGCCCCAGCCCTTAGGCTTCGGGAGCCCCAGGCCTGGGGCGCTCCAGCCCTTAGTCTTAAGGAGGCCCAGGCCTGGGGCGCCCCTACTCTTAGGCTTTGGGAGCCCCAGGCCTGGGGCGCTACAGCCCTTAGGCTTAGGGATCCCGTGGCCTGGGGCGCCCCAGCCCTTAGGCTTAGGGATCCCATTGCCTGGGGTGCCCCAGCCCTTCGGCTTTGGGAGCCCCAGACCGGGGTGCCCCAGCCCCTAGAATTTGGGAGCCCCAGGCCTGGGGCGCCCCAATCCTTAGGCTTAGGTAGTCCCAGGCCTGGGGCGCCCAGGCCTTAGGCTTTTGGAGCCCCAGGCTTGGGCGCCCCAGCCCTTCGGCTTAGTGCGTGCCAGGCCTAGGCGCGCCAGCCCTTAGGCTTTGGGAGCCCCTGGCCTGGGGCGCGAATGCCCTTTGGCTTTGGGAGCTCCAGGCCAGTGGCGCACCAGTCCTTTGCATTTGGAGACCCAGGCCTGGGGCGCCCCAGCACTTAGGCTTTAGGAGCCCCAGGCCTGGGGCACGCCAGCGCTTAGGATTTGGGAGCCCCAGGACTTAGGTGGCCCAGCCCTTAGGCTTTGGGAGCCCCAGGCCTGGGGCGCCACAGCCCTTTGGTTTTGGGAGCCACAGGGCTGGGGCGCCCAGCCCTTAGACTTTGGGAGCCCCAGGCCTGGGCTGCCCCAACCCTTCGGCTTAGGGAGTCCCAGGCCTGAGGCGCTCCAGCCTTTAGGCTTAGGGAGGCCCAGGCCTGGGGCACCCCAAACCTTAGGCTTTGGGAGCCCCAGGCTTGGGGCTCCCCAGCCCTTAGGCTTAGGGAGCCCAAGGGCTGCGAAGCCCCAGCACTTAGGCTTCGGGAGCCCCAGGCCTAGGGGCGCCACAGCCCTTAGGCTTTGGGCAGCGCACCAGGCCTAGGGGGCCCCTGCCCTTTTGCTTAGGGAGACCCAGGCCTGGGGCGTCCCAACCCTTAGGCTTAGGGAGCCCCAGGTCTGTGGCGCCCCAGCCCTTAGGCTTCGGGAGCCCATGGCCTGGGGCGCCCTAGCCCTTAGGCTTTGGGAGCCCCAGGCCTGGGTCACTCCAGCCCTTAGGCTTAGGGAGCCCCAGGTCTGGGGCGCCCCAGCCCTTAGGATTTGGGAGGCCCAGGCCGCGGGCGCCCCAGCTCTTAGGCTTAGGGAGCCCAAGGCTTGCGACGCCCCAGTCCTTAGGTTTTGGGAGACCCAGGCCTGGGGCTCCACAGCCCTTAGGCTATTGGCGCCCCAGGCCTAGGGGGTCACAGCGCTTCGGCTTAGGGAGCCCCAGGCCTGGGGCGCACCAGCCCTTAGGTTTAGGGATCCCTGTCCTGGGGCGCCCCAGCCCTTAGGCTTTCGGAGCCCCAGGCCGGGGCGTCACAGCCCTTAGAATTTGGGAGCCCCAGGCCTAGGGCCCAAATGCCCTTAGGCTTTGGGAGCTCCAGGCCTGTGGCACACCAGTCCTTAGCATTTGGAGGGGCAGGCCTGGGGCGCCCCAGCCCTTAGGCTTTGGGAGCCCCAGGCCTGGGGGGCCCCAGCCCTTAGGCTTTGGGAGCCGAAGGCCTGGGGCGCCTCAGCCCTTAGGCTTTGGGAGCCCCAGGCCTGAGGCCCTCCATCCTTTATGTTTAGGGAGGCCCAGGCCTAGGGCGCCCCAGCCCTTAGGCTTAGGGATCCCAAGGGCTGCAAGGACCAGCCCGTAGGCTTAGGGAGCCCCAGGCCTGGGGCGCCACAGCCCTTAGGCTTTAGGCGCACCAGGACTAGAGGGCCCCAGCCCTTCGGCTTAGCGAGCCCCAGGCCTGGGACGCACCAGCAATTGGGCTTAGGGAGCCCATGGCCTGGGACGCCCCAGCCCTTAGGCTTAGGGAGCCCCAGGCCTGGGACGCACCAGCAATTGGGCTTAGGGAGCCCATGGCCTGGGACGTCCCAGCCCTTAGGCTTCGGGAGCCCATGGCCTGGGGCGCCCTAGCCCTTAGGCTTCGGGAGCCCATGGCCTGGGGCGCCCTAACCCTTAGGCTTTGGGAGCCCCAGGCCTGGGTCACTCCAGCCCTTAGGCTTAGGGAGCCCCAGGTCTGGGGCTACCAGCCCTTAGGCTTTGGGGGGCCCAGGCCGCGGGCGCCCCAGCTCTTAGGCTTAGGGAGCCCAAGGCTTATCGACGCCCCAATCCTTAGGCTTTGGGAGCCCCAGGCCTGGGGCTCCACAGCCCTTAGGCTATTGGCGCCCCAGGCCTAGGGGGTCACAGCGCTTCGGCTTAGGGAGCCCCAGGCCTGGGGCGCACCAGCCCTTAGGTTTAGGGATCCCTGTCCTGGGGCGCCCCAGCCCTTAGGTTTTGGGAGCCCCAGGCCGGGGCGCCAGAGCCCTTAGAATTTGGGAACCCCAGGCCTGGATCGCGAATGCCCTTAGGCTTTGGGAGCTCCAGGCCTGGGGCGCCCCAGCCCTTAGGCTTTGGGAGCCCCAGGCCTGGGGCGCCCCAGCCCTTAGGCTTTGGGAGCCGAAGGCCTGGGGCGCCCCAGCCCTTAGGCTTTGGGAGCCCCAGGCCTGTGGCGCTCCAGCCTTTATGTTTAGGGAGGCCCAGGCCTAGGGCGCCCCATCCCTTAGGCTTAGGGATCCCAAGGGCTGCGAAGCCCCAGCCCGTAGGCTTAGGGAGCCCCAGGCCTGGGGCGCCACAGCCCTTAGGCTTTGGGCGCACCAGGCCTAGAAGGCCCCAGCCCTTCGGCTTAGGGAGCCCCAGGCCAGGGGCGCCCCAGCCTTTCGGCTTTGGGAGCGCCAGGCCTGCTGCGTATCAGCCCTTCGGCTTAGTGAGCCCCAGGGCTGGGACGCCCCAGCCCTTAGGCTTAGGTAGCCCCAGGCCTGGGACGCACCAGCAATTAGGCTTAGGGAGCCCATGGCCTGGGGCGCCACAGCCCTTCGGCTTTGGGAGACCCAGGCTTGGTGCGCCCCAGCTCTTAGGCTTTGGTAGCCCCAGGACTGGGGCGCCCCAGCCCTTAGGCTAAGGGAGTCCCAGACCTGGGTGGACCCAGCCTTCAGCTTAGGGACCCCCAGGCCTGGGGATTCCCAGCCCTTAGGCTTAGGGAGCCCCAAGCCTGGGATGCCCCAGCCTTTCGGTTAGGGCGCGCCAGGCCTAGGGCACCCGAGCCCTTAGGATTTGGGAGCCCCAGACCTGGGGCGCCCCAGCCCTTAGGCTTAGGGAGCCCCAGGTCTGGGGCGCTGCAGCCCTTAGACTTAAGGAGGCCCAGGCCTGGGGCGCCACTACTCTTAGGCTTTGGGAGCCCCAGGCCTGGGGCGCCCCAGCCCTTAGGCTTAGGGAGCCCATGGCCTTGGGCGCCCCAGCCCTTACGTTTAGGGAGCCCATGGCCTGGGGCGCCCCAGCCCTTAGGCTTTGGGAGCCCAAGACTTGGTGCGCCCCAGCTATTAGCCTTGGTAGCCCCAGGCCTGGGGCGCCCCAGCCCTTAATCTTAGGGACCCCCAGGCTGGGAGGACCCAGTCTACGGCTTACGGCGCGCCAGGCCTGGGGAGTACCAGCCCTTAGGCTTAGGGAGCCCCAGGCCAGGGGCGCCCCAGCCCTTAGGCTTCGGGAGCCCAAGGCCTGGGGCGCTCCAGCACTTAGGCTTAAGGGGGCCCATGCCTCGGGCGCCCCAGCCCTTAGGCTTAGGGAGCCCATGGCCTGGGGCGCCCTAGCCCTTAGGCTTAGGGAGCCCATTGCATGGGGCGTCCCAGCCCTTAGGCTTTGGGAGCCCCAGGCCTGGGTGCCCAAGCCCTTAGAATTTGGGAGCCCCAGGCCTGGGGCGCCCCAACACTTAGGCTTAGGTAGTCCCAGGCCTGGGGCACCCAGCCCTTAGGATTTTGAAGCCCCAGGCCTAGGGCGCCCAAGCCCTTAGGCTTTGGGAGCTCCAGTCCTGGGGCGCCCCATCCCTTAGGCTTTGGGAGCCCCTGGTCTTGGGCGCGAATGCCCTTAGGCTTTGTCAGCTCCAGGCCTGTGGCGCACCAGTCCTTTGCATTTGGAGGCCCAGGCCGGGGGCGCCCCAGCCCTTAGGCTTAGGGAGCCCATGGCCTGGTGCGCCCCAGCCCTTAGGTTTAGGGAGCCCATGGCCTGGAGCGCCCCAGCCCTTAGGCTTTGGGAGCCCAAGGCTTGGTGCGCCCCAGCTATTAGGCTTTGGTAGCCCCAGGCCTGGGGCGCCCCAGCCCTTAATCTTAGGGACCCCCAGGCCTGGAAGGACCCAGTCTTCGGCTTAGGGCACCCCTGGGCTGGCGCGCGAATGCCATTAGGCTTTGGGAGCTCCAGGCCTGTGGCGCACCAGTCCTTTGCATTTGGAGGCCCAGGCCTGGGGCGCCCCAGCCCTTAGGATTTAGGAGCCCCAGGCCTGGGGCACGCCAGCCCTTACCATTTGGGAGCCCCAGGCCTTAGGCGGCCCAGCCCTTAGGCTGTGGGAGCCCCAGGCCTGGGACGCCAGAGCCCTTTGGTTTTGGGAGCCACAGTGCTGGGACAACCCAGCCCTTAGGCTTAGGGAGCTCCAGGCCTGGGATGCCCCAGCCTTTCGGTTAGGGCGCGCCAGGCCTAGTGCGCCCGAGCCCTTAGGATTTGGGAGCCCCAGACCTGGGGCGCCCCAGACCTTAGGCTTAGGGAGCCCCAGGTCTGGGGCGCCGCAGCCCTTAGACTTAAGGACGCCCAGGCCTGGGGCGCCACTACTCTTACGCTTTGGGAGCCCCAGGCCTGGGGCGCCCCAGCCCTTAGGCTTAGGGAGCCCATGGCCTTGGGCGCCCCAACCCTTACGTTTAGGGAGCCCATGGCCTGGGGCGCCCCAGCCCTTAGGTTTGGGAGCCCAAGGCTTGGTGCGCCCCAGCTATTAGCCTTGGTAGCCCCAGGCCTGGGGCGCCCCGACCCTTAATCATAGGGACCCCCAGGCCTGGGAGGACCCAGTCTTCGGCTTAGGGCGCGCCAGGCCTGGGGAGCACCAGCCCTTCGGCTATGGGAGCCCCTGCCTGCTGCGTCCCAGCCCTTCGGCTTAGGGAGCCCCTGGGCTGGGACGCCCCAGCCCTTAGGCTTAGGGAGACCCAGGTCTGGGACGCACCAGCAATTAGGCTTAGGGAGCCCATGGCCTTGGGCGCCACAGCCCTTCGGCTTTGGGAGACCCAGGCTTGGTGCATCCCAGCTCTTAGGCTTTGGTAGCCCCAGGCCTGGGGCGCCCCAGCCCTTAGGATTAGGGAGCCCCTGGCCTGGGGGGACCCATTCTTTAGCTTAGGGAGCCCCAAGCCTGGGGCGCTCCAGCCCTTAAGCTTAAGGAGGCCCAGGCCTGGGGCGCCCCTACTCTTATGCTTAGGGTGCCCCAGGCCTGGGGGGACCCAGTCTTCGGCTTAGGGCACGCCAGGCCTAGGGCGCCCCAGCCCTTAGGCTTTGGGAGCCCCAGACCTGGGGCACCCCAGCCCTTATGCTTAGGGAACCCCAGGCCTGGGGCGCCCCAGCCCTTAGGCTTCGGGAGCACCAGGCCTGGGGCGCTCCAGCCCTTAGTCTTAAGGAGGCCCAGGCCTGGGGCGCCCCTACTCTTAGGCTTTGGGAGCCCCAGGCCTGGGGCGCTACAGCCCTTAGGCTTAGGGATCCCGTGGCCTGGGGCGCCCCAGCCCTTAGGCTTAGGGATCCCATTGCCTGGGGTGCCCCAGCCCTTCGGCTTTGGGAGCCCCAGACCGGGGTGCCCCAGCCCCTAGAATTTGGGAGCCCCAGGCCTGGGGCGCCCCAATCCTTAGGCTTAGGTAGTCCCAGGCCTGGGGCGCCCAGGCCTTAGGCTTTTGGAGCCCCAGGCTTGGGCGCCCCAGCCCTTCGGCTTAGTGCGTGCCAGGCCTAGGCGCGCCAGCCCTTAGGCTTTGGGAGCCCCTGGCCTGGGGCGCGAATGCCCTTTGGCTTTGGGAGCTCCAGGCCTGTGGCGCACCAGTCCTTTGCATTTGGAGACCCAGGCCTGGGGCGCCCCAGCACTTAGGCTTTAGGAGCCCCAGGCCTGGGGCACGCCAGCGCTTAGGATTTGGAAGCCCCAGGACTTAGGTGGCCCAGCCCTTAGGCTTTGGGAGCCCCAGGCCTGGGGCGCCACAGCCCTTTGGTTTTGGGAGCCACAGGGCTGGGGCGCCCAGCCCTTAGACTTTGGGAGCCCCAGGCCTGGGGTGCCCCAACCCTTCGGCTTAGGGCGCGCCAGGGTTGGGCGCCCCAGCCCTTAGGATTTGGGAGCCCCAGGCCTGGGGCGCCCCAGCCCTTAGGCTTTGGGAGTCCCAGGCCTGAGGCCCTCCAGCCTTTAGGCTTAGGGAGGCCCAGGCCTGGGGCACCCCAAACCTTAGGCTTTGGGAGCCCCAGGCTTGGGGCTCCCCAGCCCTTAGGCTTAGGGAGCCCAAGGGCTGCGAAGCCCCAGCCCTTAGGCTTCGGGAGCCCCAGGCCTAGGGGCGCCACAGCCCTTAGGCTTTGGGCGGCGCACCAGGCCTAGGGGGCCCCTGCCCTTTTGCTTAGGGAGACCCAGGCCTGGGGCGTCCCAACCCTTAGGCTTAGGGAGCCCCAGGTCTGTGGCGTCCCAGCCCTTAGGCTTCGGGAGCCCATGGCCTGGGGCGCCCTAGCCCTTAGGCTTTGGGAGCCCCAGGCCTGGGTCACTCCAGCCCTTAGGCTTAGGGAGCCCCAGGTCTGGGGCGCCCCAGCCCTTAGGATTTGGGAGGCCCAGGCCGCGGGCGCCCCAGCTCTTAGGCTTAGGGAGCCCAAGGCTTGCGACGCCCCAGTCCTTAGGTTTTGGGAGACCCAGGCCTGGGGCTCCACAGCCCTTAGGCTATTGGCGCCCCAGGCCTAGGGGGTCACAGCGCTTCGGCTTAGGGAGCCCCAGGCCTGGGGCGCACCAGCCCTTAGGTTTAGGGATCCCTGTCCTGGGGCGCCCCAGCCCTTAGGCTTTCGGAGCCCCAGGCCGGGGCGTCACAGCCCTTAGAATTTGGGAGCCCCAGGCCTAGGGCCCAAATGCCCTTAGGCTTTGGGAGCTCCAGGCCTGTGGCACACCAGTCCTTAGCATTTGGAGGCCCAGGCCTGGGGCGCCCCAGCCCTTAGGCTTTGGGAGCCCCAGGCCTGGGGCGCCCCAGCCCTTAGGCTTTGGGAGCCGAAGGCCTGGGGCGCCCCAGCCCTTAGGCTTTGGGAGCCCCAGGCCTGAGGCCCTCCAGCCTTTATGTTTAGGGAGGCCCAGGCCTAGGGCGCCCCAGCCCTTAGGCTTAGGGATCCCAAGGGCTGCAAGGACCAGCCCGTAGGCTTAGGGAGCCCCAGGCCTGGGGCGCCACAGCTCTTAGGCTTTAGGCGCACCAGGACTAGAGGGCCCCAGCCCTTCGGCTTAGGGAGCCCCAGGCCTGGGGCTTCCCAGCCCTTCGGCTTTGGGAGCCCCAGGCCTGCTGCGTCCCAGCCCTTCGGCTTAGGGAGCCCCTGGGCTGGGACGCCCCAGCCCTTAGGCTTAGGGAGCCCCAGGCCTGGGACGCACCAGCAATTAGGCTTAGGGAGCCCATGGCCTGGGGCGCCACAGCCCTTCGGCTTTGGGAGACCCAGGCTTGGTGCGCCCCAGCTCTTAGGCTTTGGTAGCCCCAGGCCTGGGGCGCCCCAGCCCTTAGGCTAAGGGAGTCCCAGACCTGGGGGGACCCAGTCTTCAGTTTAGGGAGCCCCAGGACTGGGGCGTCCCAGCCCTTAGGCTTAGGGAGCCCCAGGCCTGGGATGCCCCAGCCTTTCGGGTAGGGCGCGCCAGGCCTAGGGCGCCTGAGCCCTTAGGATTTGGGAGCCCAAGACCTGGGGCGCCCGAGCCCTTAGGATTTGGGAGCCCCAGACCTGGGGCGCCCCAGCCCTTAGGCTTAGGGAGCCCCAGGTCTGGGGCGCTGCAGCCCTTAGACTTAAGGAGGCCCAGGCCTGGGGTGCCACTAATCTTAGGCTTTGGGAGCCCCAGGCCTGGGGCGCCCCAGCCTTTAGGCTTAGGGAGCCCATGGCCTGGGGCGCCCCAGCCCTTAGGTTTAGGGAGCCCATGGCCTGGTGCGCCCCAGCCCTTAGGCTTTGGGAGCCCAAGGCTTGGTGCGCCCCAGCTATTAGCCTTGGTAGCCCCAGTCCTGGGGGGCCCCAGCCATTAATCCTAGGGACCCCCAGGCCTGGGAGGACCCAGTCTTCGGCTTAGGGCGCCCCAGGCCTGGGGAGTCCCAATCCTTAGGCTTAGGGAGCCCCAGGCCTGGGGCGCCCCTACTCTTAGGCTTTGGGAGCCCCAGGCCTGGGGCGCTACAGCCCTTAGGCTTAGGGAGCCCATGGCCTGGGGCGCCCTAGCCCTTAAGCTTAGGGTGCCAATTGCCTGGGGCGTCCCAGCCCTTAGGCTTTGCGAGCCCCAGGCCGTGGTGCCCTAACCTTAGAATTTGGGAGCCCCAGGCCTGGGGCGCCCCGCACTTAGGCTTAGGTAGTCCCAGGCCGGGGGCACCCAGCCCTTAGGATTTTGGAGCCCCAGGCCTAGGGCGCCCAAGCCCTTAAGCTTTGGGAGCCCAGGCCTGGGGCGCCCCAGCCCTTCGGCTTAGTGCGCGCCAGGCCTAGGGCGCCCCAGTCCTTAGGCTTTGGGAGCTCCAGTTCTTGGGCGCCCCATCCCTTAGGCTTTGGGAGCCCCTGGCCTGGGGCGCGAATGCCCTTAGGCTTTGTCAGCTCCAGGCCTGTGGCGCACCAGTCCTTTGCATTTGGAGGCCCAGGCCTGGGGCGCTCCAGCCCTTGGGCTTAGGGAGCCCATGGCCTGGGGTGCCCCAGCCCTTAGGTTTAGGGAGACCATGGCCTGGGGCGCTCCAGCCCTAAGGCTTTTTGAGCCCAAGGCTTGGTGCGCCCCAGCTATTAGGCTTTGGTAGCCCCAGGCCTGGGGCGCCCCAGCCCTTAATCTTAGGGACCCTCAGGCCTGGGAGGACCCAGACTTCGGCTTAGGGCACCCGTGGCCTGAGGCGCGAATGCCCTTAGGCTTTGGGAGCTCCAGGCCTGTGGCGCACCAGTCCTTTGCATTTGGAGGCCCAGGCCTGGGGCGCCCCAGCCCTTAGGATTTAGGAGCCCCAGGCCTGGGGCACGCCAGCCCTTAGGATTTGGGAGCCCCAGGCCTTAGGCGGCCCAGCCCTTAGGCTTTGGGAGCCCCAGGCCTGGGACGCCAGAGCCCTTTGGTTTTGGGAGCCACAGTGCTGGGACACCCCAGCCCTTAGGCTTTGGGAGCCCCAGGCCTGGGGCGCCCCAACCCTTCGGCTTAGGACGCGCCAGGCCTAGGGCGCACCAGCCCTTAGGCTTTGGGAGCCGAAGGCCTGGGGAGCCCCAGCCCTTAGGCTTTGGGAGCCCCAGGCCTGAGGCGCTCCAGCCTTTAGGCTTAGGGAGGCCCAGGCCTGGGGCGCCCCAACAATTAGGTTTTGGGAGCCCCAGGCCTGGGGTGTCCCAGCCCTTAGGCTTAGGTAGCCCCAGGCCTAGGGGCGCCACAGCCCTTAGGCTTTGGGAGCACCAGGCCTAGGGGGCCCCATCCCTTCGGCATAGGGAGCCCCAGGCCTGGTGCACCCCAGCCCTTAGGCTTAGGGAGCCCCAGGCCTGGGGCGTCCCACCCCTTAGGCTTAGGGAGCCCCAGGCCTGGGGCGCCCCAGCCCTTTTTATTTTGGAGCCCCAGACCTAGGGCGCCCAAGCCCTTATGCTTTGGGAACCCCAGGCCTGGGGCGCCCCAGCACTTAGGCTTAGTGCGTGCCAGGCCTAGGGCGCCCCAGCCCTTAGGCTTTGGGAGCTCCAGTCCTGGGGCGCCCCATCATTTAAGCTTTGGGAGCCCCAGGCCTGGGGCGCGAATGCCCTTAGGCTTTGGGAACTCCAGGTTGTGGCACACCAGTCCTTACCATTTGGAGGCCCAGGCCTGGGGCGCCCCAGCCCTTAGACTTTAGGAGCCCCAGGATTGGGGCACGCCAGCCCTAAGGATTTGGGAGCCCCAGGACTTAGGCGGCCCAGCCCTTAGGCTTTGGGAGCCCCAGGCCTGGGGCGCCACAGCCCTTAGGTTTTGGGAGCCACAGGGCTGGGGCGCCAAGCCCTTCGACTTTGGGAGCCCCAGGCCTGGGGCGCCCCATCCCTTCGGCATAGGGAGCCCCAGGCCTGGTGCGCCCCAGCCCTTCGGCATAGGGAGCCCCAGGCCTGGTGCGCCCCAGCCCTTAGGCTAAGGGAGTCCCAGACCTTGGGGGACCCAGTCTTCAGCTTAGGGAGCCCCAGGCCTAGGGCGCCCAAGCCCTTATGCTTTGGGAGCCCCAGGCCTGGGGCGCCCCAGCACTTAGGCTTATTGCGCGCCAGGCCTAGGGCGCCCAGCCCTTAGGATTTGGGAGCCCCAGGTCTGGGGCGCCTCAGCCCTTAGGCTTTGGGAGCCGAAGGCCTGGGGCACCCCAGCCTTTAGGCTTTGGGCGTCCCAGGCCTGTGGCGCTCCAGCCTTTAGGCTTAGGGAGGCCCAGGCCTGGGGCGCCCCAAACCTTAGGCTTTGGGAGCCCCAGGCCTGGGGCGCCCCAGCCCTTAGGCTTAGGGAGCCCAAGGGCTGCGAAGCCCCAGCCCTTAGGCTTAGGGAGCCCCAGGCCTAGGAGCGCCACAGCCCTTAGGTTTTGGGCGCACCAGGCCTAGGGGGCCCCAGCCCTTTGGCTTAGGGAGCCCCAGGCCTGGGGCGTCCCAACCCTTAAGCTTAGGGAGCCCCAGGCCTGTGGCGCCCCAGCCCTTAGGGTTAGGGAGCACATGGTCTGGGGCGCCCCAGCCCTTAGGCTTTGGGAGCCCCAGGCCTGGGTCACTCCAGCCCTTAGGCTTAGGGAGCCCCAGGTCTGGGGCGCCACAGCCCTTAGGCTTTGGGAGGCCCTGGCCGCGGGGGCCCCAGCCCTTAGGCTTAGGGAGCCCAAGGCTTGCGACGCCCCAATCCTTAGGCTTTGGGAGCCCCAGGCCTGGGGCTCCACAGCCCTTAGGCTATTGGCGCCCCAGGCCTAGGGGGTCACAGCGCTTCGGCTTAGGGAGCCCCAGGCCTGGGGCGCACCAGCCCTTAGGTTTAGGGATCCCAGTCCTGGGGCGCCCCAGCCCTTAGGGTTTGGGAGCCCCAGGCCGGGGCGCCACAGCCCTTAGAATTTCGGAGCCTCAGGCCTGGGGCGCGAATGCCCTTAGGCTTTGGGAGCTCCAGGCTTGTGGCACACCAGTCCTTAGCATTTGGAGGCCCAGGCCTGGGGCGCCTCAGCCCTTAGGCTTTAGGAGCCCCAGGCCTGGGGCGCCCCAGCCCTTAGGCTTTGGGAGCCGAAGGCCTGGGGCGCCCCAGCCCTTAGGCTTTGGGAGCCCCAGGAATGAGGCGCTCTAGCCTTTATGCTTAGGGAGGCCCAGGCCTAGGGCGGCCCAGCCCTTAGGCTTAGGGAGCCCAAGGGCTGCGAAGCCGCAGCCCGTAGGCTTAGGGAGCCCCAGACCTGGGGCGCCACAGCCCTTAGGCTTTGGGCGCTACCGGCCTAGAGGGCCACAGCCTTTCGGCTTAGGGAGCCCCAGGCCTGGGGTGCCCCAGCCCTTCGGCTTTGGGAGCCCAGGGCCTGCTGAGTCCCAGCCCTTCGGCTTAGGGAGCCCCAGGGCTGGGACGCCCCAGCCCTTAGGCTTAGGGATCCCCAGGCCTGGGACGCACCAGCAATTAGGCTTAGGGAGACCATGGCCTGGGGCGCCACAGCCCTTCGGCTTTGGGAGACCCAGGCTTGGTGCGCCCTAGCTCTTAGGCTTTGGTAGCCCCAGGCCTGAGGCGCCCCAGCCCTTAGGCTAAGGGAGTCCCAGACCTGGGGGGACCCAGTCTTCAGCTTAGGGAGCCCCAGGCCTGGGGCGCACCAGCCCTTAGGTTTAGGGATCCCTGTCCTGGGGCGCCCCAGCCATTAGGCTTTGGGAGCCCCAGGCCGGGGCGTCACAGCCCTTAGAATTTGGGAGCCCCAGGCCTAGGGCCCAAATGCCCTTACGCTTTGGGAGCTCCAGGCGTGTGGCATACCAGTCCTTAGCATTTGGAGGCCCAGGCCTGGGGCGCCCCAGCCCTTAGGCTTCGGGAGCCCCAGGGCTGGGGCGCTCTAGCCCTTAGGCTTAAGGAGGCCCAGGCCTGGGGCGCCCCTACTCTTAGGCTTTGGGAGCCCCAGGCCTGGGGCGCTACAGCCCTTAGGCTTAGGGAGCCCATGGCCTGGGGCGCCCTAGCCCTTAGGCTTAGGGTGCCCATTGCCTGGGGCGTCCCAGCCCTTAGGCTTTGGGAGCCCCAGACCGTGGTGCCCTAACCTTAGAATTTGGGAGCCCCAGGCCTGGGGCGCCCCGCACTTAGGCTTAGGTAGTCCCAGGCCTGGGGCACCCAGCCCTTAGGATTTTGGAGCCCCAGGCCTAGGGCGCCCAAACCCTTAAGCTTTGGGAGCCCAGGCCTGGGGCGCCCCAGCCCTTCGGCTTAGTGCGCGCCAGGCCTAGGGCGCCCCAGTCCTTAGGCTTTGGGAGCTCCAGTCCTGGGGCGCCCCATCCCTTAGGCTTTGGGAGCCCCTGGCCTGGGGCGCCCCAGCCCTTAGGTTTAGGGAGACCATGGCCTGGGGCGCCCCAGCCCTTAGGCTTTTTGAGCCCAAGGCTTGGTGCGCCCCAGCTATTAGGCTTTGGTAGCCCCAGGCCTGGGGCGCCCCAGCCCTTAATCTTAGGGACCCCCAGGCCTGGGAGGACCCAGACTTCGGCTTAGGGCACCCGTGGCCTGAGGCGCGAATGCCCTTAGGCTTTGGGAGCTCCAGGCCTGTGGCGCACCAGTACTTTGCATTTGGAGGCCCAGGCCTGGGGCGCCCCAGCCCTTAGGATTTAGGAGCCCCAGGCCTGGGGCACGCCAGCCCTTAGGATTTGGGAGCCCCAGGCCTTAGGCGGCCCAGCCCTTAGGCTTTGGGAGCCCCAGGCCTGGGACGCCAGAGCCCTTTGGTTTTGAGAGCCACAGGGCTGGGGCGCCAAGCCCTTCGACTTTGGGAGCCCCAGGCCTGGGGCGCCCCATCCCTTCGGCATAGGGAGCCTCAGGCCTGGTGCGCCCCAGCCCTTCGGCATAGGGAGCCCCAGGCCTGGTGCGCCCCAGCCCTTAGGCTAAGGGAGTCCCAGACCTGGGGGGACCCAGTCTTCAGCTTAGGGAGCCCCAGGCCTAGGGCGCCCAAGCCCTTATGCTTTGGGAGCCCCAGGCCTGGGGCGCCCCAGCACTTAGGCTTATTGTGCGCCAGGCCTAGGGCGCCCCAGCCCTTAGGATTTGGGAGCCCCAGGCCTGGGGCGCCCCAGCCCTTAGGCTTTGGGAGCCGAAGGCCTGGGGCACCCCAGCCCTTAGGCTTTGGGCGTCCCAGGCCTGAGGCGCTCCAGCCTTTAGGCTTAGGGAGGCCCAGGCCTGGGGCGCCCCAAACCTTAGGCTTTGGGAGCCCCAGGCCTGGGGCGCCCCAGCCCTTAAGCTTAGGGAGCCCAAGGGCTGCGAAGCCCCAGCCCTTAGGCTTAGGGAGCCCCAGGCCTAGGAGGGCCACAGCCCTTAGGTTTTGGGCGCACCAAGCCTAGGGGGCCCCAGTCCTTTGGCTTAGGGAGCCCCAGGCCTGAGGCGCTCCAGCCTTTATGTTTAGGGAGGCCCAGGCCTAGGGAGCCCCAGCCCTTAGGCTTAGGGATCCCAAGGGCTGCGAAGCCCCAGCCCGTAGGCTTTGGGAGCCCCAGGCCTGGGGCGCCACAGCCCTTAGGCTTAGGGAGCCCCAGGCCTGGGGCGCCCCAGCCCTTCGGCTTTGGGAGCCCCAGGCCTGCTGCGTCCCAGCCCTTCGGCTTAGGGAGCCCCTGGGCTGGGACGCCCCAGCCCTTAGGCTTAGCGAGCCCCAGGCCTGGGACGCACCAGCAATTAGGCTTAGGGAGCCCATGGCCAGGGCCGCCACAGCCCTTCGGCTTTGGGAGACCCAGGCTTGGTGCGCCCCAACCCTTAGGCTTTGGTAGCCCCAGGCCTGGGGCGCCCCAGCCCTTAGGCTACGGGAGTCCCAGACCTGGGGGGACCCAGTCTTCAGCTTAGGGAGCCCCAGGCCTGGGATGCCCCAGCCTTTCGGTTAGGGCGCGCTAGGCCTAGGGCGCCCGAGCCCTTAGGATTTGGGAGCCCCAGACCTGGGGCGCCCCAGCCCTTAATCTTAGGGAGCCCCAGGCCTGGGGCGCTGCAGCCCTTAGGCTTAATGAGGCCCAGGCCTGGGGCACCACTACTCTTAGGCTTTGGGAGCCCCAGGCCTGGGGCGCCCCAGCCCTTAGGTTTAGGTAGCCCATGGCCTAGGGCGCCCCAGCCCTTAGGTTTGGGAGCCCAAGGCTTGGTGCGCCCCAACTATTAGGCTTTGGTAGCCCCAGGCCTGGGGCGCCCCAGCCCTTAATTTTAGGGACACCCAGGCCTGGGAGGACCCAGTCTTCGGCTTACGGCGCCCCAGGCCTCGGGCGCTCCAGCCCTAAGGCTTAAGGAGGCCCAGGCCTGGGGCGCCCCTACTCTTAGGCTTTGGGAGCCCCAGGCCTGGGGCGCTACAGCCCTTAGGCTTAGGGAGGCCATGGCCTGGCGCGCCCTAGCCCTTAGGTTTGGGAGCCCATTGTCTGGGGCGTCTCAGCCCTTAGGCTTTGGGAGCCCCAGGCCGGGGCGCCACAGCCCTTAGGCTTTGGGAGCTCCAGTCCTGGGGCGCCCCATCCCTTAGGTTTTGGGAGCCCCTGGCCTGGGGCGTGAATGCCCTTAGGCTTTGGGAGCTCCAGGCCTGTGGCGCACCAGTCCTTTGCATTTGGAGGCCCAGGCCTGGGGCGCCCCAGCCCTTAGGCTTTAGGAGCCCCAGGCCTGGGGCACGCCAGCCCTTAGGATTTGGGAGCCCCAGGACTTAGGCGGCCCAGCCCTTAGGTTTTGGGAGCCCCAGGCCTGGGACGCCACAGCCCTTAGGTTTTGGGAGCCACAGTGCTGGGGCACCCCAGCCCTTAGGCTTTGGGAGCCCCAGGCCTGGGGTGCCCCAACCCTTCGGCTTAGGGCGTGCCAGGCCTAGGGAGCCCCAGCCCTTAGGCTTTGGGAGCCGAAGGCCTGGGGAGCCCCAGCCCTTAGGCTTAGGGAGCCCCAGGCCTGAGGCGCTCCAGCCTTTAGGCTTAGGGAGGCCCAGGCCTGGGGCGCCCCAACACTTAGGTTTTGGGAGCCCCAGGCCTGGGGCGCCCCAGCCCTTAGTCTTAGGGAGCCCAAGGGCTGCGAAGCCCCAGCCCTTAGGCTTAGGTAGCCCCAGGCCTAGGGGTGCCACAGCCCTTAGGCTTTGGGAGCACCAGGCCTAGAAGGCCCCATCCCTTCGGCTTAGGGAGCCCCAGGCCTGGTGCGCCCCAGCCCTTAGGCTTAGGGAGCCCCAGGCCTGGGGCGTCCCACCCCTTAGGCTTAGGGAGCCCCAGGCCTATGGCGCCCCAGCCCTTAGGCTTAGGGAGCCCATGGCCTGGGGCGCCTCAGCCCTTAGGCTTTGGGAGCCCCAGGCTTGGTGCACCCCAGCTATTAGGCTGTGGTAGCCCCAAGCCTGGGGCGCCCCAGCTATTAGGCTTTGGTAGCCCCAGTCCTGGGGCGCCCCAGCCCTTAGGCTTAAGTAGCCCCAGGCATGGGGCGCCCCAGTCCTTAGGCTTTGGGAGCCCCAGGCCTGGGTCACTCCAGCCCTTAGACTTAGGGAGCCCCAGGTCTGGGGCGCCCCAGCCCTTAGGCTTTGGGAGGCCCAGGCCGGGGCGCCCCAGCCCTTAGGCTTAGGGAGCCCAAGGCTTGCGACTCCCCAGCCCTTAGGCTTTGGGAGCCCCAGGCCTGGGGCTCCACAGCCTTTAGGCTATTGGCGCCCCAGGCCTAGGGGGTCACAGCGCTTCGGCTTAGGGAGCCCCATGCCTGGGGCGCACCAGCACTGAGGTTTAGGGATCCCTGTCCTGGGGCGCCCCAACCCTTAGGCTTTGGGAGCCCCAGGCCGGGGCGCCACAGCCCTTACAATATGGGAGCCCCAGGCCTGGTGCGCGAATGCCCTTAGGCTTTGGGAGCTCCAGGCCTGTGGCACACCAGTCCTTAGCATTTGGAGCCCCAGGCCTGGGGCGCCCCAGCCCTTAGGCTTTGGGAGCCGAGGCCTGAGGCGCTCCAGCCTTTAGGCTTAGGGAGCCCCAGGCCTGGGGCGCCCAAGCCCTTCGGCTTTGGGAGTCCCAGGCCTGGGGCGCGAATGCCCTTAGGCTTAGGGAGCCCCAGGCCTGGGGCGCCCCAGCCCTTCGGCTTTGGGAGCCCCAAGCCTGCTGCGTCCCAGCCCTTCGGCTTAGGGAGCCCCAGGGCTGGGACGCCCCAGCCCTTAGGTTTAGGGAGCCCCAGGCCTGGGACGCACCAGCAATTAGGCTTAGGGAGCCCATGGCCTGGGGCGCCACAGCCCTTCGGCTTTGGGAGACCCAGGCTTGGTGCGCCCCAGCTCTTAGGCTTTGGGCGCACCAGGCCTGGGGCGCCCCAGTCCTTAGGCTAAGGGAGCCCCATGCCTGGGGGGACCCAATCTTCAGCTTAGGGAGCCCCAGGCCTGGGGCGTCCTAGCCCTTAACCTTAGGGAGCCCCAGGCTTGAGACGCCCCAGCCCTTTGGCTTAGGGAGCCCCAGGCCTGGGGCGTCCCAACCCTTAAGCTTAGGGAGCCCCAGGCCTGTGGCGCCCCAGCCCTTAGGGTTAGGGAGCACATGGTCTGGGGCGCCCCAGCCCTTAGGCTTTGGGAGCCCCAGGCCTGGGTCACTCCAGCCCTTAGGCTTAGGGAGCCCCAGGTCTGGGGCGCCACAGCCCTTAGGCTTTGGGAGGCCCTGGCCGCGGGGGCCCCAGCCCTTAGGCTTAGGGAGCCCAAGGCTTGCGACGCCCCAATCCTTAGGCTTTGGGAGCCCCAGGCCTGGGGCTCCACAGCCCTTAGGCTATTGGCGCCCCAGGCCTAGGGGGTCACAGCGCTTCGGCTTAGGGAGCCCCAGGCCTGGGGCGCACCAGCCCTTAGGTTTAGGGATCCCAGTCCTGGGGCGCCCCAGCCCTTAGGGTTTGGGAGCCCCAGGCCGGGGCGCCACAGCCCTTAGAATTTCGGAGCCTCAGGCCTGGGGCGCGAATGCCCTTAGGCTTTGGGAGCTCCAGGCTTGTGGCACACCAGTCCTTAGCATTTGGAGGCCCAGGCCTGGGGCGCCTCAGCCCTTAGGCTTTAGGAGCCCCAGGCCTGGGGCGCCCCAGCCCTTAGGCTTTGGGAGCCGAAGGCCTGGGGCGCCCCAGCCCTTAGGCTTTGGGAGCCCCAGGAATGAGGCGCTCTAGCCTTTATGCTTAGGGAGGCCCAGGCCTAGGGCGGCCCAGCCCTTAGGCTTAGGGAGCCCAAGGGCTGCGAAGCCGCAGCCCGTAGGCTTAGGGAGCCCCAGACCTGGGGCGCCACAGCCCTTAGGCTTTGGGCGCTACCGGCCTAGAGGGCCACAGCCTTTCGGCTTAGGGAGCCCCAGGCCTGGGGTGCCCCAGCCCTTCGGCTTTGGGAGCCCAGGGCCTGCTGAGTCCCAGCCCTTCGGCTTAGGGAGCCCCAGGGCTGGGACGCCCCAGCCCTTAGGCTTAGGGATCCCCAGGCCTGGGACGCACCAGCAATTAGGCTTAGGGAGACCATGGCCTGGGGCGCCACAGCCCTTCGGCTTTGGGAGACCCAGGCTTGGTGCGCCCTAGCTCTTAGGCTTTGGTAGCCCCAGGCCTGAGGCGCCCCAGCCCTTAGGCTAAGGGAGTCCCAGACCTGGGGGGACCCAGTCTTCAGCTTAGGGAGCCCCAGGCCTGGGGCGCACCAGCCCTTAGGTTTAGGGATCCCTGTCCTGGGGCGCCCCAGCCATTAGGCTTTGGGAGCCCCAGGCCGGGGCGTCACAGCCCTTAGAATTTGGGAGCCCCAGGCCTAGGGCCCAAATGCCCTTACGCTTTGGGAGCTCCAGGCGTGTGGCATACCAGTCCTTAGCATTTGGAGGCCCAGGCCTGGGGCGCCCCAGCCCTTAGGCTTCGGGAGCCCCAGGGCTGGGGCGCTCTAGCCCTTAGGCTTAAGGAGGCCCAGGCCTGGGGCGCCCCTACTCTTAGGCTTTGGGAGCCCCAGGCCTGGGGCGCTACAGCCCTTAGGCTTAGGGAGCCCATGGCCTGGGGCGCCCTAGCCCTTAGGCTTAGGGTGCCCATTGCCTGGGGCGTCCCAGCCCTTAGGCTTTGGGAGCCCCAGACCGTGGTGCCCTAACCTTAGAATTTGGGAGCCCCAGGCCTGGGGCGCCCCGCACTTAGGCTTAGGTAGTCCCAGGCCTGGGGCACCCAGCCCTTAGGATTTTGGAGCCCCAGGCCTAGGGCGCCCAAACCCTTAAGCTTTGGGAGCCCAGGCCTGGGGCGCCCCAGCCCTTCGGCTTAGTGCGCGCCAGGCCTAGGGCGCCCCAGTCCTTAGGCTTTGGGAGCTCCAGTCCTGGGGCGCCCCATCCCTTAGGCTTTGGGAGCCCCTGGCCTGGGGCGCCCCAGCCCTTAGGTTTAGGGAGACCATGGCCTGGGGCGCCCCAGCCCTTAGGCTTTTTGAGCCCAAGGCTTGGTGCGCCCCAGCTATTAGGCTTTGGTAGCCCCAGGCCTGGGGCGCCCCAGCCCTTAATCTTAGGGACCCCCAGGCCTGGGAGGACCCAGACTTCGGCTTAGGGCACCCGTGGCCTGAGGCGCGAATGCCCTTAGGCTTTGGGAGCTCCAGGCCTGTGGCGCACCAGTACTTTGCATTTGGAGGCCCAGGCCTGGGGCGCCCCAGCCCTTAGGATTTAGGAGCCCCAGGCCTGGGGCACGCCAGCCCTTAGGATTTGGGAGCCCCAGGCCTTAGGCGGCCCAGCCCTTAGGCTTTGGGAGCCCCAGGCCTGGGACGCCAGAGCCCTTTGGTTTTGAGAGCCACAGGGCTGGGGCGCCAAGCCCTTCGACTTTGGGAGCCCCAGGCCTGGGGCGCCCCATCCCTTCGGCATAGGGAGCCTCAGGCCTGGTGCGCCCCAGCCCTTCGGCATAGGGAGCCCCAGGCCTGGTGCGCCCCAGCCCTTAGGCTAAGGGAGTCCCAGACCTGGGGGGACCCAGTCTTCAGCTTAGGGAGCCCCAGGCCTAGGGCGCCCAAGCCCTTATGCTTTGGGAGCCCCAGGCCTGGGGCGCCCCAGCACTTAGGCTTATTGTGCGCCAGGCCTAGGGCGCCCCAGCCCTTAGGATTTGGGAGCCCCAGGCCTGGGGCGCCCCAGCCCTTAGGCTTTGGGAGCCGAAGGCCTGGGGCACCCCAGCCCTTAGGCTTTGGGCGTCCCAGGCCTGAGGCGCTCCAGCCTTTAGGCTTAGGGAGGCCCAGGCCTGGGGCGCCCCAAACCTTAGGCTTTGGGAGCCCCAGGCCTGGGGCGCCCCAGCCCTTAGGCTTAGGGAGCCCAAGGGCTGCGAAGCCCCAGCCCTTAGGCTTAGGGAGCCCCAGGCCTAGGAGGGCCACAGCCCTTAGGTTTTGGGCGCACCAAGCCTAGGGGGCCCCAGTCCTTTGGCTTAGGGAGCCCCAGGCCTGAGGCGCTCCAGCCTTTATGTTTAGGGAGGCCCAGGCCTAGGGAGCCCCAGCCCTTAGGCTTAGGGATCCCAAGGGCTGCGAAGCCCCAGCCCGTAGGCTTTGGGAGCCCCAGGCCTGGGGCGCCACAGCCCTTAGGCTTAGGGAGCCCCAGGCCTGGGGCGCCCCAGCCCTTCGGCTTTGGGAGCCCCAGGCCTGCTGCGTCCCAGCCCTTCGGCTTAGGGAGCCCCTGGGCTGGGACGCCCCAGCCCTTAGGCTTAGCGAGCCCCAGGCCTGGGACGCACCAGCAATTAGGCTTAGGGAGCCCATGGCCAGGGCCGCCACAGCCCTTCGGCTTTGGGAGACCCAGGCTTGGTGCGCCCCAACCCTTAGGCTTTGGTAGCCCCAGGCCTGGGGCGCCCCAGCCCTTAGGCTACGGGAGTCCCAGACCTGGGGGGACCCAGTCTTCAGCTTAGGGAGCCCCAGGCCTGGGATGCCCCAGCCTTTCGGTTAGGGCGCGCTAGGCCTAGGGCGCCCGAGCCCTTAGGATTTGGGAGCCCCAGACCTGGGGCGCCCCAGCCCTTAATCTTAGGGAGCCCCAGGCCTGGGGCGCTGCAGCCCTTAGGCTTAATGAGGCCCAGGCCTGGGGCACCACTACTCTTAGGCTTTGGGAGCCCCAGGCCTGGGGCGCCCCAGCCCTTAGGTTTAGGTAGCCCATGGCCTAGGGCGCCCCAGCCCTTAGGTTTGGGAGCCCAAGGCTTGGTGCGCCCCAACTATTAGGCTTTGGTAGCCCCAGGCCTGGGGCGCCCCAGCCCTTAATTTTAGGGACACCCAGGCCTGGGAGGACCCAGTCTTCGGCTTACGGCGCCCCAGGCCTCGGGCGCTCCAGCCCTAAGGCTTAAGGAGGCCCAGGCCTGGGGCGCCCCTACTCTTAGGCTTTGGGAGCCCCAGGCCTGGGGCGCTACAGCCCTTAGGCTTAGGGAGGCCATGGCCTGGCGCGCCCTAGCCCTTAGGTTTGGGAGCCCATTGTCTGGGGCGTCTCAGCCCTTAGGCTTTGGGAGCCCCAGGCCGGGGCGCCACAGCCCTTAGGCTTTGGGAGCTCCAGTCCTGGGGCGCCCCATCCCTTAGGTTTTGGGAGCCCCTGGCCTGGGGCGTGAATGCCCTTAGGCTTTGGGAGCTCCAGGCCTGTGGCGCACCAGTCCTTTGCATTTGGAGGCCCAGGCCTGGGGCGCCCCAGCCCTTAGGCTTTAGGAGCCCCAGGCCTGGGGCACGCCAGCCCTTAGGATTTGGGAGCCCCAGGACTTAGGCGGCCCAGCCCTTAGGTTTTGGGAGCCCCAGGCCTGGGACGCCACAGCCCTTAGGTTTTGGGAGCCACAGTGCTGGGGCACCCCAGCCCTTAGGCTTTGGGAGCCCCAGGCCTGGGGTGCCCCAACCCTTCGGCTTAGGGCGTGCCAGGCCTAGGGAGCCCCAGCCCTTAGGCTTTGGGAGCCGAAGGCCTGGGGAGCCCCAGCCCTTAGGCTTAGGGAGCCCCAGGCCTGAGGCGCTCCAGCCTTTAGGCTTAGGGAGGCCCAGGCCTGGGGCGCCCCAACACTTAGGTTTTGGGAGCCCCAGGCCTGGGGCGCCCCAGCCCTTAGTCTTAGGGAGCCCAAGGGCTGCGAAGCCCCAGCCCTTAGGCTTAGGTAGCCCCAGGCCTAGGGGTGCCACAGCCCTTAGGCTTTGGGAGCACCAGGCCTAGAAGGCCCCATCCCTTCGGCTTAGGGAGCCCCAGGCCTGGTGCGCCCCAGCCCTTAGGCTTAGGGAGCCCCAGGCCTGGGGCGTCCCACCCCTTAGGCTTAGGGAGCCCCAGGCCTATGGCGCCCCAGCCCTTAGGCTTAGGGAGCCCATGGCCTGGGGCGCCTCAGCCCTTAGGCTTTGGGAGCCCCAGGCTTGGTGCACCCCAGCTATTAGGCTGTGGTAGCCCCAAGCCTGGGGCGCCCCAGCTATTAGGCTTTGGTAGCCCCAGTCCTGGGGCGCCCCAGCCCTTAGGCTTAAGTAGCCCCAGGCATGGGGCGCCCCAGTCCTTAGGCTTTGGGAGCCCCAGGCCTGGGTCACTCCAGCCCTTAGACTTAGGGAGCCCCAGGTCTGGGGCGCCCCAGCCCTTAGGCTTTGGGAGGCCCAGGCCGGGGCGCCCCAGCCCTTAGGCTTAGGGAGCCCAAGGCTTGCGACTCCCCAGCCCTTAGGCTTTGGGAGCCCCAGGCCTGGGGCTCCACAGCCTTTAGGCTATTGGCGCCCCAGGCCTAGGGGGTCACAGCGCTTCGGCTTAGGGAGCCCCATGCCTGGGGCGCACCAGCACTGAGGTTTAGGGATCCCTGTCCTGGGGCGCCCCAACCCTTAGGCTTTGGGAGCCCCAGGCCGGGGCACCACAGCCCTTACAATATGGGAGCCCCAGGCCTGGTGCGCGAATGCCCTTAGGCTTTGGGAGCTCCAGGCCTGTGGCACACCAGTCCTTAGCATTTGGAGCCCCAGGCCTGGGGCGCCCCAGCCCTTAGGCTTTGGGAGCCGAGGCCTGAGGCGCTCCAGCCTTTAGGCTTAGGGAGCCCCAGGCCTGGGGCGCCCAAGCCCTTCGGCTTTGGGAGTCCCAGGCCTGGGGCGCGAATGCCCTTAGGCTTAGGGAGCCCCAGGCCTGGGGCGCCCCAGCCCTTCGGCTTTGGGAGCCCCAAGCCTGCTGCGTCCCAGCCCTTCGGCTTAGGGAGCCCCAGGGCTGGGACGCCCCAGCCCTTAGGTTTAGGGAGCCCCAGGCCTGGGACGCACCAGCAATTAGGCTTAGGGAGCCCATGGCCTGGGGCGCCACAGCCCTTCGGCTTTGGGAGACCCAGGCTTGGTGCGCCCCAGCTCTTAGGCTTTGGGCGCACCAGGCCTGGGGCGCCCCAGTCCTTAGGCTAAGTGAGCCCCATGCCTGGGGGGACCCAATCTTCAGCTTAGGGAGCCCCAGGCCTGGGGCGTCCTAGCCCTTAACCTTAGGGAGCCCCAGGCTTGAGACGCCCCAGCCCTTAGGCTTAGGGAGCCCCAGGCCTGGGACGCACCAGCAATTAGGCTTAGGGAGCCCCAGGCCTGGGGCGCTGCAGCCCTTAGGCTTAAGGAGCCAGAGGCTTGGTGCGCCCCAACTATTAGGCTTTGGTAGCCCCAGGCCTGCGTCGCCCCAGCCCTTAATCTTAGGGACCCCCAGGCCTGGGAGGACCCTGCCGTTAGGCTTAGGGAGCCCCAGGCCTGTGGCGCCCAAACCCTTAGGCTTAGGGTGCCCCAGGCCTGGGGGGCCCCAACCCTTCGGCTTATGGCGCACCAGGCCTAGGGCGCCCCTGCCCTTAGGCTTTGGGAGCCCCAGGCCTGGGGCGCCCCAGCCCTTAGGCTTATGGAGCCCAAGGCTTGCGACGCCCCAGCCCTTAGGCTTTGGGCGCACCAGGCCTAGGGGGCCCCAGCCCTTTGGCTTAGGAAGCCCTAGGCCTGGGGCGTCCCAACCCTTAGGCTTAGGGAGCCCCAGGCCTGGGTCACTCCAGCCCTTAGGCTTAGGGAGCCCCATGTCTGGGGCGCCCCAGCCCTTAGGCTTTGGGACACCCAGGCCGCGGGCGCCCCAGCCCTTAGGCTTAGGGAGCCCAAGGCTTGCGACGCCCCAGTCCTTAGGCTTTGGGAGCCCCAGGCCTGGGGTGCACCAGCCCTTAGGTTTAGGGATCCCTGTCCTGGGGCACCCCAGCCCTTAGGCTTTGGGAGACCCAGGCCGGGGCGCCACAGCCCTTAGAATTTGGGAGCCCCAGGCCTGGGGCGTGAATGCCCTTAGGCTTTGGGAGCTCCAGGCCTGTGGCACACCAGTCCTTAGCATTTGGAGGCCCAGGCCTGGGGCGCCCCGGCCCTTAGGCTTTAGGAGCCCCAGACCTGGGGCGCCCAAGCCCTTAGGCTTTGGGAGCCCCAGGCCTGAGGTGCCCCAGCCCTTAGGCTTTGGGAGCCGAAGGCCTGGGGCGCCCCAGCCCTTAGGCTTTGGGAGCCCCAGGCCTGAGGCGCTCCAGCCTTTATGCTTAGGGAGGCCCAGGACTAGGGCGCACCAGCCCTTCGGCTTAGGGAGCCCCAGGGCTGGGACGCCCCAGCCCTTAGGCTTAGGGACTCCAAGGCCTGGGACGCACCAGCAATTAGGCTTAGGGAGCCCATGGCCTGGGGCGCCACAGCCCTTCGGCTTTGGGAGACCCAGGCTTGGTGCGCCCGAGCTCTTAGGCTTTGGTAGCCCCAGGCCTGAGGCGCCCCAGCCCTTAGGCTAAGGGAGTCCCAGACCTGGGGGGACCCAGTCTAAAGCTTAGGGAGCCCCAGGCCTGGGGCGTCCCAGCCCTTAGGCTTAGGGAGCCCCAGGCCTGGGATGCCCCAGCTCTTCGCCTTAGTGCGCGCCAGGCCTAGGATGCCCCAGCCCTTAGGCTTTGGGAGCTACAGTCCTGGGGCGCCCCATCCCTTAGGCTTTGGGAGCCCCTGGCCTGGGGTGCGAATGCCCTTAGGCTTTGGGAGCTCCAGGCCTGTGGCGCACAAGTCCTATGCATTTGGAGGCCCAGGCCTGGGGCGACCCAGCCCTTAGGCTTAGGGAGCCCATGGCCTGGGGCGCCCCAGCCATTAGGTTTAGGGAGCCCATGGCCTGGGGCGCACAAGCCCTTAGGCTTAGGGAGCCCCAGGCCTGGGGCGCCCCATCATTTAGGCTTAAGGAGGCCCAGGCCTGGGGCGCCCCTACTCTTAGGCTTTGGGAGCCCCAGGCCTGGGGCGCTACTGCCCTTAGGCTTAGGGAGCCCATGGCCTGGGGCGCCCTAGCCCTTAGGATTAGGGAGCCCATTGCCTGGGGCGTCCCAGCCCTTAGGCTTTGGGAGCCCCAGGTCGGGGTGCCCCAGCCCTTAGAATTTGGGAGCCGCAGCCCTGGGGCGCCCCAACACTTAGGCTTAGGTAGTCCCAGGCCTGGGGCACCCAGCCCTTAGTATTTTGGAGCCCCAGGCCTAGGGCGAACAAGCCCTTAAGCTTTGGGAGCCCCAGGCCTGGGGCGCCCCAGCCCTTCGGCTTATTGCGCCCCAGGCCTAGGGTGCCCCAGCCCTTAGGCTTTGGGAGCTCCAGTCCGGGGGCGCCCCATCCCTTAGGCTTTGGGAGCCCCTGGACTGGGGCGCGAATGCTCTTAGGTTTTGTGAGCTCCAGGCCTGTCGCGCACCAGTCCTTTGCATTTGGAGGCCCAGGCCTGGGGCGCCCCAGCCCTTAGGCTTTAGGAGCCCCAGGCCTGGGGCACGCCAGCCCTTAGGATTTGGGAGCCCCAGGACTTAGGCGGCCCAGCCCTTAGGTTTTGGGAGCCCCAGGCCTGGGACGCCACAGCCCTTAGGTTTTGGGAGCCACAAGGATGGGGCACCCCAGCCCTTAGGCTTTGGGGGCCCAAGCCTGGGGCGCCCCAACCCTTCGGCTTAGGGCGCGCCAGGCCTGGGGCCCCCCAGCCCTTAGGCTTTGGGAGCCGAAGGCCTGGGGAGCCCCAGCCCTTAGGCTTTGGGAGCCCCAGGCCTGAGGCGCTCAGCCTTTAGGCTTAGGGAGGCCCAGGCCTGGGGCGCCCCAACACTTAGGTTTTGGGAGCCCCAGGCCTGGGGCGTCCCAGCCCTAAGGCTTAGGGAGCCCAAGGGCTGAGAAGCCCCAGCCCTTAGGCTTAGGTAGCCCCAGGCCTAGGGGCGCCACAGCCCTTAGGCTTTGGGCGCACCCGGCCTAGGGGGCCCCATCCCTTCGGCTTAGGGAGCCCCAGGCCTGGTGCGCCCCAGCTCTTAGGCTTAGGGAGCCCCAGGCCTGGGGCGTCCCACCCCTTAGGCTTAGGGAGCCCCAGGCCTGGGGCGCCCCAGCCCTTAGGATTTTGGAGCCCCAGGCCTAGGGCGCCCTAGCCCTTATGCTTTGGGAGCCCCAGGCCTGGGGCGCCCCAGCACTTAGGCTTAGTGCGCGCCAGGCCTAGGGCGCCCCAGCCCTTAGGCTTTGGGAGCTCCAGTCCTGGGGCGCCCCATCATTTAGGCTTTGGGAGCCCCATGCCTGGGGCGCCCCAACTCTTAGGCTTTGGGAGCCCCAGGCCTGGGGCGCTACAGCCCTTAGGTTTAGGGAGCCCATGGCCTGGGGCACCCTAGTCCTTAGGCTTAGGGAGCCCATTGCCTGGTGCGTCCCAGCCCTTAGGCTTTGGGAGCCCCAGGCCGGGGTGCCCCAGCCCTTAGAATTTGGCAGCCCCAGTCCTGGGGCGCCCCAACACTTAGGCTTAGGTAGTCCCAGGCCTGGGGCACACAGCCCTTAGGATTTTGGAGCCCCAGGCCTAGGGCGCCCAAGCCCTTAAACTTTGGGAGCCCCAGGCCTGGGGCGCCCCAGCCCTTCGGCTTAGTGCGCGCCAGGCCTAGGGTGCCCCAGCCCTTAGGCTTTGGGAGCTCCAGTCCTGGGGCGCCCCATACCTTAGGCTTTGGGAGCCCCTGGCCTGGGGCGCAAATGCCCTTAGGCTTTGGGAGCTCCAGGCCTGTGGCGCACCAGTCCTTTGCATTTGGAAGCCCAGGCCTGGGGCGCCCCAGCCCTTAGGTTTTAGGAGCCCCAGGCCTGGGGCACGCCAGCCCTTAGGATTTGGGAGCCCCAGGACTTAGGCGGCCCAGCCCTTAGGTTTTGGGAGCCCCAGGCGTGGGACGCCACAGCCCTTAGGTTTTGGGAGCCACAGGGATGGGGCACCCCAGCCCTTAGGCTTTGGGGGCCCAAGCCCGGGGCGCCCCAACCCTTCGGCTTAGGGCGCGCCAGGCCTGGGGCGCCCCAGCCCTTAGGCTTTGGGAGCCGAAGGCCTGGGGAGCCTCAGCCCTTAGGCTTTGGGAGCACCAGGCCTGAGGCGCTCCAGCCTTTAGGCTTAGGGAGGCCCAGGCCTGGGGCGCCCCAACACTTAGGTTTTGGGAGCCCCAGGCCTGGGGCGTCCCAGCCCTTAGGCTTAGGGAGCCCAAGGGCTGCGAAGCCCCAGCCCTTAGGCTTTGGGAGCTCCAGGCCTGTGGCCCACCAGTCCTTTGCATTTGGAGGCCCAGGCCTGGGGCACCCCAGCCCTTAGGCTTTAGGAGCCCCAGGCCTGGGGCACGCCAGCCCTTAGGATTTGGGAGCCCCAGGACTTAGGCGGCCCAGCCCTTAGGCTTTGGGAGCCCCAGGCCTGGGACGCCAGAGTCCTTTGGTTTTGGGAGCCACAGTGATGGGACAACCCAGCCCTTAGGCTTTGGGAGCCCCAGGCCTGGGGCGCCCCAACCCTTCGGCTTAGGGCGCGCCAGGCCTAGGGCGCCCCAGCCTTTAGGCTTTGGGAGCCGAAGGCCTGGGGAGCCCCATCCCTTAGGTTTTGGGAGCCCCAGGCCTGAGGCGCTCAGCCTTTAGGCTTAGGGAGGCCCAGGCCTGGGGCGCCCCAACAATTAGGTTTTGGGAGCCCCAGGCCTGGGGTGTCCCAGCCCTTAGGCTTAGGGAGCCCAAGGGCTGCGAAGCCCCAGCCCTTAGGCTTAGGTAGCCCCAGGCCTAGGGGCGCCACAGCCCTTAGGCTTTGGGCGCACCAGGCCTAGGGGGCCCCATCCCTTCGGCTTAGGGAGCCCCAGTCCTGGTGCGCCCCAGCCCTTAGGTTTAGGGAGCCCCAGGCCTGGGGCATCCCACCCCTTAGGCTTAGGGAGCCCCAGGCCTGGGGCGCCCCAGCCCTTAGGATTTTGGAGCCCCAGGCCTAGGGCGCCCAAGCCCTTATGCTTTGGGAGCCCCAGGCCTGGGGTGCCCCAGCACTTAGGCTTAGTGCGCGCCAGGCCTAGGGCGCCCCAGCCCTTAGGCTTTGGGAGCTCCAGTCCTGGGGCGCCCCATCATTTAGGCTTTGGGAGCCCCAGGCCTGGGGCGCGAATGCCCTTAGGTTTTGGGAGCTCCAGGCCTGTGGCACACCAGTCCTTACCATTTGGAGGCCCAGGCCTGGGGCCCCCCAGCCCTTAGGCTTTAGGAGCCCCAGTCCTGTGGTGCCCCAGCCCTTAGGCTTTGGGAGCCCCAGGCCTGGGGCGCCCCAGCCCTTAGGCTTTGGGAGCCGAAGGCCGGGGAGGACCCAGCCCTTAGGCTTAGGTAGCCCCAGGCCTGAGTCGCTCCAGCCTTTAGGCTTAGGGAGCCCCAGGCCTGGGGCGCCCCAGCCCTTAGGCTTCGGTAGCCGAAGGCCTGGGTTGCCCCAGCCTTTAGGCTTTGGGAGCCCCAGGCCTGAGGCGCTCCAGCCTTTAGGCTTAGGGAGCCCAAGGGCTGTGAAGCCCCAGCCCTTAGGCTTAGGGAGCCCCAGGCCTGCGGCGCCACAGCCCTTAGGCTTTGGACACACCAGGCCTAGGGGGCCCCAGCCCTTAGGCTTCGGTAGCCGAAGGCCTGGGTTGCCCCAGCCCTTAGGCTTTGGGAGCCCCAGGCTTGAGGCGCTCCAGCCTTTAGGCTTAGGGAGCCCAATGGCTGTGAAGCCCCAGCCCTTAGGCTTAGGGAGCCCCAGGCCTGTGGCGCCCCAGCCCTTCGGCTATGGGAGCCCCTGCCTGCTGCATCCCAGCCCTTCGGCTTAGGGAGCCCCAGGGCTGGGACGCCCCAGCCCTTAGGCTTAGGGAGCCCCAGGCCTGGGACGCACCAGCAATTAGGCTTAGGGAGCCCATGGCCTTGGGCGCCACAGCCCTTCGGCTTTGGGAGACCCAGGCTTGGTGCATCCCAGCTCTTAGGCTTTGGTAGCCCCAGGCCTGGGGCGCCCCAGCCCTTAGGATTTTGGAGCCCCAGGCCTAGGGCGCCCTAGCCCTTATGCTTTGGGAGCCCCAGGCCTGGGGCGCCCCAGCACTTAGGCTTAGTGCGCGCCAGGCCTAGGGCGCCCCAGCCCTTAGGCTTTGGGAGCTCCAGTCCTGGGGCGCCCCATCATTTAGGCTTTGGGAGCCCCATGCCTGGGGCGCCCCAACTCTTAGGCTTTGGGAGCCCCAGGCCTGGGGCGCTACAGCCCTTAGGTTTAGGGAGCCCATGGCCTGGGGCACCCTAGCCCTTAGGCTTAGGGAGCCCATTGCCTGGTGCGTCCCAGCCCTTAGGCTTTGGGAGCCCCAGGCCGGGGTGCCCCAGCCCTTAGAATTTGGGAGCCCCAGGCCTGGGGCGCCCCAACACTTAGGCTTAGGTAGTCCCAGGCCTGGGGCACCCAGCCCTTAGGATTTTGGAGCCCCAGGCCTAGGGCGCCCAAGCCCTTAAACTTTGGGAGCCCCAGGCCTGGGGAGCCCCAGCCCTTCGGCTTAGTGCGCGCCAGGCCTAGGGTGCCCCAGCCCTTAGGCTTTGGGAGCTCCAGTCCTGGGGCGCCCCATACCTTAGGCTTTGGGAGCCCCTGGCCTGGGGCGCGAATGCCCTTAGGCTTTGGGAGCTCCAGGCCTGTGGCGCACCAGTCCTTTGCATTTGGAAGCCCAGGCCTGGGGCGCCCCAGCCCTTAGGTTTTAGGAGCCCCAGGCCTGGGGCACGCCAGCCCTTAGGATTTGGGAGCCCCAGGACTTAGGCGGCCCAGCCCTTAGGTTTTGGGAGCCCCAGGCGTGGGACGCCACAGCCCTTAGGTTTTGGGAGCCACAGGGATGGGGCACCCCAGCCCTTAGGCTTTGGGGGCCCAAGCCCGGGGCGCCCCAACCCTTCGGCTTAGGGCGCGCCAGGCCTGGGGCGCCCCAGCCCTTAGGCTTTGGGAGCCGAAGGCCTGGGGAGCCTCAGCCCTTAGGCTTTGGGAGCACCAGGCCTGAGGCGCTCCAGCCTTTAGGCTTAGGGAGGCCCAGGCCTGGGGCGCCCCAACACTTAGGTTTTGGGAGCCCCAGGCCTGGGGCGTCCCAGCCCTTAGGCTTAGGGAGCCCAAGGGCTGCGAAGCCCCAGCCCTTAGGCTTTGGGAGCTCCAGGCCTGTGGCCCACCAGTCCTTTGCATTTGGAGGCCCAGGCCTGGGGCACCCCAGCCCTTAGGCTTTAGGAGCCCCAGGCCTGGGGCACGCCAGCCCTTAGGATTTGGGAGCCCCAGGACTTAGGCGGCCCAGCCCTTAGGCTTTGGGAGCCCCAGGCCTGGGACGCCAGAGTCCTTTGGTTTTGGGAGCCACAGTGATGGGACAACCCAGCCCTTAGGCTTTGGGAGCCCCAGGCCTGGGGCGCCCCAACCCTTCGGCTTAGGGCGCGCCAGGCCTAGGGCGCCCCAGCCTTTAGGCTTTGGGAGCCGAAGGCCTGGGGAGCCCCATCCCTTAGGTTTTGGGAGCCCCAGGCCTGAGGCGCTCAGCCTTTAGGCTTAGGGAGGCCCAGGCCTGGGGCGCCCCAACAATTAGGTTTTGGGAGCCCCAGGCCTGGGGTGTCCCAGCCCTTAGGCTTAGGGAGCCCAAGGGCTGCGAAGCCCCAGCCCTTAGGCTTAGGTAGCCCCAGGCCTAGGGGCGCCACAGCCCTTAGGCTTTGGGCGCACCAGGCCTAGGGGGCCCCATCCCTTCGGCTTAGGGAGCCCCAGTCCTGGTGCGCCCCAGCCCTTAGGTTTAGGGAGCCCCAGGCCTGGGGCATCCCACCCCTTAGGCTTAGGGAGCCCCAGGCCTGGGGCGCCCCAGCCCTTAGGATTTTGGAGCCCCAGGCCTAGGGCGCCCAAGCCCTTATGCTTTGGGAGCCCCAGGCCTGGGGTGCCCCAGCACTTAGGCTTAGTGCGCGCCAGGCCTAGGGCGCCCCAGCCCTTAGGCTTTGGGAGCTCCAGTCCTGGGGCGCCCCATCATTTAGGCTTTGGGAGCCCCAGGCCTGGGGCGCGAATGCCCTTAGGCTTTGGGAGCTCCAGGCCTGTGGCACACCAGTCCTTACCATTTGGAGGCCCAGGCCTGGGGCCCCCCAGCCCTTAGGCTTTAGGAGCCCCAGTCCTGTGGTGCCCCAGCCCTTAGGCTTTGGGAGCCCCAGGCCTGGGGCGCCCCAGCCCTTAGGCTTTGGGAGCCGAAGGCCTGGGAGGACCCAGCCCTTAGGCTTAGGTAGCCCCAGGCCTGAGTCGCTCCAGCCTTTAGGCTTAGGGAGCCCCAGGCCTGGGGCGCCCCAGCCCTTAGGCTTCGGTAGCCGAAGGCCTGGGTTGCCCCAGCCTTTAGGCTTTGGGAGCCCCAGGCCTGAGGCGCTCCAGCCTTTAGGCTTAGGGAGCCCAAGGGCTGTGAAGCCCCAGCCCTTAGGCTTAGGGAGCCCCAGGCCTGCGGCGCCACAGCCCTTAGGCTTTGGACACACCAGGCCTAGGGGGCCCTAGCCCTTAGGCTTCAGTAGCCGAAGGCCTGGGTTGCCCCAGCCCTTAGGCTTTGGGAGCCCCAGGCTTGAGGCGCTCCAGCCTTTAGGCTTAGGGAGCCCAAGGGCTGTGAAGCCCCAGCCCTTAGGCTTAGGGAGCCCCAGGCCTGTGGCGCCCCAGCCCTTCGGCTATGGGAGCCCCTGCCTGCTGCATCCCAGCCCTTCGGCTTAGGGAGCCCCAGGGCTGGGACGCCCCAGCCCTTAGGCTTAGGGAGCCCCAGGCCTGGGACGCACCAGCAATTAGGCTTAGGGAGCCCATGGCCTTGGGCGCCACAGCCCTTCGGCTTTGGGAGACCCAGGCTTGGTGCATCCCAGCTCTTAGGCTTTGGTAGCCCCAGGCCTGGGGCGCCCCAGCCCTTAGGATTAGGGAGCCCCTGGCCTGGGGGGACCCAGTCTTCAGCTTAGGGCACGCCAGGCCTAGGTCGCCCCAGCCCTTAGGCTTTGGGAGCCCCAGACCTGGGGCACCCCAGCCCTTAGGCTTAGGGAGCCCCAGGCCTGGGGCACCCCAGCCCTTAGGCTTCGGGAGCCCCAGGCCTGGGGCTCTCTAGCCCTTAATCTTAAGGAGGCCCAGGCCTGGGGCGCCCTTACTCTTAGGCTTAGGGTGCCCCAGGCCTGGGGGTACCCAGTCTTCGTCTTAGGGCACGCCAGGCCTAGGGCGCCCCAGCCCTTAGGCTTTGGGAGCCCCAGACCTGGGTCACCCCAGCCCTTAGGCTTAGGGAGCCCCAGGCCTGAGGCGCCCCAGCCCTTAGGCTTCGGGAGTCCCAGGCCTGGGGCTCTCCAGCCCTTAATTTTAAGGAGGCCCAGGCCTGGGGCGCCCCTACTCTTAGGCTTTGGGAGCCCCAGGCCTTGGGCGCAACAGCCCTTAGGCTTAGGGATCCCGTGGCCTGGGGCGCCCCAGCCCTTAGGCTTAGGGATCCCATTGCCTGGGGTGCCACAGCCCTTCGGCTTTGGGAGCCCCCGACTGGGGTGCCCCAGCCCTTAGAATTTGGGCGCCCCAGGCCTGGGGCGCCCCAGCCCTTAGGCTTTGGGAGCCGAAGGCCTGGGGCGCCCCAGCCCTTAGGCTTTGGGAGTCCCAGGCCTGAGGCGCTCCAGCCTTTAGGCTTAGGGAGGCCCAGGCCTGGGTCGCCCCAAACCTTAGGCTTTGGGAGCCCCAGGCCTGGGGCTCCCCAGCCCTTAGGCTTAGGGAGCCCAAGGGCTGCGAAGCCCCAGCCCTTAGGCTTAGGGAGCCCCAGGCCTAGGGGCGCCACAGCCCTTAGGCTTTGGGCGGCACACCAGGCCTAGGGGGCCCCAGCCCTTTGGCTTAGGGAGACCCAGGCTTGGGGCGTCCCAACCCTTAGGCTTAGGGAGCCCCAGGTCTGTGGTGCCCTAGCCCTTAGGCTTAGGGAGCCCATGGCCTGGGGCGCCCCAGCCCTTAGGCTTTGGGAGCCCCAGGCCTGGGTCACTCCAGCCCTTAGGCTTAGGGAGCCCCAGGTCTGGGGCGCCCCAGCCCTTAGGCTTTGGGAGGCCCAGGCCGCGGGCGCCCCAGTTCTTAGGCTTAGGGAGCCCAAGGCTTGCGACGCCCCAGGTCTTAGGCTTTGGGAGCCCCAGGCCTGGGGCTCCACAGCCCTTAGGCTATTGGCGACCCAGGCCTAGGGGGTCACACCGCTTCGGCTTAGGGAGCCCCAGGCCTGGGGCGCATCAGCCCTTAGGTTTAGGGATCCCTGTCCTGGGGCGCACCAGCCCTTAGGCTTTGGGAGCCCCAGGCCGGGGCGTCACAGCCCTTAGAATTTGGGAGCCCCAGGCCTAGGGCCCAAATGCCCTTACGCTTTGGGAGCTCCAGGCCTGTGGCACACCAGTCCTTAGCATTTGGAGGCCCAGGCCTGGGGCGCCCCAGCCCTTAGGCTTAGGGATCCCAAGGGCTGCGAAGCCAAAGCCCGTAGGCTTAGGGAGCCCCAGGCTGGGGCGCCACAGCCCTTAAGCTTTGGGCGCACCAGGCCTAGAGGGCCCCAGCCTTTCGGCTTAGGGAGCCCCAGGCCTGGGGCGCCCCAGCCCTTCTGCTTTGGGAGCCCCAGTCCTGCTGCGTCACAGCCCTTCGGCTTAGGGAGCCCCAGGGCTGGGACGCCCCAGCCCTTAGGCTTAGGGAGCCCCAGGCCTGGGACGCACCAGCAATTAGGCTTAGGGAGCCCATGGCCTGTGGCGCCACAGCTCTTCGGCTTTGGGGGACCCAGGCTTGGTGCGCCCCAGCTCTTAGGCTTTGGTAGCCCCAGACCTGGGGCGCCCCAGCCCTTAGGCTTAGGCAACTCAAGCGCTACGACGCCCCTGTCCTTAGTTTTGGGAGCCCCAGGCCTGATGCACCCCAGCCCATAGGCTTAGGGAGCCCCAGGCCTGGGGGGCCACAGACTTTAGGCTTAGGGAGCCCATGGCCTGGGACGCCCCAGCCCTTCTGTTTAGGGAGTCCCAGGACTGGGGCGCCACAGCCCTTAGGCTTTGGGTGCCCCAGGGCTGGGACGCCCCAGCCCTTCGGCTTTGGGAGTCCCAGGCCTGGGGCGCCT